>NC_137796.1:46355670-46443170 GCF_963383645.1 Muscardinus avellanarius
ACCACAAAACAAAGTTGATTTTTTTGTTTTTCAGTACTGGGAATTAAACCTAGGGGCATTCTATTTCTGAGCTACACCCCAAGTTTATTTTTTATTCTTTTTTTTTTTTTTTTTGCAGGTCTAGGTAAGGAACCCAGGGGCATTCGACCTCCAAGCTACATCCCCTACCCTGTTTTTAATTCTTTATTTTGAAACAGGGTCTCACTAAGTTACAGAAGGCCTCACTAAGAAGCTGAGGCTGTCCGTGAACCACGGACCTCTGGTCTCAGCCTCCTGAATGCTGGGATTACAAGTGTATGCCACCACGCCTGGCTTTTTTTATTCTTATTTTGAAACAGGGCCTCAGTAAGTTGCAGAGGGCCTAAGTAGCTGAGGCTGGCTGTCAACCTGCAATATTCCTGTCTCAGCCTCCCAAGTACTGGGATTACAAGTGTGCACCACCATGCCTGGCTTTCCAAAAAGTTTTATTTATTGATTGATTTGTCTGTGTGTTACTGGGGGTGGAACCAACGGGCTTTTCTACCTCCGGGCTATACTCCCAGACCTATTTTATACTTTGGTTGGAAACAGGGTCTTACTAAGTTGCTGAGAGCCTCACTAAGTAGCTGAGGCTGGCTTCAAACCTGCATGATCCTCCTGTCTCAGCCGCCCAAGCGTAGGGATTACAAGCGTGCGCCACCACACCTGGCTCCTATTTTTATTTATTAATTTATTTTTATTTATTTATATTTTGTGGGTCTGGTGATGGAACCCAGGGCCATTCAACCTCAGAGCTACAACTTCTGTCCTATTTTCTAATTTTATTTTGAAACAGGGTCTAAGTTTCAGAGGACCTCACTAAGTAGCTGAGGCTGTTCGCAAACTGCGATCCTCTGGTCTCAGCCTCCCAAATGCTGGGATTATAAGCGTGCACCACCACAGCTGGCTTTCCAAAAAGTTTTAACCGGTGTTGCCACTGGAGGACTCTGTGCGCCTGGGGTCTAGAGCAAGAGCTGAGGATTTATGAACAAGGGATGGGGTCACTATGAGACAGCAGGAGCCACAGCTAGCCCACAAAAACCTGCCACCATCATCCCGATCCCTTTTTCAGCCTACATAGGCAAGAGGACACCAGCATTCAGGGATACTTCTTCTGAGCCAGTCTCTTTCTTTCTGTTTTGAGAAACAGGGGATTAACCCCAGGGCCTTACTCTACCACTGAGCTACATCGGCAGCCTCCAGCGGTCCTCTTCCACTCACACCCTGCAGCTTGAGTTCCTCAGCCTATCATGTCAGTAACACTCTTGGCCCCTTTCCCTGTTACTCAACCCACCCCCTGATGAACTTTTGCTCCACCTTCTTCACTTTGCCCTGAAAGCTGCTGAAGCAAGCCACTGAGCTGGAAAGTTCTACTCTGAAGTGATGGCTATCTACTGCAACAGAACCTCAGTACTACTGAAAATTGCGTCCCATTTCTCCTGTCCACTCACCTTTCTGCTTTCAGACCTTTTCCACTCTCCTCACACCTCTGTCCCCAGGACTGTGCAGTCTGAGGTAAACACATCACCAAGTTTTGTTATTTTGGGGGCACTGGGGATTAAACCAGGGACATTTAGCCGGGCGTGGTGGCGCACGCTTGTAATCCCAGCATTCAGGAGGTTGAGACTTGGAGGATCGTGGTTTGCGGACAGCCTCAGCTACTTGGTGAGGCTCTCTGCAACTCAGTGAGACCCAGTTTCAAAATAAAGAATAAAAAATAGGGCAGGGGGTGTAGCTCGGAGGTCAAATTCCCCTGGGTTCCATCCCCAGACCCCCCCCCCAAAAAAAAAAAAAAACAGGAACATTCTACTTTTGTGCTACATCCCCAAGCCATTTTATTTTTTAATTTTTAAACAAGGTCTGGATAAATTGCTGAGGCTGACCTGAAACCTTTCAATTCTCCTGTCTCAGCCTTGTGAGTACTAGAATTATAGGCATGCAATACCATGCCTGGCCACCCTCCTTGAAGTCATATTTATTTATTTATTTGGTGGTACTGGGGGTGGAACCCAGGGGCTTTTCTACCTCTGGGGTATACTCCCAGACCTATTTTATACTTTATTTGAAAACAGGGGCTCATTAAGTAGCTAAGGCTTCAAACCTGCATGATCTTCCTGTCTCAGCTTCCCAAGCACTGGGATTACAAGTGTGCACCACCACGCCTGGCTGAAGTAATTTTTTATTTTGAAACAGGGTCTCCCTAAATTGCTGAGGGTCTCACTAAATTGCTGAGTCTGGCCTTCAATCTGTAATCCTTCTCTTTCTTTCTTTTTTTCTTTTTGGTTCTGGGGATTGAACCCAGGGGCATCTACCTCTGAGATATACCCCTAATCCGATTTACTTTTATTATTTTTATTTTTGTGTGTGGTTCTTAGAGTGGAACCCAGGAGCTTTCTACCTTCAGGCTATACTCCCAAACCTATTTTATATTTTATTTGGAAACAGGGTCTCACTAAATTGCTAAGAGCCTCACTAAGTAGCTGAGGCTGGCTTCGAACCTGTGCGATCATCCTGTCTCAGCCTCCCAAGCGCAGGGATTACAAGCGTGCGCTACCATGCCCAGCTTATTTTTATTTTGAAACAGGGTTTCACCAGGTTCATGAGAGTCTTACTACTTGCTGAGGCTGTCCTCAAACCTGTGATCCTCCTGTCTCAGCCTCCCAAGTATTGGGATTACAATTACAGGTGGGCATCCCAAACACTGCTTGATCCTCCTTTTTTTCTTGCATCTTTCTTTTTTCCTTCTGTGTGTGTGTGTGTGTGTGTGTGTGTGTGTGTGTGTGTGTGTGTTACGGGGTTTGAACCCAGGGGCATTCTACTTCTAAACTATATTCCCAGCCATATTTTAATTTTTATTTTGAAACAAGGTCTCATTAGATTGCTGAGGCTGTCCCCAAACCTGGGATCCTCCTGCCTCAGCCTCCCAAGTACTGGAATTATAAACATGTACCACCATGCCCAGCTTGCCAAGAGTTTTTCATTCCCTTCCTCTAGCCATTTCAGAACCTCACAGGATGAAACAGATCATCTGTCTCCTCAGTCTCTTTCTCTTGACCAGATGCTCTTGGCTGGCACTGAAATGTGTTTAAGTCTCCTCTACCTTAAAAAAAAAAAAAAAAAAATCAGCCAAGCGTACTGCATAATCCCAATACTTGGGAGGCTAAGAGAGGAGGGTCGTAGGTTCGAAGCCATCCTCAGCAACTTAACAAGACCCTGTTTCAAAATAAAATTAAAAATAGGTCCCAGCATTCAGGAGGCTGAGACCGGAGGTTCACGGTTCGCGGACAGCCTCAGCTACTTAGTGAGGCCCTCTGCAACTCAGTGAGACCCTGTTTCAAAATAAAGAATAAAAAATAGTGCAGGGGGTGTAGCTCGGTGGTCGAATGCCCCTGGGTTCCACTCCCAGTACTACCACCAAAAAGAAAAAAAAAAAAAAAAAAAAAAAAAAAAGAGATGCCAGGCGTGGTGGCCCATACTTGTAATCCCAGCATTTGGGAGGCTGAGACAGGAGGACTGCAGTTCGAGGAAAGCCTCGGCTACTACTTAGTGAGGCCCTTTGCAACTCAGTGAGACCCTGTTTCAAAATAAAGAATAAAAAAATAGGGCTGGGGATGTAGCTGGGAGGTAGAATGCCCCTGGGTTCAATCCCCAGTACCGTAAAAAAAAAAAAAAAAAAAAAAAAAAAGGCCCCATGTTTCAGTCCCCAGTACCACACTTCCCGTTACCAGGTAATACCTAACTTCTCCCAACGTCCCTGGTTTGCAGAATACAAAGCAGTTTAAAACACCTGCTGAAGCCGGGCATGGTGGCGCACGCTTGTAATCCCCGCGCTTGGGAGGCCGAGACAGGATGATCGCGCAGGTTCGAAGCCAGCCTCAGCTACTTAGTGAGGTTCTCAGCAACTTAGTGAGACCCTGTTTCCAAATAAAATATAAAATGGGTCTGGGAGTATAGCCCAGAGGTAGAAAGCCTCTGGGTTCCACCCCCAGTACCAAAAAAAATAAAAATAAAAATAAATAAATAAAACACCTGCTGTGTCTTCTGCTACCGCGTCCTGCCTTGCTTCCCGAGGTTTTTTTTTTTTTTTTTTTTTTTTTTTTTTTCCCCCCCTCTCTTCCTTAGCATCCCAGCCGCGGCTCCTTTCCTCGGGGAGTTCCCGGCTCACCCTCCTCCACTAGGCCAGGCCACTCGCTCCCCCACGTCCTTTCCCCTCCTACCACTTGTCACAATTGGCACTACATGGCCACACGGGTTTGTAACCGTCGTGTTTTGTTCCCATCACAAGAGAATAAGGCGTGAGGGCCAGAGGACTCGGGCCTCTCCCGTGCCTGCCGGCGCCGGCGTCGAGCTCTCAACATCTCGGGCACCAATTCCGGCTCCCCCGGGAGGGCGCGGGCGGAGCTCAGGTGGCGGCGGGGGCGGGGCGCGCGGGGCGGGGCCTCGACGTCACTTCCGGTGTACACAGCCGGCCGGCGGTGCGGGGGGCCGGGGCGCGGCGCAGGTGAGGAGCGGGCGCGGCGGCGCGGGGCGCGGGCGCGGGGGTTCTGCCTGGCCGCTGGCGCGCTGCCGCTCGGCTCGCGGCCGCCGGGCTCGGCTCGCGGCTCCTGCCCCCGGCCCGCGGCGCCTGTGGAGGACGCCGGCCGTGCGGGCGCTAGCCGACGGACGGAAGCCCGGAGGGGCCTCCCGCGTGCCGGGCAGGGGGCGCCGCGGCCCCGGCGGGCGCGGGGCGCCGTCAGGCGAGGGAGGCGGGCGTCCCTGGGGCCGCCGCGACCTGCTCCGGAAGCCGGCGGCGCCGGCGGCGAGCCGAGGCGGCCTGTGGGCGGCGGCCGGGGCCGGGGTCCGCGGCGGCGGGGGACGCGGCCTCGCCCGGCGGCTGCCTGGCCGGCTGGCGCGCCTTCGCGGGCGTCCCGGCCTCCGCCGCGGAGGGCCGTGATTTTCCGGCCCCGCCGAGCCTGTGGGCGCAGTGGGGCCGGGGGAGGGTCCGCCGGGACCCGGGAGGCCGGGGCTGAGGGTGAGAGCCCAGCCCGAGAGGAGCGCAGGGTCAGGGGTGTGTCTTCCTGCTCCGCGCGGCGCGGGGAAAGAAGCGTGCCTGGTTGGCAGGATAAGAACATTGTTTATACTCTCAACACTTTGCTTAGGGAACCCCAGTTTGAAAATAGCTTGTTTCCCCCCATTATAAAAGCAATTTATTCTCTCTCTAGTAAATCACTCAGGACGGTACAAATGAGTACGAGAGAAAATGACAACCTAGCAGTCTGTCAGGCAGTGACAACCGCTGCTAACATTTTGGTGAAGTCAGTAAATACTGATGTATATTGCCGTATATTGCCACTTTTATGGGTTTTATAATATACTACACTATATTCAACTAAGCCCTCCTAATGAACGTTTACATTATTTCCAGTTTGCCAAAAAGGATTTGTCTTGATTATTGTCGGGATATATTTACACCTGAGCTCAAGGGTAACATGCTTTTTTTTTTTTTTTTTTTTTTTTTTGGTAGTACTGGGGACTGAACCCAGGAGCATTCTATCTCTGAGCTACACCCCTAGCTCTGTTTGATCTTTTATTTAGAAACAGGGTTACACTAAGTTGTGGAGGGCTTCACTGATTTGCTGAGGCTGTCTTTGAACCTGAGAGCCTTCTGTTTCAGCCCTAAATACTTGGGATTATAGGTGTGCACCACCACTCTTGGCTAAGTACCATGCATTTTTTTTATTTTCTGTACTGGGGGTTGAACCCAGGAGCATTTTACCTCTGAGATACACCCCCAGCATGTTTTTTATTTTGAAATAGGGTTTCACTGGATTAGAAGGGTGCACCACCATGCCTGGTTAACATGCATTTTTATTTTTTAAATTTTTATTCTTTTGCGGTACTGGGGATGGAACCCAGAAGCAACCTCTGCCCTATTTTTTATTCTTTATTTTGAAACAGGGTTTCGCTAAGTAGCTGGGGCTGTCTGCTAACTGTGATCCTCTGATTTCAGCCTCCTGAATGCTGGGATTACAAGCGTGCGCCACCACTTCCGGCTCCCAGTCCTATTTTCTGTTCTTTATTTTATTTATTATTATTATTATTATTATTATTATTATTATTATTATTATTATTTGTGGTACTGGGATTGAACCCAGAGGCTTTCTACCTCCGGGCTACACTCCCAGACCTATTTTATACTTTATTTGGAAACAGGGTCTCACTAAGTTTCTGAGAGCCTCACTAAGTAGCTGAAGCTGCCTTCTAACCTGTGCAAACTTCTTGTCTCAGCCTCCCAAGTACTGGGATTACAAGCATGCACCACCACACCTGGCTCTATTCTTTATGTTGAAACAGGGTCTCACTGAGTTGGAAAGGGCCTCACTCAGTAGTAGCTGAGACTTTCCGTGAACCACAATGGTCCTGTCTCAGCCTCAGGAATGCTGGGATTACAAGGGTACGCCACCATACATGTACCACCACGCCTGGCTACTAACATGCATTTTAAAAAGATAAAAAGTAAAGCGGGGCAGGAGACAGGAGGTTCGGACAGCCTTAGCTACTTAGGCCCTTTGCTACTCAGTGAAAACCTGTTTCAAAATAAAGAATAAAAAATAGGGCTGGGAGCCGGGCGTGGTGGCGCATGCTTGTAATCCCAGCACTTGGGAGGCTAGACAGGAGGATCACAGCGGTTTGAAGCCAGCCTCAGCTACTTAGTGAGGCTCTCCTTAACTTAGTGACACCCTGTCTCCAAATAAAATATAAAATAGGTGTGGGAATGTATCCCGGAGGTAGAAAACCCCTGGGTTCAATCCCCAGTACCAAAAAAAAAAAAAAAAAAATAGCGTTGGGGGGTGTACCTTAGAGGTAGAATGCTCCTGGGTTCCATTCCCCAGTACTAAAAAAAAAAAAAAAATACATAGTATTTTTAGTTCCTTTGTTGATATGTTTGGAAATTCTTCCCTGACCTTATTTTACAAATAATCCTATCCATATTTGCTTCTTATTTCATGGTTTTATTTAGCTTTTTTTTTTCCCCCAATAGGGGCATTCTACACCCCGCCCTATTTTTTATTCTCTTTTTTGTGCAACTTGGGGTTGAACCCAGGGGCATTCTACCTCTGAGCTACACCCCCAGCCCTATTTTTTATTCTTAATTTTGAAACAGGGTCTTACTAAGTTGTAGAGGACCTTACTAAGTAGCTCAGGCTGGCTATGAACTTGTGATCCTCCTGTCTCAGCCTCCCAAGTACTGGGATTACAAGTGTGCGCCACCACGCCTGGCACTTTTAGCTATTTCATATACATAGAATTTGGTTTTGGTTTAACATATAAATACTTCCCAAACGGTAAGTCCATTCCAATTTTATTGAATAAGCTATACCTTTTCATCTTACTCTATTTCACAGTTCTATGTGTTTGTAAAAGGCTATTTACAAATTTTAGATTTTGTGTATACTCAGACATTTTCATTTGTCTTAAAAATATCACAGTATTTTCTCTTATAGTTTCTTCTTTTTTAAAAAAAGATTTTTTTCAAATCCAAGGAATACTTTGAGATTTTTTTTTTATTACATTTGTTAAAAGTTCAGATTTTTGCTGTTTCATTTTCTTTCTTACTGAGAAGATGACAAACTCCATATGAAGAGTTTAGGTTTGTTGTGGCAACTTTTCATTCTGGCATTTGAGATTCTAATCTTCCGCTATTTTTGCACACAAACACGTAGGTTAGCATATGAGACCAAGATAGAAAAGTTCTCAGATTCCCTTGGCAAGCTTAGATTTTTCTATCTAAAATTATCTCTGGATTTTTGGAAGATAGCATACTTTAAGCATCCTTTCAAAAATAAAAAAATAATTTGAACATGATTCTGCAAAAATTTTACCTAATGTTTATTCTTTTGAAAACTTGAAGCCTAATACATCAGGAACTGTATATCCAGTGGATCTTCCAAGTCACTAGGAAAATAATTGTATCTGAGTTAGCAGGCTAGAGCATCACAAGTTGGGTACCCACTCTCCTTTTTCATCTTGTGATTTTGTCCATATTGGAAAATGATGACCTTTCTAAGTGGACAAGGAATTTTAGTTTGAAGACATGTGTGGTGGTCCATGCCTGTTATCCCAGTATTTGGGAGGCTGAGACAGGAGGATTGCAGGTTCAAGGCTAGCCTCAGCAACTTCGCAGGTTCCTTCAGCAATTTAGCAAGACCCTGTTTCCAAATAAAGTAAAGTAAAATAAGGCTGGAGCATAGCTTAGAGGTAAAACACCTCAAAGTTCAACCTCCAAAAAAAAAAAAAAGGGGAGGAAAAGAAACTATCCTCTTGAGAATCCCCTTATTGATAGATGGCAGTGCTGTTGCTTATTAATATCCTCTTAACTGTATTTACTTGGCAAGAGGAGCCATTCCCACTAACATGAGTTAACCTTGCTCCTGGTTGGCCTTCTTGGAGCTGTTGTCATTTTCTATGTGATTATGTCTTTTCATTTGTCTTTGCTGCTCCACTTTTTCCTACATGTATCTGGGAGCATTTTCTGAGGCAAACTAATTACTTTCTCACCCAATATATGCTCCTTACTACACATCTAGTATATGACTTCTATGTAGAGAAACACTTCCTTATCCCTACCTCCATTTACTGACCCCCAACTCAGACTTTTTTGCAGGTCAGTTCTTTATTTTTCTCTAATTGACTCCTGGACATTTTCCTAAAGCCATATATTTTGGTGTTGGAGCTCTTCATCACTTCCCAAGGTGGCCTGTCCCCCTCTACTACCCATCCTGGGAAGCCCAGAGGTGCTGTACCAATGAGCTACATCCCCGGCCCTTTGAGTTTTTATTTTGAGACAGGGTCTTGTTAAGTTGTCCAAGATAACCCTCAGTTTGCCATCCTGTTCCCTCAGCCACCTGGCATTACAGGTGTGTAGCCCATCAACTCTGAGGTTCTTACTGACATGTCTCATCTTCCCTATTGATTTAGCTTGTATTTGCCATTTGTATCCTATTCCTACAGTTTTTAGGTTATTTATTTTTTCCGGTACTGGAGATAGAACTCAAGGGCATTTTACCTCCGAGCTATACCCTCAGCCCTATTTTTTATTCTTTATTTTGAAGCAGGATCTCATTGAAGTTGCAAAGGGACTCAGTAAGTAGCTGAGGCTGTCTGTAAACTGCGATCCTCCTGTCTCAGCTTCCCAAATGCTGAGCTCTTCCTACAGTTTGATTTAGACTTTGTACTTTGTAAGGGACTTTAGATATAATCTTTAATATAGATAAGGACATAATCTGTTTGTACTCTGGATGAGAAAGAGAAGACCCAGTGAATTTAGTCATGTATATAATTAGCTAAAATTTACTTAAAATGCCGGGCGAGGTGGCGCTCACCTGTAATACCACCATTCAGGAGGCTGAGACTAGAGGATAATGGTTCGAGGACAGCCTCAGCTACTTAGTGAGGCCCTTCGTAACTTAGACCCTGTTTCAAAAAATAAAGAATAAAGCCGGGCGTGGTGGCGCATGTTTGCAATCCCCGGGCTTGGGAGGTGGAGATAGGCAGATCATGGTGGTTCAAAGCCAGGCTCGCTGGCTTAAGAGACCCTGTTTCCAAATAAAAAATATAAAAAAATAGGTCTGGTAGTGTAACCCAGAGGTAGAAGGGTTTCCAGGAACCCCAGTACCACCAAAAAAAAAAAAAAAATAGGGCAGGGGGTGCTCGGATGTGGAATGCCCCTGGGTTCCATCCCCAGACCCACAAAAAAGAAAAAAGAAAAAAAAAATAGAGAGGGGCATGGTGATGTAGCCTGTAATCCCAATACTGAGGAGGCTACAGGTTCAAAGCCAGCCCTAGCAACTTAGGCTTTCAGCAACTTAGATCCTGTTTCTAAATAAAAAATAAGATAGGGCTGCGCTGGGCGTGGTGGCGCATGCTTGTAATCCCTGGGCTTGGGAGGCAGAGACAGGGGGATCATGCAGGTTTGAAGCCAGCCTAGCTGGCTTGAGAGACCCTGTTTCCACATAAAAATATAAAAAAAAAGGTCTGAGAGTATAGCCTGGAGGTAGAAGGGTTTCCAGGAACCCCAGTACCACCAAAATAATAATGATAATAATAATAATAATAATAATAATAATAATAATAATAAGATGATGATGATGATGATGGTGGTGGAGGATAGGATTGTTAATGTAGCCCAGAGGTAGAGTGCCCTGGGTTCAATCCCCAACAACACGCACGCATGTGCATGTACACACACACACACACACACACACACACACACACACGTACTCATAGTATGGGCCATTTGCTTTGTGGGTAGACCAAATATGAAACTGAAAGGCATAGCCTAGAGAACAAAATCAAACAAACAATTGTCTTAAAGTATTGCACATACCCAGAAGGGGAGAGACTCAAAATGTTGTTCAAGGATCTTGCCTGTCTTCATTGCCTTTATCACCAGGATCTAGAATACAGTGTTCTAGAAACTATTAGGTATTTGTTAAATGAGTGAATGGTGATCTGAAAGTAAAATTAGAATACATATCAGCATTCTATGTAAAAGATAGAAGCCAAGAGACATTTTGTAAATGTAGTTTGAAGAATTTCTGGGAAAACTTTAAATTCAACCATATTGACCCAGCTATAACCCCAGAAAGGCATGATTGGAATGTGTTTGTAGCTAGAAAGCTTAAACTTCTGTATCCTCTGAAGAAAGATTTGTATTTCTAGGAGAGGATTGGGATGATGTCTGTTGAAATTGGGTGGCAGGTCCAAGAGAGGTAATTAGATGGTATATCTATAATACCGCCTGAGAGCCCTGACCAGGGCCTGTATACAGTCCTCTGTGGCTTTGCAGCACCAAATGGGTGAATATGTCTCTGTTGATGATTCTAGCTTGGAGGATCTTGGTCTTGAAATACTAATTTCTTATTTTTTCATCTGCAGAATGGGGATAATAATTGCTTTTCTCTTAGTGTCATCATAAGGGCTTTCTACCTCCAAGCCACACCCTCAGCCTTTTTTTTTTTTTTTTTAAGTGTGGTACTGGGGGTGGAACCCAGGGGCTTTCTAACTCTGGGCTATACTCCCAAACTTATTTTATACTTAATTTTATTTATTTTTTGTGTGGGTCTGGGGATGGGACCCAGGGGCATTCGACCTCCGAGCTACACCTTCAGCCCTATTTTTATACTTTACTTTGAAACAGGGTCTCACTGAGTTGCAGAGGGCCTCACTAAGTAGCTGAGGCTGTCCTCAACCGTGATCCTCCAGTCTCCACCTCCCAAATGCTGTGATTACAAGCATGTGCCACCATGCCTGGCCTATATTTATATTTATATTGGAAATAGGGTCTCACTAAGTTGCTGAGAGCCTCACTAAATAGCCGAGGCTGGCTTTGAACTTGCATGCTGCTGTCTCAGCCTCCCAAGTACTAGGATTACTAGTGTGCCACCACCATGCCTGGCTCAAGAGAAGGCTGTTCTTGAGTTGAATATTGTAGGAAAAAGTGAGTCTGGTACCATAGTAAGGAGAGAGAACACCTTGCAGGACCCTGACATGTACAAAGGTATAGAGGTGAGCAAATATGAGGTATATAATTAATATCTAACTTAAGGAGTGCTAACAATGCTTCAGGTACTGTGTTAAGCTTTTAGGCTCATTGTGCTAACTAGATTGAGTGCTAAGTGCTTTGTGTATATTACCCTGTTTTTCCCCTCACAGCATCACTATGATGTAGGTACTTAATATTAACAGAAATGATATGTCTAATGTCACCTGGTAGATATCTCGCTGCATAGCTAACCCTGATGTAATTTACCTTGAAAATCTCTTTGTCCTGTGATTCCTGATGAAGACCAAGACCCATCAAGATCTTATAACTTCCTGAAACCATCTTGGTGTAAATGTAAAAATACATACATCCTAGAATGTAGTGAAAGCACCAAGCCCAGCTTTTTTATTTTTTTTTAATTGTTGTCCTGGGTATTGAACCCAGGAGCATTCTACTTCTGAGCTACATCCCCAGCCTTATTTATATTTTGAAACAGGGTCTTGCTAGGTTGATGAGAGTCTCACTACTTGCTGAGGCTGTCCTTGGGCCTGCAGTCCTCCTGTCTCAGCCTTCCAAGTACTGGAATTACAGGTGTGAGCCACTGTGCCTGGCTCATGAAATGGTTTTCTAAATGCAGAAAAAATTTCTGGAATGATAGAAAAGAAACAGTGGATGCCTTTGAAATGAGGCCTCAAAAAAACAGGCTATTAGATTGATTGACTTAGCTTAGCTTTTCCACTCCCTTTCTTTCCTATATACTTATTTTTTTTTAATTTATTGTGCTGAGATTGAACCCAGGGAGATTTTACCTCCAAGCTGCATCCCCAGGTTTATTTGATTTTTAATTTTTAATTTTTTGTTGCATTGGGGATTGAACCCGGGGACATTCTACCTCTGAGCTATACCCAAGTCCAATTTTACTTGTTTGTTTGTTTATTTATTTTGCAGTACTCGGGATAGAACTCAGGGGCATTCTACCTCTGAGCTACACCCCCAGCCCTATTTTTTTTTTTTTTTTGGTGGTACTAGGGTTCCTGGAAACCCTTCTACCTCCGGGCTATACTCCCAGACCTATTTTTATATTTTTATTTGGAAACAGGGTCTCTTAAGCCAGCGAGGCTGGCTTCGAACCTGCGCGATCCTCCTGTCTCCACCTCCCAAGCGTGGACATTATAAGCGTGCTCCACCATGCCCGGCATCTACTTTTTATTCTTTATTTCTGAAAGAGAGTCTCACTAAGTTGTGAGGGCCTCACTAAGTAGCTGAGGCTGCGAACCGCGATTCTCCAGTCTTAGCCTCCCGAATGCTGGGATTACAAGCATGTGCCATCATGCCTGGCATCCAATTTTATTTCTTAAAAAGGGTCTCGCTAGGTTGATGAGAGTCTCAATACTTGCTGAAGCTCTCCTCGAACCTGCAGTCCTTATGTCTTAGCCTCCCAAGTACTGGGATTACAAGCATGCACCATTATGCCCTGCTAATAAATTTTTTTCTTTTTTTTTCTTTTCTTTTTGTGGTACTGGGAATGAAACCCAGGGGCTTTCTACCTCCAAGCTACACCCTAAGCCCTATTTTTTATTCTTTATTTTGAAATAACGTCTCACTGAGTGGCAAAGGGCTTCACTAAGTAGCTGAGACTGTCTTGAACCTGGGATTACAAGTGTAAGCCACCACGCCCGGCACCCTGCTAATAAATCTTAAAGTAAATGTCTGTGATGTGCAGTCATCAAAAGTGGGAACAAAAAGCAAGTACTAACCAAACTGCTTGAGTGTGAAGTCTTGTCTCTTAACACTAGTCACAAGCCTCTAGGTCTCAAAACTTTTATCTCACTTTATTCCATTTGAAATGGAGTTAGTAGTGGGGAACAATGGCACATACCTGTAATGCCAGTACTTGGAAGGTTGAGATAGGAGAATCACAGGTAATTTAGCAAGACTATTTCAAAATTAAAAAATAAATAAATAGCTGGGCATGGTGGTGTGTGCCTGTAATCCTAGTATTTGGGAGGCTGAGACAGGAAGATTGCAAGTTCATGGGAGGATCACAGGTTTGAAGCCAGCCTCAGTAATTTACCAAGACCTTGTTTCAAAATAAATAAAATAGGGCTGGGGTGTGGCTTAGCGATGGAACACCTCTGGTTTAATAGTACCTAAAACCAAATAAAAATAGAAAAGGGTATAATTTGGAGCTAGAATTCCTTTTGGGTTCAATCCCCAGTTTTGCAAGAAGAAACAAAAAACAACAGAAAAAAAAAAGAAAAGAAAATGGGGGAAGTATTAATGCCTACTTCCTGGGGTTAAACTTAGGCTTTAATGAATTAATATTTGTAAAGCCCTTATAACAGTTCTGGCAGGAATGTGGTTTTTGTCGGTATGGGCCTGGACTGGGTCCTACACTAAACATGAATATCATCCATCCTGCGTCTCTTGTGCTTCTAGTTTCATTAGTAAAAGGATAAAGAGGTGCTGATGGGCAGTGGTAGGAAAGGCTGCAAGGGCTCAGGAAAAGTTTTATGGGAACTAAAGTGGCCAAACAAAGATTGTTTAATGGAAACTGTGTGTGTGTGTGTGTGTGTGTGTGTGTGTGTGTGTGTGAGAGAGAGAGAGAGAGAGAGAGAGAAGGAGAGACACAGACAGACAGACACACACACACACACACACACACACACACACACTAGGAATTGAACCCAGGGGTGGTCTAACATCTAATTCCAAGCTACATCCCCAGCTCTATTTTATTTTTTATTTATTTTTATTTATTTATTTTGTGGTACTGGGAATGGAACCCAGGGGCATTCTACCTCCAAGCTATGTCTTCAGCCTTATTTTTTTATTATTTATTTATTTATTTATTTTTGCGGTACTGGGGATGGAACCCAGGGACATTCTACCTCTGAGCTATACTCCCAGCCCTATTTTTTAATCTATACTTTCTCTCTTTCTTTCTTTCTTTCTTTCTTTCTTTCTTTCTTTCTTTCTTTCTTTCTTTCTGTTTTGGTGGTACTGGGGGTGGAATCCAGGGGCCTTCTACCTCCGGGCTACACTTCCAGACCTATTTTATATTTTATTTGGAAACAGGGTCTTTTAAGCCAGCAGAGGCTGGCTTCGAACATGCACGATCCTCCTGTCTCAGCCTCCCAAGCATGGGTATTACAAGTGTGCGTCACCATGCCCAGCTTATTCTTTATTTGGAAACAGGGTCTCTCTTAGTTTCAAAGGGCTTCACTAAGTAGCTGAGGCTGTCCAGGAACTGTGATCCTCCTGTCTCAGCCTCCCAAAAGCTGGGATTACAAGTGTGCACCACCACGCATGACTCTATTTTATTTTTTATTTTGAAATAGTGCCTCGCTAAATTGCTGAAGGCCTGGCTGAATTGTTGACCTGGAACCTAACATCATCCAGTATCACCCTCCCAAGTACTGGGATTACAGGCATTTGCCACCACACCCAGCTCAGTATAGATACATTCTAGAAAAAATAGAATAAAGGGATAAGGACACAAATTTTTGTTCCATGGGTGATGTGTGGTCCAGACAGCCTGAGGTAGAGGAATCAGAAATGGAAAAGATCATTGAGGGAGCCTGAAACTGGGATATGTTATGTGATGGCAGGTTATCATTATATATCAGTTTCTCTTGCCATATATAAGGTGATGTAATTTATTAATGAGGGCATCTTAGAGTGGATGAAATGGAGAGGCTCTGCCTTGATCTTTGAAATGACTATGAGATGTTCCTGTGTAATTTATTTAATGAACCCCTTTAATGCAGGACATGTGAGTTATTTCCAGATTTTTGCTTGTAGGCAGTGCTGCCAATGACAGGCTCCATATTTACTGTGAGTCTTATTATTATTATTATTATTTTTTGAGATACCGGGAATGGAACCCAGGGGCATTCTACCTCCAAGCTATACCCTCAGCCCTTTTTTTATTCGTTATTTTGAAACAGGGTCTCACTGAGGCAAAGGGCCTCACTAAGTAGTAGCTGAGGCTGTCCGCAAACCGTGATCCTCCTGTCTCAACCTCCCAAATGCTGGCATTACAAGTATGTGCCAACACACCTGGCTTGTAAGTCTTATTTCTATTTCTTTTTTTGCTGTACTGGGGATTAAACCAAGGGGAAGTCTACCTCCAAGCTTACATCCTCAGCCCTATTTTTTATTCTTTATTTTGAAACAGGGTCTTACTAAGTTGCAAAGTGCCTCACTAAGTAGCTGAAGCTGGCTGTGAACAGCAATCCTCCTGTCTCCCAAGTAGTGGGCTTACAAGCGTGTACCACCATGCCCAGCTTTGTGAGTTTTATTTCTAAAATTCATTCTAAGATATATATTATTGCTCTGTGTGTGTGTGTGTGTGTGTGTGTGTGTGTGTGTGTGTGTGTGTCTGGGATTGAGCCCAGAGGCATTCTACCTCTGACCTTTACCTCTAGCCCAATTTTTTATTTTTAGTTTGAAACAGGGTCTCACTAGTTTAATGAGAGTCTCACTAATTGCTGAGGCTGTCCTCAAACCTGCTGTCCTCCTGTCTCACCTTCCCAAGTGCTGAGATAACAGGCATGAAATATGATGCCCAACTCTAGTATTGATTTTTAAAAACATTATTATTATTATTATTATTATTATTATTATTATTATTATTATTTATTTTGGTGGTACTGGGGTTCCTGGAAGCCCTTCTACCTCCAGGCTACACTCCCAGACCCATTTTATATATTTTTTTAATTTGGAAACAGGGTCTCTTAATTAAGCCAGCACGGCTGGCTTCGAACCTGCGTGATCCTCCTGTCTCCGCCTCCCAAGCGCGGGGATTATAAGAGTGTGCCACCATGCCTGGCAAAAAACTTTTTTTTAAGCCGGGTATTGTGTGCATGCTTGTAATCTCAGCATTTGGGAAGCTGAGACAGGATTGCAGTTCGCGCCAGCCTCAGCTACTTAGTGAGGCCCTCTGCAACTCAGTGAGACCCTGTTTCAAAATAAAGAATAAAAAATAGGGCTGAGGATGTAGCTCGGAGGTAGAATGCCCCTGGGTTCCATCCCAGTACCTAAAAATAAATTAAAAAAAATAAATAAATTGCTCCTGAGTACCTTAACTTTTCGTGTGTGTGTGTGTGTGTGTGTGTGTGTGTGTGTGTGTGTGTTGTACTGGGGATTGAACTCAGGGACATTCTACCTCTAAGCTACGCTGCAGCCCTTTTTTTAAGTTTGAAGCAGTGCAGCAGGGTCTCACTAAATTGCTGAGGGCCTCACTCAGATGCTGAGGCCTGAAACCTGCAATCCTCCTGTCTTAGCCTTCTAAGTACTGAGATTATAGGCATGTGCCACCACACCCAGCCCTTTTTTTTTTTTTTTTTTTTTTTCTGTACTGGGGATGGAGTCCAGGGGCATTCTACCTCCGAGCTACACCCCCAGCCTATTTTTTTATTCTTTATTTTGAAACAGGGTCTCACTGATTTGCAAAGGCCCTCACCAAGTAGCTGAGGCTAGCCACAAACCATGATCCTCTTGTCTCAGCCTCCCAAATGCTGGGATTACAAGCCACCACATCCAGCTTCATGAATGTTTTTAATAGATGTAGGTTTTGGGGAGGGTACTGAGGAATTGAACTCAGGGGCCTTTGACCTCCAAGCCACACCCCCCAGCCCCCCTTTTTTTTGCAGATCTGGGGGTGGAACCCAGGGGCTTTCAACCTCTGAGCTACATCCCCTCCCCTATTTTTTATTCATTTTGAAACAACGTCTTACTAAGTTGTGGAGGGCTTCACTAAATAGCTGAGGCTGTCCGTGAACTGCTATCCTTCCCGTCTCAAACTCCCGAATGCTGGGATTACAAGCATGTGCCACAATGCCTGGCTTTTCAGTCCTCTTGTCTTAACCTCCCAAGTACTGAGATTACAAACATGTACCACCATGACAAGCTTAGTTTTATATTTAAAAACTATATTTTTCCTTTCCTTTCTAGTTTATCTCTTTTATACCTAATATTTTATTTCTCCTATCCTACCTCAATCTCAGTACTTGTTAGGCTGAGATAGGAAGATTGTAGGTTTGAAGCCAGCTACAACAGTTTAGCAAGATTCAGCAACTTTGAAACAGTGGGACTCTGCTTCAAAATAAAAAACTTTAAAAAGATACTGGGCGTGGTAGTGCATGCTTGTAATCCTAGCACTTGGGAGGCTGAGACAGGAGGATCACACAGGTTTGAAGCCAGTCCAGCTACTTAGTGTTCTCACTCAAAAAAAAAAAAAAAAGAAAAAAGAAAAAAAAAAACCCTCAATTTAAACAAAATTAAACCTATCCTTCATTTATATGACTTTAACACATTTGGCCTCTTTTTTAAAGCCTGTGTTATTTTTCTTTTTTTTTAATACAAAAGTTTAACAAAAAGTTTCATATGAAAATGTACACAACCCTATTTTAGTGTCATAGTAAAACAGGTCTTTTGGAGAGTTGACATGGATTTCTGTTGAACAGCCATTATTATACTCTTTCCAAGGCTTCTAACATGATGATACTATTTCCTCCTATTATCACCATTCCAATATTGTTCTGTTGCCCACTGGTTGCCATCTCCACACATTCATCTATCACAAGATTCATAAAGGGATCAAAGCCCGTAATATTCCTTGGACATGTCTGCCACCATTTAACTTCAATGACAACTTCTTGTCTATAAATTTTTTCAGCTGGGGAGGATGAGCTTTGCTCATGTTGTCTAGGAGGCATGCTCAACGGTGCTTTGGAATGGAATTTACTGTCTGTGTTATTTTCAAAGCAAATTTTAGTTCTGTTGACATTGTGTTTAGAAAATTTTTTCTTATGCTTAAGGGGAAATAATCAGTTGTTTGTAGATTATCAAATATAAAAGCTCCTCAGAACCACTAATGGATAACTTGCTCTGGGTTTGCAAAGGAATGCCATATTTTACAATAGTAAATTGTTATAGAGCAGATGTCAGCAGCGGAAGCAGTCAGGTGTCACTGTGTGTGTCCATTTTGTTATTCTGTTAGAGTGGTAACTTCTTGTGAGCAAGTGCTATGCCTGTCTTGTTCACCATTACATCCAGGTGCTGAGGGCACTCAGGGCTGACCTGTGCTGCTGGGTATAGAAGCAACCAATGACCCTCTCTTCAAATTAACATGCTCTAGTGTTAATTCCTAAGAAGCCACTTATGTGTAATAGGTAGTGTCCAGGTTTGTCCAGGTTTTCTTTTGGGTCAGTCTTCCAGACTGGGGCCTGGTGGACCCAGAAGTGTCACTTCCTTTGGCGTTGGCTTTCCACTCTAGCCTTTCCATTTTGATGTTTTAATGATACCCTCCCTGCTCAATGATTTGTGTTCAGGAAGCTAGGCAGTGATTACTTTTTGTTTCTGCTTTGTACACTTCCTCCCCCACTTCCTATTTTTACCATAGCTTTACAGGAAATGAGGCAGCTCCTGGCTGGCTGCTGCTAAGCACTGATTTTAGGTGGCAGGGGACAAGGCCTTAGGATCTGAGCCATGTACAGCATTTTCCATCTTTGTTTTTTCATTACCTTCTTCCTCTAGGAGTCATAGGAACACGTTGTGATTGGTTTGAGATGATGTCATGTCCTCCTCCTCCCGGGGGGGTGGGGGTGGGGGAAAGGTTACTGCTCTGCTGAAGGACATAACTTTTGTGAAGTAGGTGAAGGCTTTTGTTCAGTGGTAACTGAACCAGTGGGATGTTCTGGCCTTGTAGCCCAACTCCTGTCATAGGTGACCAGCTTGGCAGGAGCAAAGGGTAGGTTGAAGGGATGGGATCTACTGCAGGTAAGTATGGGAAGGTGGATTCTAGTTATTTTCCAGGGGGCTTGATTGGCAGGCTTGAGGTTGACTCTGCCCTGAGTTCTAGAAGGAGCGTTTCAGGCTCTGGGGTATACTCAAGGCATTCTCCTTTCTTCTTGTCTTTCTTCCTTCCTCATTCTTTTTTATTGTTTTATTGTGGATGGAACCCAGGGGCATTCTACCTCTGAGCTACACATTGAGCCCCTATTTTGTGCTTTTATTTATTTGTTTGTTTGTTTATTTTTTGGTGGTACTGGGGATGGAACCCAGGGGCTTTTCTCCCTCCAGGCTATACTATCAGACCTATTTTATACTTTTATTTAGAAACAGGGTCTCACTAAGTTGCTGAGGCTGGCTTTGAACCCGTGCAAGCCTCATGTCTCAGCCTCCCAAGTGTTGGGATTACAAGCGTGTGCCACCATGTCTGGCTTGTTCTTTTATTTTGAAACACAATCTCACTAAGTTGCAGTGTGCCTCACTAAATTGCTGAGGTTGGCCAGGAACTTGTGATCCTCCTGTCTTAGCCTCCGGAGTACTAGGACTACAAGCATGCCTCTCCCCTCCCCTCCCCTCCCCTCCCTTTCCCTCCCCTCCGCTCCCCTTCCCTTCCCTTCCCTTCCCTTTGCGGTACTGGGGATTGAACTCAGGGGCATTCTACCTCTGAGTTACACCCCAAGTCTTTTTTTTTTTTTTTTTTTTTTTTTGCGGTACTGGGGATGAAACCTAGGTGCATTTTACCTCCGAACTACATAGCTTTTTTAGTCTTTTTAGTTTTTTTTTTTTTTTTTTTTTTTTTTTGGTGGTACTGGGGTTCCTGGAAGCCCTTCTACCTCTGGGCTACACTCCCAGACCTATTTTCTGTATTTTTGAAACAGGGTTTCTTAAGCCAGCGCGGCTGACCTCGATCCTCCTGCCTCTGCCTCCCAAGCGCAGGGATTACAAGCGTGCGCCACCACGCCCGGCTGTCATTTTAGTTTTTGAAACAGGGTCTCACTGAGTTGTGAAAGGGCCTTGCTAAGTAGCTGAGGCTGTCTGTGAACCTCTATTCTCCTGTCTCTGCCTCCCAAATGCTGGGATTACGAGCATGCGCCACCACACCCAGCTCCCGCCCTAGTTTTTATTCTTTTTTTATTTTTATTTTTATTTTTTTTATTTTTTTTGTGGTACTGGGGTTGGAACCCAGAGGCTTTCTACCTCCAGGCTATACCCTCAGCCCAATTTTATATTGTATTTGGAAATAGAGTCTCACTAAGTAGCTGAGGCTGGCTTCAAACCTGCCCAATCCTCATGTCTCAGCTTCCCAAGACCTGCAATTACAAGCATACGCCACCATGCCCGGCTATTATTCTTTATTTTGAAACAGGGCCTCACTGAGTTGTGGAGGCCTTAGGAGTATCTGAGGCTGGCTGTTAACCTGTGATTCTCCTCCCAAGTACTAGGAGTATAGGCCTATGCCACCATGCCTGCTAGCATTTGTCTTCTAAACCTTTTTTTTTCCAGAACTAGGGATTCCTAGTGGCATTCTGCCTCTCACCTCTAGCCCCCCCCACTCTTCTTTTTTAAGCAGGTTCTCACTAAGTTGCGAAGAGCCTCACTAAGTAGCTAAGGCTGGCCGCCAATCTTTGATCCTCCTGTCTCAGTCTCCCAAATACTGGAATTAAAAGCTTACACCAAAACCAACTTCTAAACCATTTAATTAACATTTGCCCATCTCTTTTCCTGGGATAACACTTATTGTCGTATGAATTTATTTTAGCTTAGTTAATGGGGGAAGTTTGTATTATCTTCCTAGGAACAAGTAACGTGTGTGTGTGAAACTGGGGATTAAACACAGGGGCATTCTATCTATGAGCTACACCCCCAGCCCTATTTTTCAATTTTTATTTTGAAAGAATCTTGATAGGTTGATGAGAGTCTTACTATTTGCTGAGGCTGGCTTCAAATTTATGTATTTGTGCCAGGCATGGTGGCACACTCTTGTAATCCCAGCATTCGGGAGACTGAGACCGGAGGATCATGGATCATGGTTCGCGGGCAGCCTCAAGCTATTTAGTGAGGCCCTCTGCAAAGTAGTGAGACCCTGTTTCAAATTAAGAATAAAAAATAGGGCAGGGGGTGTAACTTGGAGGTCAAATGCCCTTGAGTTCCATCCCCAGTGCCACAAACAAATATATATGTGTGTGTGTGTGTGTGTGTGTGTGTGTGTGTGTAACCTGAATAGGAAGGTTTGGAAGCACTTGTTAGGATTTCTCAATGGTGTAACTAATTGACATTTTGGGGATGGATAATTTTTTTCTGCAAGGACTATTCTGTGCTTTGTGGACTGTTTAGCAACATTTGTGGCTTCTAACTACTAGACGCCACTAGCATTTCCTGAGTTGTGACCACCAAATGTCTCTAGACATTGCCAAATATTGGGGGATGGGGTAAGAAAGCAAAATCATCCTCTTCCTCACATGCTAAAAACTTGCATGTTAAAGGATGAACACTGGTTTTTAAATTTTTATTTTTTAAGTGCTGGAGGTTGAACTCATGGGCATTCTACCTCTGAGCTATACACCAGCCTATTTATTTTTTATTTGGAAACATGGTCTCACTGAATTGCTGAGAGCCTCTCTTAGGTTGTCGAGGCTGTCCCTAAAACCTGCAGTCCTCCTTGTTTCATCCTGTTTCTGCCTCCCAAGTACTGGAATGCGGCACCATGCCGCATTTTTTTTTTTAACTTGGATTATTAATTTTGTAATGTGGAGCAAAGTACATGTTTGGTCTCTTGAAGCCAGGTGTGGAGCAAAGTACATGTTTGGTCTCTTGAAGCGAGGTGTGACAACACATGATTATAATCCCAATACTTGAGAGATTGAGACAAGAAGATCACAGGTTCAAGGGCAGTCTCAGCAATTTAGTGAGACCATGTTTCAAAATAAAAAATAAAAGTCGGGTGTGGTGGCGCACGCTTGTAATCCCAGCATTTGGGAGGCTGAGACTGGAGGATGACAGTTTGCAGACAGCCTCAGCTACTTAGTAAGGCCCTCTGCAACTTAGACCCTGTTTCAAAATAAAGAATAAAAAATAGGGCAGGGGATGTAGCTCAGGTTGAATGCCCCTGGGTTCCATCCCCAGACCCCCCCACACACACACACACACAAAAAGTAAGTAAAAAAAAAAGGATTGGGGGTGTAGCATGGTTTAATCCCTAGTGCCAGTAAATAAATAAGTATTGATTAGTTGGATGTGAAGGAGAATGAGGACTGTCGGCTAACTCCCAGGTTTCTGCCTTAAGAAGTTTAATGGTGATATTGTTTGCCAAGGCAAGGACGAAACACTGGGAGTCTAGGTTTGGACATTCTAGTTGGGAACTTCTTAATTGACATGTTTCGGGTCTAGAGCTCAGAAGGAAGATCTGAGCCAGAGACGGTTTTGGGAATCTTCCCAGGAAGGATGTTGATTTTAGAAACAGATAAGGCAAGCTACGATAGGAGGCTTGAGGTAGGAGGATCGCAGGTTTCAGAAAAGCCTCAGCAACCTAGTGAGACCCTGTTTGAAAAGAAAAAATGAAAAGGGTTGTGGGTATAGCTCGGAGGTAGAATGCCCCTAGATTCAATTCCCAGTACCAAGGAGGGAGGGCAACTAAGATTAGCCAGAGATGTAGGTAGAAAGGTAGGAGAAATAGCATCTTTTCATATTATCACCAACAGAAGTATTTCATATTGATTGATTGGTTGATTGTGTGGTACTGGGAATTGAACCCAGAGGCATTCTGCCTCCGAGCTATACCCTAGACTGATTTTTTCTTTCTTTTTTTTTTTCTGATTTTATTTCTTATTTGAAAACGGTCTCACTAGGTTGCTGAGAACCCTACGGCTTGAACCTGTGATCCTCCTGTCTCAGCCTCCCAAGGATTATAAGTGTGTATCACCACACCTAGCTTGGTATTTTACTTTTATTTTTTATTTTTTTATTTTTTATTTTTTGCAGATCTGGGGATGGAACCTAGGTGCATTCAACCTTTGAGCTACACCCCCTGCCCTATTTTTTATTCTTTATTTTGAAACCGGGTCTCACTAAGTAGCTGAGGCTGTCCGCGAACCGCGATCCTCGGGTCTCAGCCTCCCGAATGCTGGGATTACAAGCATGCGCCACCGCGCCCAGCTGGTATTTTACTTTTAAATATGGTATCAGAGCCGGGTGCGGTGGCGCATGCTTGTAATCCCAGTACTTGGGAGGCTGAGACAGGAGGATCAAAGGTTTGCTGCCAGCCTCCACAATTTAGTGAGACCCTGTTTCAAAATAAAGAATAAAAAATAGGGCTAAGGGTGTAGCTCATTGCCCCTGGGTTCAATCCCCAATAGAGGAAAAAAATGTGTTAACAGATAAGGGGACCAAAAGAATAGACTTTAAGGAATGACGGAACAAAGGACTAACTCTTCAAGGCATTTTCTCTTGGCTGGATGGATATTTTAAATTCATGAATGTTGAAAATAAAATTCTTCAAAGCATTTTTTTGGAGTACATTTCTAAATATGGTTTGTGTCATTCTGAACTAAAAACATGTAAATGGTTGGGCTTTGAATTTCATAGACAGCAACTTAACTAATCCGCCTAAAGAATTTTCTATAATGTCTCAAAATTATCAAGGGTAGCTATGAGTTTACATTATTTGAGTTGGACAGGAAAGAACATTTTCTGTGTGTGCTTCTGAAGGGAGAATTGTTTATGGAGTTGTTCAGATTCATCTTTATACTTTTATAATAACTTTATTGAAGTATAATTCACATACCATACAATTCAATTTGTTTGTTTTGTGGTACTGGGGATTGAACCCAGGGATGTTTTATCTCTGAGTTATACCTTCAGACCTTTTTTTCTCTTTTTGTGGTACCCTGGGGCATTCTACCTTTGAGCTACACCAGCAGCCCATCTGTGTCAATTTCCCAAGAACTTGGATTAAAATCCTGTGCCACCCTGCCTGGCCCCCCCCCCTTTTTTTTTTTAAACAGGGTTTCATTAAATTGCTGAGGGTCAAGCCTGGCGTGGTGGCTCACACTTGTAATCCCAACATTCGGGAGGCTGAGACTGGAGGATCTCAGTTCGCGGACAGCCTCAGCTACTTAGTGAGGCCCTCTGCAACCCTGTTTCAAAACAAAGAACAAAAAATTGGGCAGGGGGTGTAGCTCGGGTTTCATCCCCAGACCTGCAAAAAAAAAAAAAAAAAAAATAGTGCTGAGGGTCTCAATATATTACTGAGGCTGGCCTTGAATCTGTGATCCACCTGTCTTAACCTCCCATATACTAGATCAGTTCAATTATTTTTACGGAACTGGGGGTTGAACCCAGGGATATTCTACTTTTGAGCTATGCCCGCAGCCTAACTTTTTATTCTTTATTTTGAAACAGAGTCTTATTAAGTTAAAGAGGGCCTCACGAAGTAGCTGAGGCTGGCCACAAACCTGCTATTCTTCTATCTCAGCCTCCCAAGTACAGAGATTATAGTGTGCACCACCATGCCTGGCTGGTCTTCAGTTTATTCAGTTATCCAGCCATTAAACTACAAGTAATTTTAGAGTATTTTCATCACCCCAAAAAGAAATCCTTTAACAATTAGCAGTTACGCCTTATTTTTCCCATCTATCCCCACCCCAGCTTTAAGCAACTTAATCTACTTTCCATTTAAAAGAATTTGTCTAATTTGGGCATTTCATATTAATTGATTCATATAACACGTAGCCTTTTGAGTCTTTTTTAAAATTGATCTTGTTTTCAGTGTTCAGGTTATAATAGCATGCATTGACACAGCGTGTGTGTTAGTGTTACTGGAGATTGAACCCAGGGGTATTCCACCTCCCAAGCTACATCCCCAGCACCATTTTATTTTTATTTTGAAACAAGGTCTCACTAGTTTGATGGTAGTCTCACTATTTTACTTTTTTTTTGAAACAGGGTCTTACTAGATTGCTAAGAGTTTTGCTACATTGCTGAAGCTGTCCTTGAACCTACAATTCTTCTGTCTCAGCACTCCTCCCAAGTATCCAAGTATTGTGATTATCATGCACAGCCATTTAATTCATCATTAAGGCTAAGTAATATTCCATTGTATGGTTACACCACCTTTTTTTTTTTTTTTTTTTGTCCATTTTTTGGTTGACAGTTGTTTCCAGTTTCCATGAATAATGCTCTGGACATTCACATACACATTTTTGGTAGACATATGTTGTTCATAGAAATGGAATTGCTTGGTCCTATGGTAATTCTATATTCAACCTATTGAGGAACTGCCAGATTGTTTACCAAAGCAACTACCCCATTTTATATTCCTATGAGCAATGCATAAGGATTCCAATTTTTTCATATCCTTCCCAACACTTTTTTTTTTTTTGCAGGTCTGGGGATGGAACCCAGGGGCATTTGACCTTCAAGCTACACCCCCTGATCTATTTTTTATTCTTTATTTTGAAACAGGGTCTCGCTAAGTTGCGAAGGGCCTCACTAAGTAGTTGAGGCTGTCTGCAAACCGCGATCCTCTGGTCTCAGCCTCCCGAATGCTGGGATTAACACGCGTGCGCCACCACACTTGGCTTTTTTCCTTTATTTATTTATTTATTTATTTATTTATTTATTTATTTATTTATTGTGGTACTGGGGGTGGAACCCAGGGGATTTTCTACCTCCAGGCTATAATCCCAGACCTATTTTATACTTTATTTGGAAACAGGGTCTCACTAAGTTGCTGAGAGCCTCACTAAGTAGCTGAGGCTGGCTTTGAACCTGTGTGATCCTCCTGTCTCAGCCTCCCAAGCACTGGGATTACAAGTGTGTGCCACCACACCTGGCCTCCCCCACCCCTTTAAAAAAGTTCTCACTAAGTTAGGGAAGGCTTCACTAAGTTGCTGAGGATGGCCACGAACCTGCAATCCTTCTGCCTTGGCCTTCCAAGTGCTGGGATTACAGGCATGTACCACCAGGTTTGCCTCAGAGAGTAGTTTCAAAATCTCTTCAGTCAGTAGACAAACAGAGAAAATGGAGTGGAAAGCAGTCCTGTTGCTCACAATGGTATGTTATAAAGGATCTTTGTTTCAAGACAACAGGGGACCTAGCTAAACAGACTCCTGTACTTACCTGACATTCTTCCCAAATCTCTGTGACATAATACTAGACATTCACAAGGTAATCACAGTATAACAGTGAATCTGAGGGCAACAATCTATTTAGGAAAGGGCCACTTTCTACAAGATGGAGAGGAAGCATGGACAGTTGTATTAACAAAAGCAGAACAAATACAGAGCAGAGATGGCTGCTTCCTAGATCATGTAGAGCCAAAAGAAGTCAGAAAGAGCCCATTTGCCAGCAGGACCTAGATAAATGCCCAGCTTTCAGAGAGCAGTTATAGAAATCAGGAATGGAAAACAGGCTTTAGTCCTGTCTATTTCCTGTTCTTGATACACTGAATTAGCCAACTCCCATTAAAGGCAACAGGATCCTTAGAAAAACAGGATCCTCCTGCCAATTACCTGTATAAACAACCTAGTACACTTCATTGATAAGGATCATCACACAGTGAAAGTAAATTAAGAAGAGTAGGCCAGGAGTGGTGGCGCATGCTTGTAATCCCAGCATTTGGGAGGCGGAGACCGGAGGCTGACGGTTTGCAGAAAGCCTCAGCTACTTAGCAAGGCCCTTTGCAACTCAGTGAGACCCTGTTTCAAAAAATAAAAAAGACTGAAAATAGGACCGGGGGTGTAGCTCAGAGGTACAGTGCCCCTGGGTTCTAGCCTCGGTATAGCAAAAAAAAAAAAAAAAAAAAAAAAAAAAAAGAGGAAAGAGGATAATTAAGAGGAAAAGCAAGCTGGGCGTGGTGGCACATGCTTGTAATCCCAGCATTTGGGAGACTGAGACCATAGGATTGCGGTTTGTGGACAGCTCAGCTACTTAGTGAGGCCCTCCACAACTTAGACCCTGTTTTAAAATAAAGAATATAAAAATAGGGCAGGGGGTGTAGCTTGGAGGTCAAATGCCCCTGGGTTCCATCCCCAGACCTGCACAAAAAAAAAAAAAAAGGAAAAGCAAAGCCAGGTGTGGTGGCCCATGCTTGTAATCCCAGCATTGGGGAGGCTGAGATAGGAGGATTGTGGTTCGTGGACAGCCTTAGCTACTTAGGCCCTTTGCAACTCAGTGGGACCCTGTTTTAAAATAAAGAATTTTAAAAAATATATAGGGTTGGGAATATAGCTCAGAGGTAGAATGCCTCTGGGTTCCAACCCCAGTACTGCCAAAAAAACAACCTCCCCCCCAAAAAAAAGAAACACCTGAAAGCAAGTTTGGTGACATTTACCTGTAATCTCAGCTACTCAGGGCGCTGAGGCAGCAGAATTGCAAGTTTGATGTCAGCCTTGGCAATTTAGTGAGATTCTACCTCAGAATAAAATGAAGTACAATGTTGTGGCATATGCCTGCAATCCTAGTACTTGGGACTATAAGACAGGAGGATCACAGGTTCAAGGCCAGTGGTAATTTTTTTTTTTGGGGGGAGAGGGCTTGGGAATAGAACCCAGGGGCATTTGACCTCTGAGCTCTACCCTGTGCCCTATTTTTTACTCTTTATCTTGAAACAGGGTCTCACTAAGTTGTAGAGGGCCTGATTGAGTAGGTGAGGCTGTCTGGGAACCACGATACTCTGGTCTCAGATACTCCCGTCTCAGCCTCCCGAATGCTGGGATTATAAACCTGTGCCACCACGCCCAGCTAAGGCCAGTGGTAACTTAATGCTGGGATTATAAACCTGTGCCACCACGCCCAGCTAAGGCCAGTGGTAACTTAATGAGACACTTTTAAAACAAAAAGCGCTGGGGTTTTGTAGTTCTCTGGTAATAATGCTTCTACCCCATTCAGTTCCCACTATCACAAAATTAATTAAAATGAAGAACACAAAGCTGGTGTGGTGGCCCAGTTTGTAATCCCAGCATTTGGGAGTCTGAAGACAGGAAGATTGAGGTTCAGGGACAGCCTCAGCTAATACTTAGGCCTTTTGCAACTCTGAAACCCTGTTTCAAAATAAAAAATAGGGCTGGGGGTGTAGCTTGGAGGTAGAATGCCCCTGGGTTCCATCTCTAGTACCACACACACACACACACACACACACAAAGAAAAATAGCAGCATAAGTGGTTGAGTACGGTTTAATCTCCAGAACCACACAAACACACCCAAAAAAAAAAAAAAAACTTACTGATTTTGACTGGCATTCTTAGATTTGAAAGTGTAGCACCTCCTTAAAAGCAAAGTAAGGCATGGTGGCACACACTTATAATCCCAGTACTTGGGAGGCCAAAACAGGATTACAGGTTTGAGGCAGCCTCAATAATTTAGCAAGACCTGTGTCAAAAAGGGCTAAGGATGTAATTCAGGGATAGATTGTCCCTGGGTTCATTCCACGGCTCCTAAATGAACAAAATTGATCCGGGCATGGTGGTGCACACTTTTAATACCAGCATTTGGGAGGCTGAGACAGGAGAATTGTGGTTTGTGGACAGTCTCAGGTACTTAGGCCCTTTGCAACAACTCAGAGAGACCCTGTTTTATTTTATTTATTTATTTATTTATTTATTTATTTATTTATTTATTTATTTATTGTGGAACTGGGGTTCCTGGAAGCCCTTCTACCTCTGGCTACACTCCCACGGGCTACACTTCCAGACCTATTTTTATACTTTTTTATGTGGAAACAGGGTCTCTTAAGCCAGCAAGGCTGGCTTCAAACCTACGAGATCCTCCTGTCTCTGCCTCCCAAGCGCGGAGGTTACAAGTGTGTGCCATCATGCCCGGCGAGACCCTGTTTTAAAAAAAAATAAAAATAGGGCTGGGGGTGTAGCTCGGAGGTAGAATGTTCCTGGTTTCCATCCCCAGATCTGCAAAAAAAACCCAAAACAAACAACTACAACAACAACAAAACACACAAAATTGTTCTCTAGCTGAGGGTACATTTGGGTAGATCACTCTTCTACCACCTGCAAAAACCTTGGGTTCAATCCCCAGCAAAAATACACAGCCAGCCAGGCGTGGTGGTGTATGCTTGTAATCCTAGCATTTGGGAGGCTGAGACAGGAGGATCACGGTTTGCAGACAGGCTCAGCTACTTAGGCCCTTTGCAACTCAGGGAGACCCTGTTTGTTTGTTTGTTTGTTTGTTTGTTTATTTTGGTGGTACTAGGGGTGGAACTTAGAGGCTTTCTACCTCCAGGCTATACTCCCAGACCTTTTTCTATTTTATTTGGAAACGTCTCACTAAGTTGCTGAGAGCCTCACTAAGTCGTTGAGGCTGGCTTCGAACCTGTGCGATCTTCCTGTCTCAGCCTTCCAAGTGCAGGGATTACAAGCATGCGCCACCACGCCCGGCTTTGACCCTGTTTTAAAATAAAGAATAAAGGGCCGGGCGTGGTGATGCATGCTGGTAATCCCTGTGCTTGGGAGGTTGAGACAGGAGTATCACACAGGTTCGAAGCCAGCCTCAACTACTTAGTGAGGCTCTCAGTGACTTAATGAGACCCTGTATCCAAATAAAATATAGGTCTGGGAGTATAGCCTGGAGGTAGGAAGCTCCTGGGTTCCACCCCCAGTACCACCCCCCCCCAAAAAAAAAAGAATAAAGAATAGGGCTGGGCGTGTAGTTTGGAGGTAGAATGCCTCTGGGTTCCACTCCCTATACCGCACACACACACACACACACACACACACACACACACACACACTTGTTCTCTATATTCACAAATCTTAGTTATCACTTGTATCAGCATTTTCACTTCTATAATCCAAAATGACTGACCCCCCCAATTTAGAAGAAGGAAGATTTATTTGCTTATATTTTTGAGAATTAGATGTTTAGTCTATGTCAGGCCAGGTGTGCAGACCTCAGATTTGCCGCTTGGAAGTAGGAGAGTGCTAGGCTCAGATCTCAGAGGAGGTGGAGGTAAAATCTTGTGTCAGGTGCAAGGCCCAGATCTCCTCCACAACCAATCCCTGTGTCCAACATTGCTACCTTGTTTCCATGAGGATTACTCTTTAAGTCAAATGGGAAAATGTGGTTAAATCAGGGAACTGAATTTCTCTTTGTAGCTACTTAGTCTGCTTATGTTGAAACTAGATATCAGGAAGCATGTATGCTTCCTGCCCTACTATAGGTAAATTTCTATTTGGTTCAGGGATTGAACCATACAGAAATCTTATATTTAACAGGATATTTGTCAGTAACTTTTTTTTTTTTTTTTTTTTTTTTTGCAGGTATGGGGATGGAACCCAGGGGGTATTCAACCTCCAAGCTACATCCCCTGCCCTTTTTTTTATTCATTATTTTGAAACTGGGTGTCACTGAGTTGCAAAGGGTCTCACTAAGTAGCTGAGGTTGACGAACCGTGATCCTCCAGTCTCAGCCTCCCGAATGCTGGGATTACAAGCGTGAGCCACCATGCCCAGCTTGTCAGTAACTTTTTCTAGGCAAAAACAAGGCCTGCTTAATTTCATTTGTTTTGTGGAAATAATAACAATGGCATCAAACATTTAGTGCTTAATATGTTAAAGACATTATTTTATGGTTTTTTGTTTTGTTTTGTTTTTTGGTGGTACTGGGGTTCCTGGAAGCCCTTCTATCTCTGGGCTACACTCCCAGACCTATTTTATATTTTTGAAACAGGGTCTCTTACGCCAGCACGGCTGGCTTCAAACCTGTGTGATCCTCCTGTCTCTGCCTCCCAAGCGCGGGGATTACAAGGTGTGCCACCATGCCCAGCTATTTTATGTTTTTTATTTGTAAACTCAACAAGTGGTTGCTGTAATTGTAAAATGTCCCTGCTTTACAGATGATGAATCTGAGTCAGAGAGAGGTTAAGGAACTTGCCAAGAGCACATAGCTGGTGAATGGCAGAGCCAGGATCCAACAGACTCCCAAAGTCATTTTCATACATACTTCAGTACCCTATCTCTAAAGGGAAGAGCTTCAGATTTTTCAGGATCGTTGACATATTTCTTATTTCGCCACTTTGGGATATAAGAAAACTCTCTTATCTTCATCTAGTTTCAGGAATGGTTGTTGTTTGAAATAGACATTGCTAACGACTGGTTACAGAAATTAATGCTTTAAATGATAACATTGTGATGGGGATTGGGGTCCAAGATCAGTTTCTTTTTTCTTTCTTTTGTTTTTTGCATTATTGGAGATTTGTATCCAGCAGCCCTTCACCACTGAGCTTGCTTGCTTGCTTGCTTGCTTTTTTTCTTCTTTCTTTGATACTGGGATTTGAACCCAGGGTCATTCTACCTCCGAGTTATACCTCCAGCCCTATTTTTTATGCTTTTTTTTTTTTTTTTTTTTTTTGCTTTTTTTTTTTGTTTTTTTGGCAGTACTGGGGATGGAACTCAGAGGCATTCTACCTCTGAGTTACACCCCCAGCCCTATTTTTTACTCTTTATTTTCTTTCTCAGCCTCCCAAGTACTGTAATTACAAGCTTGCGCCACTATGCCTGGCTTGTTTTTTTTTTTTGTTGTTGTTGTTGTTTTTTTTGGTGGCACTGGGGATGGAACCCTTGCACCTCCGGGCTACACTCCCAGACCTATTTTATATTTTATTTGGAAACAGGTTCTCTTAAGCCAGCTAAGGCTGGCTTCAAACCTGTGCGATCCTCCTGTCTCCGCCTCCCAAGCTTGGGGATTACAAGTGTGCGCCACCATGCCCGGCTGTATTTTTTTATTTTGAGAGAGTATTTCGTTTCTTCTTTTTTTCTTTTTCTTTTTCTTTCTGTTGTGTGTGTGTGTGTGTGTGTGTGTGTGTGTGTGTGTGTGTGTGTAACTAGAAGTTGAACCCAGGAGCATTCTACCTCTGAGCTACATCACCATCCCTATTTATTATTATTATTTTTTTTTTTGCAGTACTAAGTATTGAACCCAGAGACATTCTACCTCTGAGCTACACCCCCAGCCCTATTTTTTATTTTTGTTCTTTTTGTGTGTGTGTGTGGTACTGGGGGTGGAACCCAGAGGCTTTTCTACCTGTGGGCTATACTCCCAGACCTATTTTATATTTTTATTTGGAAACAGTGTCTCACTAAGTTGTTGAGAGCCTCACTAAGTAGCTGAGGCTGGCTTCGAACCTGTGGGATCCTCCTTTCTCAGCCTCCCAAGCGCTGGGATTGCAAGCATGCGCCACCATGCCCGGCTCTTATTTTTTAATTTTGAAACAGGGTCTCACTAATTTGCAAGAGCCTCACTAAGTAGTTAAGGCTGGCTGTGAACCTGTGATCCTCCTGTTTCAGCCCCCCAAGTACTGGGATTTACAAGCGTGCGCCACTACACCTGGCTGAGACGGTATTTTTTTCTAAATTGCCCAAGATGGTATTGAACTTGCACTTGTAATCTTCCTGCCACATCTTTCCATGTAGCTGGGATTACAGGTGTGTGCCATGCTTGGGTTTGAGTTGAGTTTTAATCTTTTGGAAACCTTGGAAAATTATTATATTTTTGGAAAGATGTGACTTAAACTACTAAAATGGTATTTTCGGCTTTGTGTTTGAGAATTTTAGGTAGTGTTAAACCTTATGAATACATTACTTGACTCTTACCAGGCTTGGCTATGCTAAGTTCTGCGGGCTTCACAATGTGTATTTATTTCCATGCAGTATGAATAGTGGATTCATAAATTGTGAATGTCTGCCCAGTTAAAATTCTTTTAAGAAAATATGGAAAAGAAATGCCCTTAAATGGATTGAACATATTTTAGCCTTTCGGTCTGAAAATATGGACGGAGGAAACATTTGAAAAACATTCAGACAGCATTGAGAAGCATTTTATTTTAAAAAATAAAAGGGAGCCAGGTATGGTGATGCACTTCTATAATCCCAGCACTTGGGATGCTGGTGGATAGCAGGTTTCAGGTCAGCCTCAGCAATTTAGTGAGGCCCTGTTTCAAAATTAAAATTAAAAGAGGGCTGGGGACATAGCTCTGAGTTCTGAGAATGCCCCAGGGTTCAATCCCCAGTACCACAAAACAGACAAATAAGTAAAAGGGCCAGATGTGGTAGCAAACACCTGTAATTTTAAATATTGGGAGGCTGACACAGGAGGATAGCAGGTTGAGGCCATCCTCAGCAACTTATTGAGACCATTTTTTTAAAAAATGGTGGAGCCAAGGATGGTGGTGTATGCTTGTAATCCCAGTACTTGGGAGGCTGAGACAGGAGGATCGCACAGGTTAGAAGCCAGCCTCAGCTACTTAGTGAGGGCTTTAGCAATTTAGTGAGACCCTGTTTTCAAGTAAAGTATAAAATAGGTCTGGGAGTATAGTCCGGAGGTAGCAAAGCTCCTGGGTTCTACCCCCAGTATCACACACACACACACACACAAAATGGAGGAAGCTGGGTGTAATGACTCAGGTTTGTAATCCCAGTTTTGGGAGGCTGAGATAGGAGGATCACAGGTTCAAAGCCAGTCTTGACAATTTAGTGAGACCCTCCACAACTTAGTGAGACTCTATTTTCAAATAAAAAAAATCGGGTTAAGGGTTTAGCTGAGAGATAGAATGCCTCTGGGTTCAATCTCCAGTGCTACCAAAAAAGAAAAAGAAAAGAAAAATAAAGAAATGGGGGAGCAGAGGGACAGGGATGTGGCTCAGTGGTAGAAAGCCCCTGGGTTTAATCTCTAATACAAAAAAAAAAAAAACACCAAAACAAAGAAAACAATAATAAAAGATTTAATCAACTGGTTTTTGTTGTTGTTGTTGTGTTTTTTTTTTTTTTTTTTTTTGGTGGTACTGGGCTTCCTGGAAACCCTTCTACCTCTGGGCTACACTGCCAGATGCCTATTTTTTATATTTTTATTTGGAAACAGGGTCTCTTAAACCAGCAAGGCTGGCTTCAAACCTGCACCATCCTCCTGTCTACCCATCCCAAGCGTGGGGATTACAAGCGTGCACCACCACGCCCGGCTAATCAGCTGTTTTTATACTTGTATGTGTGTGCACGCACGTATCTTAAACACTTTATTTTAGAAATCTTCAATCATGTACATTAGGCTGAGTAAAGTGGCACATGATTGTAATCCCAGTACTTGGAAGGCTGAGACAGTTGGATCGCGGTTCCCAGACAGCCTCAGCTACTTAGTGAGGCCCTCTGCAACTCAGTGAGACTCTGTTTCAAAGTAAAGATAAAAAATAGGGCCGGGGGTGTAGCTCAGAGGTAGAATGCTCCTTGATTCAATCCTTAGTACCGCTAAATAAAGAAATATAATAATAATTAATAATAATAAGCCGGGTGTGGTGGCTCATGCTTGCAATCCCAGCATTCAGGAAGGCAGGGACCAGAGGATCGCGGTTCGCAAATAGCCTTAGCTACTTAGCCAAGCCGTTCGCAATTCAGTGAGAATCAGTTTAAAAAAAAAAAAAATGCTGGGCGTGGTGACGCACGCTTGTAATCCCTGCACTTGGGAGGCAGAGACAGGAGGATCGCACAGGTTCAAAGCCAGCCGCGTGAGCTGGCTTAGGAGACCCTGTTTCCAAATTTAAAAAATGTAAAAATAGGTCTGGGAGTGTAGCCCGGAGGTAGAAGGGCTTCCAGGAACCCCGGTGCCACTAAAAAAATAAAATAAAATAAAAGACACATAGTGCTGGAGGTGTATCTCGGAGGTAGAATACCCCTGGGTTCCATCCCCAGTACTGCAAAAAATAATAATAAGATGGGGCTGGAGGTATAGCTCAGAGGTTGAATGGCCCTAAGTTCAATCTTCAGTACCACATAAATGAATGAATAAATAAATAGAATAAGCTGGGTGTGGTGGCACATGCCTGTAATCCTAGTTTAAGGACAGTCTTAGTAAGTAGTGAGACTTATCAACCTAGTAAGACCATGTATCAAAATAGAAATAAAACAGGGTTGGGGATGTAGCTCAGAGGTAGAATGCTTCTGGGTTCAATCCCTGATATCACACACACAAAAAAAAATAGGGCTGTTAGTATAGTTCAGAGGTAGAATGCCCTGGTTCAATTTCTAATGCCACAAAACCAAAACAATCATAAACATTATAGCAAATAATAGGATGAAACTAAAGTATTCATCACTCAACTTGCAAGAGTATTTTGTGAGGGGAAATTATGATCACTGCCATGAAAACGACACCATGAATAGGTGTTACCCTTTTCTCTGCATATTGTATCTTGGCAAAATCCCATGTCAGAAGGATAGAACTTGAATAATGTTTAAGTCCTATGGTGTTTGCTTGATTTCAGACCTATCTAAAAGATTAGTACAGGAACATCAGATCTGTTAATAAGTTAAAAACAGTATTCATCGTTTCTTTTTTATTTTGTGGTACAGGGGATTGAACCCAGGGACATTCTACCTCTGAGCTACACCCCCAGCCCTTTTTAATTTTTTTATGTCAAAACAGGGTCTTACTAAGATGCTGAAGTTCTTGCTAAGTTGCTGAGGCTGGCCTTGAACCTGCCATTCTCCTGTCTCAGCCGCCTAGGTATTGGGATTACAGGCACAGGCTACCACTCCTGGCTCATCCTAGGGTTGGTTTTGTTTTGTTTTGTTTTGTTTGTTGTTGTTGTTTTGTACTGGGAATGGAACCCAGGGGCATTCTTTTTTTTTTTTTTTTTTTTGTGGCTTGTGTGTGTGTGTAGGGGGGTGGAAGCCAGGGGCTTTCTACCTCCGGGCTATACTCCCAGACCTATTTTATACTTTATTTGGAAACAGGGTCTCACTAAGTTGCTGAGAGCCTCACTAAGTAGCTGAGGCTGGCTTCGAACCTGTGCGATCCTCCTGTCTCAGCCTCCCAAGCGCAGGGATTACACGCGTGCACAACGGGTGTACCACCACGCCTGGCTTTTTACCCAGGGCCATTCTACCTCCGAGCTACACACCCAGCCCTATTTTTTATTCTTTATTTTTTGAAACAAGGTCTCACTGAGTTGCAAAGGGCCTCACTAAGTAGCAGAGGCTGTCTACAAACCAAGATCCTCCTGTCTCAGCCTCCCAAATGCTAGGATTACAAGCGTGCACACCACACCCAGCTTCCTAGTTTTAATAAGGTCAATGTTAGTATGGCATCTTGTGAAAAAAAAAAAATTCCCTGAATGTTTCCTGTGTGTGTGTTTCTAGGGATCATATTCAGGGCCTCAGGCATGGATATGGCAGGTGCTGTACTCTAGCTACACCACAGCTCTTTTTTTTTTTTTTTTTTTTTTTTTGTGTGTGTGTGTGTGTATGTGTATGTGTATGGTTTTTACTGTGGATTGATCCCAGAGGCATTCTGTGTGTGTGTGTGTGGGGGGGTTGCTGGGGCTTTTTACCCTCAAGCTATTCTTCCAGCCCTTTTTTTTTTTTTTTTTTTTTTTTGAAACAGGTTCTTTCTAGGTAGCTGAGAGTTTCACTGAGTTGTTGAGGCTGGTGTCAAACCCACTATCCTTCTGTCTCGGCCTCTGGGTACTGGGATTACAAGTGTAGGCCACCACACCCGGCTTGTTTTCATTCTTTTTTTTTTTTTTTTTTTTTTTTTTTTCTGGAACTGGGAGTTGAACCCAGGGGCATTCTACCTCGGAGCTATACCCCCAGTGCTTTTTTTTTTTTTTTTTCCCCCAGCCCTATTTTTCATTCTTTATTTGGAAACAATGTTTCACTAGGTTGTAGAGAGTCTCACTAAATAGCTGAGGCTGGCCTTGAACTGGCAATCCTCCTGTCTCAGCCACCCAAGTACTAGGATTATAGGCCTGTGCCACCATGCCTGCTCCTTCATTACAGTCAAATGTTTCTTTTTAAGCTGGAATGGATTATGATGAAACACTTGAACATGGATAGATATGATTGCCTTACTGTCATGAATTTGAAAAATGAACACTTTGGAACAGATTTCTTATGAGTAGCAATTTGATACTTGTTTTTCTAAGAGAGAGAGAGAAAATGTGTGTGTGTGTGTGTGTGTGTGTGTGTGAGAGATACTGGGGATTAAATTCAGCAGCATTCTACCTCCAGGCTACACTGCCAATCCTTTTTATTTTTTGTCTTTAAATAGGGTTTTGGTAGGTGGCTAAGAGACTCACTAAATTGCTGTGGCTGGTTCTAAAACAATCTCAGTCTTCCTGTCTCAATCTTACTGTCTCAGCCTCCTAAGTACTGGGATCACAGGTGTGCGTGTCACCACACTTGCCTTTAAGATTTTCTTAAAGAACCATTAGAGCGGGGTGTGATGGTACACACTTGTAATCCCAGTACTTGGGAGGATGAGACAGGAGGATCGCAGGTTCAAAGCCAGCCTTGACAGAGTAGTGAGGTTCTCACTAACCTACTGAGACTCTGTTTCCAAATTAAGAAATGAAATCAAGCCGGGCATGGTGGTGCACGTTTGTAATTCTAGTATTCAGGAGGCTGAGACAAGAGGATCGTGGTTCATGGAGAGCCTCAGCTACTTAGCGAGGCCCATTCACAACTCAGTGAAACCCTGCTTCAAAGATAGAAAGACTAGCCGGGCGGGGAGGCGCACGCTTGTAATCCCCGTACTTGGGAGGCCGAGACAGGAGGATCGCACAGTCTGGAAGCCAGCCCTGCTGGCTTAAGAGACCCTGTTTCCAAATAAAAAAGTATAAAATAGGTCTGAGAGTATAGCTTGGAGGTCCAGGAACCCCAGTACCAGAAAAAGAAAAAAAAAGACTAAAAAAATAGGACTGGGGGTGTAGCTTGGAGGTCCAGTGCCCCTGGGTTCCATCCCCAGTACAGAAGAAAAAATTCTTACTCATTTGTCTCCTGCCTGTGTGAATGACAGCATTACTAAAGTTAATGTTCTAGAATTACTCATTGTCCAGTGGCCTTCCTGACCTTATCTTTTTTTTTTTCTTACAGGAAATGAATCTTACAGGAAGGGCCTTATGAATACATCTGTGCTTTCTTGCTTCAGACTTTACAGTTGAGGGCCAGCACAGCCTGCAAGTACCCCTTATTAATATTACAAGGAAATTGCTACCTCAGCAAACAAAAGAAAACGAGAAGACTTGGAATAACAAATGCCATTTTTAAAGAAATCTTGTTTTCTTAATACATTACAGGAAATTTGGAAAGTTTTAGCATTGAAGATAAGCTTAACAAATAAATGGATTTGACGGGCAGGCTCTGTCAAAGTTCTGCAGAGGTTTGACCTTCCTTCTTAAGGATTTAGTGTGAAAGACTCTTACTGCTTTTTAAATTGCTGTTGATCAGCTTGTGGGTTTTGGGGTTCTAACTTTTTGGTATATTGAAGATACATTATATTACATTTTTAAAAGTTAAGTTATTTTTCTGCCATTGTAAATATAAGTATCAAAATATTCTTGCAAAGCAATTATAGACACACATTTTTTTTCTCAGCAAGCATATCTTTTTATTAAAAGAGTGGAATGAAAAACAGTTCTTATATAGCTTTTTGGACACATTTTTATTTTTTGTCAGTGGTCCTGCCTATACTGAAAATACTTATTAAATAAACTTGTCCTCACCTCTATGTTGGATCACATAGTCACCTGCCTCATGGAAATGCCTTTTTTAAAACTTAAATTTTCAGAACTCCACTATTTTTATACCTAGTTACAGTTTTGAGAAAAAAGAAGCTCAGACAGAACCCTGACCTGTTCACGGTCTTTGGGATAGTTTCCTACCCGCATGTATTGCTGCAGTGCCCAGGACAGTAAAATGGACTACAAACGGCGCTTCCTGCTTGGCGGGTCCAAGCAGAAGGTGCAGCAGCACCAGCAATACCCACTGCCTGAGCTGGGCCGTGCACTGAGTGCTCCCCTGGCATCCACAGCCACCTCTGCCCCCTTGGGCAGTCTGACCGCTGCAGGCAGCTGCCACCATGCTATGTCCCACTCCACTCCCATTGCTGACATCCAGCAGGGCATCTCCAAGTACCTGGATGCCCTCAACGTCTTCTGCCGTGCCAGTACTTTCCTCACAGATCTCTTCAGCACAGTGTTCAGGAACTCCCACTACTCAAAGGCGGCCATGCAGCTCAAAGATGTGCAGGAACATGTCATGGAAGCAGCCAGTCGGCTGACCTCTGCCATAAAGCCCGAGATTGCCAAGATGCTGATGGAACTTAGTGCTGGAGCTGCAAACTTTACAGATCAAAAGGAATTCAGTCTCCAGGACATTGAGGTAGAGTGCCTTCTATATTATACATAGTTTTAAATGTATTCCAGGGATGAGTGAGGATATTTTCTGGATTTTCTCAACACACTGGAATGATAGCCTTTGTCCTCTTTCAGTTTATGTTCTCTCCTTGTAAAAATTTTGTGCTTGCCAAATTCTGAATTGCTTTCATTTCAAATTAAGTTAAAAGATTATTAAACAGAGCTGGTGGTGTAGAATTAGAGGTTGAGTGTATTTAGTATGTATGAGGTCTTAGATTCAAACCCCAGCCCCCCACAAAAAGATTATTAAACAAATCAATTTGTATTATAGGTTTTTGTACCTAAAATTTTCAGTTTGTAAACTAATTTCCAAATAACATTAAAAGTACTTAGTGAGAAGTTGGGTGTGGTGGCGCACCCTTGTAATCCCAGTATTTGAGAGACTGAGACAGGAGGATTGCAGGTTTATGGCTAGCCTCAGCTACTTAATGAGGCCCTCCAAAACTTAGTGAGACCTTGTTTCAAAATAAAGAATACAAAATAGGGCTGGTGGTGTAGCTCAGAGGTAGAACGTCCCTGGATTCCATTCCCAGTTCTGCCAAAAAAAAGTACTTAGAATTTGAAGTATGATTATAGCTTAATATAAAATGTCATAAAAAGATATTCATTAGTTTGTAAGAAGTTCTACACATTTTTTTTTTAATTTTGTGGTACTAGGGATTGAACTCAGGCATTCTATCCCCGAAATATACCCCCAGCCCTATTTTATTTTATTTTTTGGTAATAGGGATTGAACCCAGAGACATTCTACCTTCAAGCTACACCCCCAGCCCAGTTTTATTTCTTATTTGGGAATAATCTCATTAGGTTGATGAGAGTCTCACTACTTACTGAGGTGGTCCTCGAACCTGCGATCCTCAGGCATGCGCGACCATGCCTGGCTCCCCAGCCCTATTTTTTATTCTTTTTTTTGAAACAGAATCTCACTAAGTTACAGAGGGTTTCACTAAGTAGCTGAGACTGGCCATGAACCTGTGATCCTCCTGTCTCAACCTCCCAAGTACTGTGATTACAAGCTTGTCTCACCACACCCAGCTCCACAGTTTTATAGGATGAATTAGTTTTCTAGTTCTAAATTCATACCTGTCCATATTTAGATGCATTTGTTGAATCTTATTCAACACGTTTTCTTTCTTTTCTTTCTTTTTTTTTTTTCTTTTTTTTTTTTTGGTGGTGGTAGTGGTACTTGAGATTGAACTACACTTCCAGCCCTATTTTATTTTTTACTTTGAAGAGTTTCAGTAAGTGGCTGAAGGCTTTGCTAAATTGAAGGTTTTGATAGAATGAAATACTCTCAGTTCTGTATGGTGGCACATGTTTTGAATCCTAGTATTGGGAGGTTGAGACAGGAGGACCTCAGGCTCGAAGCCAGCCCCAGCAACATAAGCCCCCAGCAACTTAGCAACTCTGTTTTAAATAAAAAATAAAGCTGGTATGGTGGCACAGCTTGTAATTCCAGTACTTGGAAAGCTGAGACAAGAGGATTGCAGGTTCACAGCTAGTTTCAGCAACTTGTGAGGCCCTCCACAACTTAGTGAGACCCTGTTTGAAAACAAAGAATAAAATAGGGCTAGGAGTATAGGTCGGAAGTAGAATGTCCCTGGGTTCTATCCCCAGTACCACACACACAAAAATAATAATTTAAAAAACTAAAAAATGGGCTGGATGGGTTATTATAGCCTATAAGCAGAAGGCTCCTGGGTTCTATCTTCAGTATTAAAGTAGGGAGAAAAAGAAAAAGAAAAAAATATTCTTTTAGGGCTCTGGATTAGAATGTACAGTTAGAAAGCAAGTTTCACTAAGAATAAAGATGATCTTTTTTCTTGATTTCATTTAGGAAATTATTTATTAAACTTTGATCTACCCTATCAGTTTAACAAATATATTTTTGGAATTATTTTTAGCTGTTCAGGGGGCTAAACTAAGGTTGGTTTCTCATTGTGTCCTTGTATATCCAAGTTAAGCTCCTGGATGAGATGGTAAGAGGAAAAATATCCTGTTCCCCATCTTAACACTGAAGTCATTAGTCTTTTGAGCCAATTCTGATGACTTGGGTGGCTGAATAAGCTAATTTATACTATTTTAATTTTTAAAAATAACTAAATTGCTGGGCATGGTGGCGCAAGTTGTAATCCCAGCATTTGGGAGGCTGAGACCAGAGGATCGTGGTTCGCTGACAGCCTCAGCTACTTAGTGAGGCTTTTTGCAACTCAGTGAGACCCTGTTTCAAAATAAAGAATAAAAAAAAAATAGGCTGGGGGTATAGCTTGGAGGTAGAATGCCCCTAGGTTCCATCCCCAGACCTGTAAAGAAATAAAAATAAAAAATAAATAACTAAATTGATTTTTATTATGTATAAAATGATTTTGAGAACCAGGTGTGGTGGCACATGCTTGTAATCCCAGCATTTGGGAGGCTGAGATAGGAAGATTGCAGTTCATGAACAGCCTCAGCTATTTCATAAGACCCTTTGTAACTGAATGAGACCTTGTTTCAAAATCAAGAATAAAAAATAAGAGCCGAGCATGGTGGCACACGCTTGTAATCCCTGCACTTGGGAGGCTGAGACAGGAGGATCGCACAGGTTCAAAGCCAGCCTCAGCTACTTAGTGAGGCTTTCAACAATTTAGACTGTTTCCAAATAAAATAGAAAAAAAAAGGTCTGGGAGTATAGCCCGGAGGTAGAAAGCCTCTGGGTTCCACCCCTAGTACCACCAAACAAACAAAACAAAACAAAAAAAACAAATAAAATAGAAAATAGGTCTGGGAGTATAGCCCGGAGGTAGAAAGCCTCTGGGTTCCACCTCCAGTACCACCAATAAATAAATAAATAAATAAAATAAAAATAAATAAATAAATAAATAAATAAATAAAAGTAGGGCTGGGGGTGTAGCCCAGAGGTAGAATGCCCCTGGGTTCCTTCCCCAATACTGCCAAAAAACCCAAAGCAATCAACAACAACAAAAAAAAAAACCCATTTTGAAGCCATGTGCAAAAGGAACTTAAAATTATTCTTATTTATTAATTTATGCTATTAGGGATTAAACTTAGAAATATTACCTTTGAGCTACATCCCTAGCTATTTTATTTTATTTTAATTAATTAATTTATTTATTTATTTTTTGGTGGTACTGGAGATGGAATCCTTCTACCTCTGGGCTACACTCCCAGAACTATTTTTTTATATTTTATTTGGAAACAGGGTCTCTTAAGCCAGCAAGGCTGGCTTCAAACCTGCGCGATCTTTTTGTCTCCACCTCCCAAGCGCAGGGATTACAAGCGTGTGCCACCACGCCCAACTACTATTTTTTATTTTATTTTATTTTATTTTATTTTATTTTATTTTATTTTATTTTATTTTATTTTATTTTATTTTATTTTTGTGGCACTGGGATAGAACCAAAGTTAAGTTCCAGAGGCTGGCCATGAATCTACAATTCCATATAAGCCTCCCAAGTACTAGGATTACAAGCGTCTGCCACCAGGCTGGCTCCTTTTATTTTTTTTTAATTGTTATTTATTAGTTGGGTGTGGTAGCACATACTTGTAATTCCAGTACTTCTGAGGCTGAAACAAGAAGATCACAGGTTCATGGCCAGCCTCAGCTACTTACTGAAGCCTTCCACAACTTAGTAAGATAAGACCCTGTTTCAAAATAATAAAAAAATCAGGCTGAGAGTGTAGTTCAGAGGTTGAATGTCCCTGGATTCAATCCCAGTACTGCAAAAAAAAAAAAAAAAAAAAAAAAAAAAAAAAAAATTGTTATTTATTTTTCATATTGGGCATTGAACTATGGTACATTCTACATCTGAGCTCTGCTCCTAGCCCTATTTTATTTTTCATTTTGAAACAGAGTGTTGCTTAATTGCTGCTGAGCTGGCCTCAAAACTGTGATCCTTCTGTATCAGCTTCCTAAGTACTGAGGTTATAGGTGTATGCATTCACACCTGGCTTTATTTTTAATGTTGAAATGGGACTAACTCACTTACTCCTGACTGGACCCAAATCTTAAATCCTTCTGTCTCAGCCTCCCAAATACTGGCATTTCAGATGTGTGCTATTGCTCCTGTCTGTTCCTTTTTATTTTTGAGACAAGATCTCACTAAATTGCTAAGACTGGCCTCAAACTTTCAGTTCTCCTGAAGCAGCCTTCCAAGTTGCTTGATTACAGGCCTGGGCCATTAAATTTTTTTTTTTTTAAACCGGGTGTGGTGGCACACACTTGTAATCCCAGCATTTGGGAGGCTGAGAGGAGAGGATCACAATTTGCAGACAGCCTCAGCTACTTAGTGAGGCCCCTTGCAATTTAGTGATGAAACGGGGATTTCTTGAGAAGAAACCTCGCGTTTCATTAAAGATGAAATGGAGTTTCTTGAGAAGAAAGTGTTTCCTTACCAGGTTCTTGTCTACGGTGAGCAAAGATGACACCCGCAGACCGCAGGAAGGGGAGTAAAAGGTTTATTGGAAGCAGCTGGGAATAGGGAAAAGTGGCCGGAACTCTGAAGTCCAGCAGCTGCCTTCAGGACAATACTTGAGGTTTGCCCAAGCCAAATGCCTTCAGTTGCAAGCTGCTTTCTCCCAGAGTCCACACGATCTGCCAGAAAGGAATAGGGAAAGTGGCAGAACACCTCTAGGGCTATCGGTGCTCTGGTGTCCAGCAGCTGCCTTCAGGACAATACTTGAGGGTAGCCCAAGCCAAATGCCTTCAGTTGCAAGCTGCTTTCTCCCAGAGTCCACATGATCTGCCAGAAAGGAATAGGGAAAGTGGCAGAACACCTCTAGGGCTATCGGGGCTCTGGTGTCCAGCAGCTGCCTTCAGGACAATACTTGAGGGTAGCCCAAGCCAAATGCCTTCAGTTGCAAGCTGCTTTCTCCCAGAGTATACGCGATCTGCCAGAAAGGAAGTGCAGGTCACCCCTAGGGGCCCTCTTTGGCCTTGATGTCCAGCAGAGGCCTTCAGGTCACTACCTAAGTGTAGCCCGGGCCACGTGCCTTCAGTTGTACTCCACCTTCTCTCAAAGCTAATGCGACCTGCGAGAGAGAAAAGCTCTCCAAAGGGGAGGGGTTCCCAGAGAGGGAAAAACCATCCTGGTGGCTGCGCTAGGGGATTATATATGTCTGCATGTCCTCTGTTGGTTGGAGTTTGGGATTCTGGGGATTCTGGGAAGCAGCTCTCAGAATTTGCATATGGTATTTACATGTCCTTTGAAGGGTCCTTTCAGTAGGAGTGTCAGACTTGCTCCAATGATGTCTCCTGGGTTTGTTGACTAGTAAACAGATGGTTTTGTGAAGCTTTGCTCATTCTTATGTCTGAATTTTGGAAGAGCTGATCTCAGAAGCCTTGGAAGTTAATTAGTATTCTTCACCCCTCAGGAAATTAACTTTTTTCTACTCAGGCCTCTTTCCTATCTGCCTATTTCCTTCTACTTCCTCAATGAGACCCTGTTTCAAAATAAAGAATAAAAAATAGGGCAGGGGTATAGCTTGGAGGTTGAATGCCTCTAGGTTCCATCCCCAGACCTGCAAAAAAAAAATTGTTATACATGTAAGCCAGGCATGATGGCTCACACTTGTAATCCCAGCATTCGTGAGGCTGAGACTGGAGGATCACGGTTCGTGGACAGCCTCAGCTACTTGGTGAGGCCCTCTGCAACTTAGTGAGACCCAGTTTCAAAATAAAGAATAAAAAATAAGGCTGGGGGTGTAGCACGGAGGTCAAATGCCCCTGGGTTACATCCCCAAACACGCCAAAAAAAAAAAAAAAAAGTTATACATGTATGGCAGCTGAGCATATTCCTGGAATCCCCGTACTTGGGAATCTAAGACAGGAGGATCACAAGTTAGAAAGCAGACTTAGTGAGGCCCTCAGTGATTTAGCAGGATTTTGTTTCAAAATAAAAAATGAAGCGGTGTCTGGGGGCGCACGCTTGCAATCCCAGCATTTGGGAGGCTGAGAACGGCGGATTGCGGTTCGGGGACAGCCTTAGCTATTTATTGTGAGGTCCTCCATAACTTAGTGAGACCCTGTTTCAAAAATAATGAAAAATAGAGCTGGGGATGGTGGCACATGCTTGCAATCCCAGCATTCGGGAGTCTGAGACTGGAGGATAGAGGTTCACAGATACCCTCAGCTACTTAGTGAGGCCCTCTGCAACTTATTGAGACCCAGTTTCAAAATAAAGAATAAAAATAGGGCAGGGGGTGTGGCTCGGAGGTCAAATGCCCCTGGGTTCCGTCCCCAGACCCACCAAAAATAAAAATAAAAATAAATAAAAATAGGGCAGGGGTTGTAGCTCGGAGGTCAAATGCCCCTGTTTTCCATCCTCAGATCTGCAAAATAAAAATAAATAAATAAAATGAAAAGGGCTTAGAGGTAGAACACTCCTAGATTCAATTCCTAGTACTAGTACTACTAATACTAATAGTAATACTAATAATAAATAAAAGGGCTGTGGATGTAGCTCAGTGATAGAGTTCTCCTGGGTTTAATGCCCAGTAACACACAAACACAACTCTAAATAAACACATGTAAGCCATGCCTGTAATTTTAAATGAATTTCCAGACAATAAAATTTAAATCTTCTCTTTTCCTCTTCTTGATATCCCATTCCTTTCCCTGGAGTGACCTGTACCTGGTTGGCATGTGTCATTCCAAATTAATATTTATACACACAAATCCATACCTGTACACACACAAATGCACAGCTTTGGCTTTTTTTTTGTGGTGGGAATTGAACCCAGAGGCATTCTGCCTCCAAGCTATACCCTCAGCCTGATTGTATTTTATTATTATTATTTTTGTGATGCTGAGGATTGAACACAGGGGCATTCAACCTCCAAGCTACACCTCCAGCCATATTTTATTCTTTATTTTGAAGCAGGGTCTCACTAAATTACAAAGGGCCTCACAAGTTGCTGAGGCTGGCCATAAATCTTCAGTCTTCCTTTCTCAGCCTCCTATGTACTGGGATTATAAGTACCTAGGAGGTACTTATATAAGTACCTAGGAGGTACTTATATAAGTACCTAGGAGGTACTTATATAAGTACCTAGGAGGTACTTATATAAGTACCTAGGAGGTACTTATAATGCACCATCATGCCCAACTCTGATTTTATTTTTTATTTGGAAACAGGGTCTCACTGGGTTGCTGAGAGCTTTGCTAAGTTGCTGAGGCTGGCTTTGAGCCTCTGATCCTCCCATCTGTTTCCCAAGTACTGAGATCACAAACATGGGCCGCTATGCCTAGTTTTTTTTTTTTTTTTTCTTTTTTTTTCCCTGGTACTGGGGGTGGAGCCCAGAGGCTTTCTACCTCCGAGCTATACTCCCAGACCTATTTTATATTATTTATTTGGAAACAGGGTCTCACTAAGTTGCTGAGAGCCTCACTCAGTAGCTGAGGCTGGCTTTGAACCTGTTTGATCCTCCTGTCTCAGCCTCCCAAGTGCGGGGATTACAAGCATGTGCCACTGCACCCGGCTGCCTAGCTTGTTTTATATAAAGAATCATGTTTTTCAGCCATCAGCATGCCTCCTTACTGCTTGATAGAGATGTGGCAAGAGAGCAGTTAGGAAAAACTCTGCCCTTTCTTGAAACGTGTTGAACATGTTAAAACCAGGCTGTTATAGTTATCATCTTTTGATAACAGTACTTTTAGCTTTATTTAGTTTTTTGTTTTTCCAGTAGTGGAGATGGAACCCAGGGGCATTCTGCCTTTGAGCTATACCCCCCAGCCCTATTTTTTATTTTTTATTTTGAAACAGGGTCTCACAGAGTTGCTAAGAGCTTTACTAAGTAGCTGAGGCTGTCTTCAAACCACAATCCTCCTGTCTCAGCCTCCCAAATGTTGAGATTACAAGCATGCGCCACCTCACCCAGCTTGAGCTATGCTTTAAGTCATACCAGTAGGTCTTAGAGGAAACAGAGTTAGAGCTACATGGCTATTTGCTTTCCATCCCTGGAGAGCCACTGCCCTCATTCTCCAGATCAGGTTAATTAGAAGATGAACCAATCACAAGGCATACGGGCTTAGAAAGCCCTGAGATGTGTCAGTACCTACTTGTCCCTTCTACTTTCCTAGAACTACATGGCCCACTGAGCTGAGAAGGGGAAATACTTCTTATTGGTGTAATTTGGAATTTTCATTTTCCCCATTGAAATGATTAGTATAGTTGGAATAATACCATGGTTTTTGTGCATAAGGAACTAAACAGGCTTTTTTTTTTTTTTTTTTTTGGCTGTACTGGGGATAGAACCCAGGGGCATTCTACCTCCAAGCCACACCCCCATCCCTAGTTTTTTTTTTTTTTTTAATTCTTTATTTTGAGACAGGGTCTCACTGAGTTGCAAAGGGACTCACTGAGTAGTAGCTGAGGCTGTCCTTGAACTTCTGATTGTCTTGTCTCAGCCTCCCAAATGCTGGGATTACAAGATCACACACACACACACAAAAAGTAAAACCCTGAGAAATTATTTAACATTCATCTCTAGGGAAAGGAGTCTGTAATCTAACATCGCTGAACTTGACTGATTAGAAGAGGTCTCTTGCTGTAGTTTGGATATGGTTTATCTCTAGCAAAATTCATGCTGAAATTTGATTTCCAATTTAACAATGTCAAAAGATAGTTGGCCCTTTAAGAGTTTGATTAGGTCAGTAAATTTATGAGTTCTTGCACTAGTAGGGTGGGATTATTGACTTTCAGAGTGGATTGCTATAAAGAAAGGGCATTCCTCATATTTTGACTCTTTTGTACTCACCTGCTTATTCTTCTGCTTTCTACCACGAGTTACAGCAATGCAAAGCCCCCAAGCAACACCATACTGTAGCTTTCCAGTCTTCAGAACTTTGAGCCTAAATAAACTTTTTTCTTTATAAATTACTCAAACTCAGCTGAACATAGTGGTGTATGCCTGTAATCCCAGTACTTGAGAGGCTGAGACAGGAGGATTGCAAGTTTGAGGACAACCTCATCAATGTAGTAAGACTTTTAGCAACCTAAGAAGACTCTGTTTCAAAACAAAAATAAGCTGGGGGTGGGGGGCGCACGCTTGTAATCCCAGCTTGGGAGGCTGAGACAGGAGGATTGCATGGTTCAAAGCCAGGCTCAGCCACTTACTGAGGCTCTCAGCAACTTAGTAAGACCCTGTTTCCAAATAAAATATAAAATAGGTCTGGGAGTATAGCCCAGAGGTAGCAAAGCCCCTGGGTTCTACCTCCAGTACCACACACACACACACACAGAACAGATGTGGGTGTAGTAGCTTGGAGGGAGAATGACCTGGGCTCAATCCCCAGTACCAGAAATAAATAAATAAATAAATAAATACCCAAGCTAGATATTCTTTTATAGAAACAGAAAACAGAATAAAGTACCCTGCTCAGGAGCACAGCCCAAGACTGTGTGAGGAAAGCCTGATATTCCAGAGTATTCAAATGCTTGACCATTTTATTTTACATATGTATGTATGTGTTTATTTATGAGACTAGAGTTTGAATCCAGGAGCATTCTGTCTCTGAGCTACACCCCCAGCCCTATTTTTTATTTTGAAACAGGGTCTTGCTAAGTTGGGGAGGGCTCCCTAAGTTCAAACCTGTTATCTCGTGTTTCAGTCTCCCAAGTACTGGGATTATAGGTATGTGCCACTACACCCAGCTTTGACCATTTTAAACCTAGGAGAAAGTGTAGTTTCCTATCACCCCTGATGGCCAGTTCATTTTTCTAATGATTCCCCAGGTGATTTTAATTTACAGGCAGGTCTTTTTTTTCTCTTCGGCACTAGAGATGGAACCCAGCGGCATTCTACCTCCGGGCTATTCCCCCAGAACTATTTTTTATTCTTTAATTTTGAAACAGGATCTCACTGAGTTGCAAAGAGCCTCACTAAGTAGCTGAGGCTGTTAGTGAACTCGGATCCTCCTGTATCAGCCTCTCAAATACTGGGATTTTGTTTTGTTTTGTTTTTTGCTACTAGGAATGGAAGCCTCTGGGCTACATATTTATTCATTTGTTTGCTTGCCTCTGGGCTATACCCTCAGACCACTTATTTGTTTGTTCATTCATTCATTCATTCATTTATGCATTGCAAGCATGCTTGTAGTACTGGAGATTGAACCCCAGGTGTAGTGTACTTCTGAGCTACACTACCAGCCTATTTTGTTTTTATTTTTGAAATAAGGTCTTGCTAGGTTAATGAGTCTGTTAACTGAGGCTGTCCTCGAACCTGCAACCATTCTGTCTTAGCCTCACAAGTATTGGAATTACAAGCACCTGTCACTATGCCTTGGGTTATTTTTTATTTTCAAACAATGTCTTGCTAAATTGCAGAGCCTGGCCCTAATCCTGTGATCCTCCTGTCTCTGGCTAGGGATATGCTTTTGATTGACAGATACAGATGCCTTGTCCAGGAACTGCAGTTGCTCACTGTGTGCTTTGCCCTAGGACAGAAAGGGTATGTATTCTCTTTAGGTTGTACTCATGAATGACTTTGTACCTTCTGCTGGGTGGTTTACCCTCACTATCTTGCTCTTAGAGAAATGGCTTGTGACAGTGCTGTTTTACTAGTTGACTAGTACCTGCAAAACTGGTACATAAACCCAGGAATTTATTTATTAAGCAGAGCCAAATAATCTGGGTTTACAAGATGTTTCTGCTTCTTAGTGCCCATATGGCCTTTAGCATCTTTTAACATCTATGAGTATCAGTTCCCAATCTATAAAATGGAATTACTACCTACCTTCCAGACTCCTATTGAAGATGAGAAATGATTAGTTCTGTGAAGCACTGTATCCTATTAGTCATCATCATCATTATCATCATTGTTTTCAATATGGCTGGAAAGGTCTAGTGTTCAGTAAGTTATTCTTTTTTTTTTTTTTTTTTTTTTCCGGGCCTGGGTATGGAACCCAGGGGCATTCGACCTCCGAGCTACACCCCCTGCCCTATTTTTTATTCTTTATTTTGAAACAGGATCTCACTAAGTTGCAGAGGGCCTCACTAAGTAGTAGCAGAGGCTGTCCTCGAACCGTGATCCTTCGGTCTCAGCCTCCTGAATGCTGGGATTACAAGCATGCGCCCAGCTCCAAGTTATTCTAACTGAAGCACTTTTAAGTGGAGACAGTTGCCATTCCAAGAACATTGGTAGGTCTCTGCTCAGTTCTAACCTAGCTCCTGAGGTACCTTTGTTTTGCCTTTAGTGTTTTGTTTTTGTTTTTTTGTTTTTTTTTGGTGGTACTGGGGATGGAACACTTCTACCTCCGGGCTACACTCCCAGAACTATTTTATATTTTTAACCCGGGCGTGGTGGCGCATGCTTGTAATCCCCGCGCTTGGGAGGCTGAGACAGGAGGATCGCACAGGTTCAAAGTCAGCCTCAGCTACTTAGTGAGGCTCTCAGCAACTTAGTGAGACCCTGTTTCCAAATAAAATATAAAAAAAGGTCTGGGAGTATAGCCCGGAGGTAGAAAGCCTCTGGGTTCCACCCCCAGTACCACCAAAAAAAAAAAAAAAAAAAAAAAACTTATACATTTTTACTTGGAAACAGGGTCTCTTAAGCCAGCGAGGCTGGCTTCAAACCTGCATGATCCTCCTGTCTCCTCCTCCCAAGCACAGGGATTACAAGAGTGCACCACCACGCCTGGCTTCCCTTTAGTGTTCTTTTCCCTTGAGTTTTTTTGTTTGTTTGTTTGTTTTCTTTCAGTTTTTGGGGGCACTGGGGATGAAACCTAGGGGCCTTCTACCTCCAGGCTATACCACCAGACCTGTTTTATATTTTATTTGGAAATGGGATCTCACTGAATTACTGAGAGCTTCAATAAGTTGTTGCGGCGGGCTTCAAACCTGTGATTCTCCAGTTTCAGCTTCCCACGTACAGGGATTACATGCATGTACCACCACGCCTGGCTCATCCCTTGAATGTTCTAACACAGCAACAGTATTGCCTGCCTGATGTCACAACTGCTAGGACCTTCTCAGTCTAAAAACTTGAGTGGACTTATACCAGCAATCACTGTTCTTTTAACCTTGCACCTAGAATGGGGTATAGAGAAAGGAAGTGGAGGGGGAAGGGAGAAGGATCATGTTGATTGAATACATTCACAGTGTTAGTCATCATTCTGTTGCTGTAACAAATACCTGAGATAGCAGGGTGAGGCTCTCTGCAACTTAGTGAGACCATGTTTCAAAATAAAGAATTAAAAAATCCATCTGGGCGTGGTGGTGCACACTTGTAATCCCCGAGCTTGGGAAGCAGAGACAGGAGGATAGCGCAGGTTTTAAGCCAGCCTTGCTGGTTTAAGAGACCCTGTTTCCAAATAAAAAAGTACAAAAAGGTCTGGGAGTGTAGCCCGGAGGTAGAAGGCCCCTGGGTTCCACCTCCAGTACCACCAAAAAAAAAAAAAATCACCCCAGTACCACACACACACACACACACACACACACACACACACACAATTTATTATCTCAGGTATTTGGTTGGTTTTTGTTGTTGTTGTTTTGTTTATTTTTGCAGTACTGGGACTAGAACCCAGGGGCATTCTACCTCCAAGCTAAACCCCCAGCTCTATTTTATTTTATTTATTTATTTTTGTGGTACTGGGGACGGAACCCAGGGGCATTCTACCTCCGAACTACATCCCTATTTTTTATTCTTTATTTTAAAGCAGGGTCTCATTGAGTTCCAAAGAACTTCACTAAGTAGCTGAAGCTGTCCACTAACTGGGATCCTCCAGTCTCAGCCTCCTGAATCACCACTCCTGGCTTTTATTTTTATTTTGAAACAGGGTCTCACTAGGTTGATGAGAATCTCACTATATGTTGAGGCTGTCCTTGAATTGTGATCTGGTCTTCTGGTCTCAGCCTCCCAAGTGTTGGGATTAAAAGCATGCACCAACCCCTAGTTGAAATAATCAGTTTATAGAGGAAAGTTTTTTGTTGTTGTTGTTGTTTTGTGTGTGTGTGTGTGTGTGTGTGTGTGTGTGTGTGTGTGTGTGGGGTACTAGGGATGGAACCCAGGGGTTTTCTACCTCCAGGCTACATTCTTGGACCTATTTTATATTTTATTTGGAATAGGGTCTCACTAAGTTGCTGAGAGCCTCATTAAGTAACTGAGGCTCACTTCAAACCACAATCCTCCTGTCTCATGTTCCCAAATGCTGGGATTACAAGTGTGTGCCACCATGCCCAGATAATTTGTTCTTAAAAAATACTAGGCTAAACCTGGGTGTGGTGGTACACTTGTAATCCCAGCATTTGGGAGGATGAGACAGGAGGATTGCTGTTCTCAGACAGCCTCAGCTACTTAGTGAGGCCCTTTGCAACTCAGTGAGATCCTGTTTCAAAATAAAGAATAAAAAATAGGGTGGGGTGTATCTTGGAGGTAAAATGTCCCTGGGTTCCACCCACAGTACTGGAAAAAAAATATTTTGCTAGCCAGTTATGGTGGCACATGCTTATAATTCCATTACTGTGAGGCTGAGACAGGAAGATCACAGGTTCGAGGATAGCTTCAACAAGTAGTGAAAATCTCATCAACCTACTGAGACCCTGTTTCAAAATAAAAATAAAAGTCGGATGTGGTGGCACATCCCACTACTTGGGAGGCTGAAATAAGAGGATCACAGGTTCATAGCAGCCTCATCAATTTAGTGAGGCTCTATACAACTTAGTGAGACCCTGTTTCAAAATAAAGACTAAAAAATAGGCCTGGGGGTGTAGCTCGGAAGTAAAATGCCCCTGGGTTCAATCCCCACTATGGCAAAATAAGTAAGTAAATACATAAATACATAAATACATAAATAAATAAATAGAACTGGGGGTGTAACTCAGAGGTAGAATGCCCCTGTGATCAATTTCTAGTACTATAAAAACAACAAAATACTAGACTATGCTGGATGTGGTGATGGATACTTTTATTGCCAGTATTTGTGAAGCTGAGATAGGAGGATCACATGTTTAAAGCCAGCCTCAGCAAGTTGGCATTTAGCAAGACCTTGGTTCAAAATAAAAAATAAAATAGGTTTGGATGTAGAATATCTTGGGTTCAATTCCCAATATTTTACACACACACACACACAAAAAGAAAATTACAAATCAGCCTGGCATCTTGGCACACACCTGTATTCCAGTACTTGAGAGACTGAGACAGGAGGATTGTAGGTTTAAGGACAGTCTCGGCAACTTAGGTGAGACCCTTCAAAGTAGACCTTCATATTTTCAAAATAAAATAGAAAGCCAGGTGTGGTGGAACATGCTTGTAATCCCAGTACTTGGAAATCTAAGAAGACTCCCAGTACTTGAACCAGGAGAATCACAGTTTCAAAGCCAGCCTCAGCAACTTAGCCCCCAGCAACCTAGTGAGACCCTGTTTCCAAATAAGAAATAAAAAATTGGGCTAGGGTGTAGCTTGGAGGTAGAATGTCTCTGGGTTCCATCCCTAGTGCCACAAAAAAAGCCCTGGGTATGGTGGAGAGGTAGAATGCCCCTGGGTACAATCCCCTAGTACCAGAAGAAAAAAAAATTATGAATCACTTATCTTAAATATATTTACTCATTCAGTATGTATATATTCAAATAATAGTTTTGATTAATGCTGTCATTCCACAGATATTTACTGTATACCTTATTTATACCAGCTGCTGTTCTAGGCTTAGGGACTATAGTACTGATAAAGACAGAAATCCTTCCCTTAATATAGCTACAAGAGGTTTGTGATCTTTTTCTTTTTTCTTTTTTTTCCCACTTTTTTTGGTACTGGGGACTGAAACCAGGGGAATTCTACCTCAGAGCTACACCCCCCAGTTGCTGAGGCTGGTTTCAAAGCTTTCAGTTGCAGCCTCTCAAGTACTGGGATTACAGTATGTGCCACCAGGTCCAGCTGGAAAGAGAAATTAATGGAAGTAGGTTAAAAAAAAAAAAAAAACCACCAAGGGTCTCTTTAATTTTTTTGTCTCAGGTTAGCTGCAAAGGAAGCAGGATAAGGCCAGCTTCTTCAAGGAAGGGGAAGGAAAGGCAACAGAACTGGCTCAGCTGTCCTGCAAGGCACAGTGGTACTCTTCCTCCCCTTGATTTTGTCACACTGTGACAGGTGGACAGCTTTGTTTTCCATGTAGGTATTCAGTGTTTGGAAGGCTTGGACCTTTGAGCTAGTGCTCTGTGTAGATAGTCTAGAGGCCCAGAGCAACTACAGAGGTCCAGGAATTATATGTCTTTAAGGGGACTGTATTTTATATCTTGCAGTATTTTTACTGGTTTGTCAGGGATCACTAAGAGATAGTAAATCAAATCCTTACATAGTTGAACCTAGAGTTTCATTTCAATATACTAACATGATTACCTATCTATGTTTGTAATAACTTATTTGCAAGCACTGAATCACTCATAAGAACCTTAATTCCAGTTATTTTAGATAGATATATGCCAAAACTGACATAGCACAACAGTAATGGAAAATATTAGAACCTGGTTTCAAAATATGATTTTTTTTAAACATTAATGGAATTAAATGTGTATACTATTTGTCTTTCTAAAAAATAGATTCAGGAAGCCGGGCGTGGTAGCGCACACTTGTAATACCCACGCTTCGGAGGCGGAAACAGGAGGATTGCTCAGGTTCAAAGCCAGCCTCGCTGGCTTAAGAGACCCTGTTTCCAAATAAAAAGCATAAAATAGGTCTGGGAGTGTAATCCGGAGGTAGAAGGGTTTCCAGGAACCCCAGTACCACCACCACCAAAAAAAAGAAAACAAAAAAAAGATTCAGTGTGACTTATTTCCTGTTTTGTCTAGGAGATATTGTATAGCAGATTATACAGTAAATATTTTCTAATTATATATGCCAAGTGAAGATCTAAATTTTGCTCCTAGTTTATGTTGAGTCAGAGAGGTTGCCCACACCTATAATCCCAGTACTTGAAACAGAAGGATTGCAAGTTTGAGGCCAGCACTAGCAACTTAGTTCCTCAGCAATTTAGCAAGACCCTGTTTCAAAGTAAAAAAAAAAAATAAAATAGGGCTGGGGTGTAGCCCAAAGATAGAATGCCCCTGGGGTCAATCCCCAGTACATACTGAATTTTTTTTTTTTTTTTTGTGGGTCTGGGGATGGAACCCAGGGGCATTTAACCTCCGAACTACACCCCCTGCCCTATTTTCTATATTTTATTCTTTATTTTGAAACAGGGTCTCACTGAGTTGCAGAGGGCCTCACTAAGTAGCTGAGGCTGTCCGCAAACTGCAATCCTCTGGTCTTAGCCTCCCAAATGCTGGGATTACAAACATGCACCACCATGCCTGGCTTGACTCCCCATATTTTATTCTTTATTTTGAACCAAGGTCTCTCTCACTAAGTCTCAGAGGGCCTCACTAAGTAGCTGAGGCTGTCCGCAAACTGCAATCCTCTGGTCTCAGCCTCCCAAATGCTGGGATTACAAACATGCACCACCATGCCTGGCTTGACTCCCCATATTTTATTCTTTATTTTGAACCAGGGTCTCACTAAGTCTCAGAGGGCCTCAGTAAGTAGGTGAGGCTGGCCACAAACCTTCAGTCTTCATGTCTCAGCCTCCCAAGGGGATTGCAAGGGTGCACCACCACACCCAGCTCTATTTTTGTTTTGAAAAAGGGTCTTTCTAGGTTGCTAAGAGTCTTAAGTTGCTGAGGCTGGTCTCAAACCTGTGATCTTCCTGTCTCAGCCTCCCAAGTACTGTCTCAGCCTCACTAAGCCCAGAGATAGTATCCTAGAAATGCCCTGTACTGAGTAAGCATTTCTCAGATTTTTTTCCTTTAGAAGAGCAGCTTTCTAACTGGTTGTGGTGGTACACGCTTTTGGGAGGCTGAGACCAGAGGATTGTAGTTTGTGGATAGTCTCGGCTACTAGTGAGGCCCTTTGCAACTCAATGAGACCCTGTTTTTCAACAATAAAAAGACTAAAAAATAGGGCTGGGAGTGTACCTCTGAGGTACAATACCCTTGGGTTTCATCCCTAGTACCACACACACACACACACACACACACACACACACACACACACACACACAAAGATCCTTAGACTCTGTCCCTTGGCAGATACCCGCCCCTTGTTGTTCATTTTACACCAGCACCTCACCTTGTGTATCTGTTACAGCTTTGCTGTCTCCCCTGCCCACCCCATTAGAATGTAACCCTTAGGAATTTAGGAACCTTCTCACTCCCTTGTAGTATCCTCTGGCTTTTTGTGCTTGATGTTAGGTATTCACATATTATATATTTGTTGCAAGAATAGTTGTGAGACTGTGACCCCAGAGCAAGTGGTACATGGCACCTTCATGTTTCCCTCTCCTTCCTCCTTCCCCATAGTCTGCAGAGACACTGAAACAGGGTGGAAAGGAAGAGCTTATATTCCTGAAAAGCCTGTTCCACTTCCCTCCCTGTGTTTGCACTGTGTGGAGGTTCAGGACACCCTTAACCAGTGCCGATTAAGGGTGTCTCTCTCATGCCTGGTCTCGGTGCTGCCACTTCTCAGTTGTGTCCAGTTGTTTAAACTCTGTTGAAGGCAGTGGGACACACTGGCTAAAGACTGACTACTCTGCTATATCCAGTTTTATCCCCTTGACAAAGTTTCAACACCTTTGTATGCATCTGTCTTACTCTTTGTAAAACGGGGATAGCCTTGAAGGCAGTTCTTAGAATTAGGTATGTAACCCATGTGAAATCTTTGGCATAGGTCAAGTATATGGTGAATGCTCAGTTAAAGTTGGCTGTTCCTGTGTGTAGTACTAAGTAGATGTTGTTTATTTCATTGTGATTTGTATCTCCAACTGAGTTCCTAGGTTTGCTACTTCTGTACCCCTCATCCTATCTGATCTAACACAGACTCAGGAATTCTGGGTGCAAATTCAGCCTGTGCTTCTGATTGTTCACTATGAAGAGGGTGCTTTGGTGTGAGATTTGTGTGAGATCTTTGTTAACATATTTGCTTTTGTCTTGTCTTGGTGATTTCACAGAGCAAGAAACATTTCAGAGGAATAAATGTCTCATTGGGAGCTGGCCTGCCCCTGTTTCTTCAGGAGACAGAGCTCTGACTCCTGGGGATGGACAGGATAGATGGCAAAGGCAGCATCTGACAGGTGTGCTGGGAGGAGAGAGATCCCAAGTCGAATCTTGATCTTATTTGGGGCTCTTCCAAGGACAGGGCTGGGCTGGAGTACATGACCACTTTTTAATATTTTAATTCTTTTAAAAGACAATGAAAACTGTTCCAAACTTTTACCACCTCCCAATGATAGGGAATGGAGGGCTGGCAGCAAGTGGACCTCATAGGTTTGCTCCTAACAGTTGGATGAATTATAAACTTCAATAAAGTAAATTTTTGCCGGGCATGGTGGCACATGCTTATAATCCCCGCGCTTGGGAGGTGGAGAGAGGAGGATCGCGCTGGTTCAAAGCCAGCCTCGCTGGCTTAAGAGACCATGTTTCCAAATAAAAATATAAAAAATTGGTCTGGGAGTGTAGCCCAGAGGTAGAAGGGTTTCCAGAACCCCAGTACCACCAAAAACAAACAAACAAATAAATAAATAAATAGATTTTTGTAAAGTCATGTATGTAAACCAGTGAAAATAAATACGTTCCCATCCTTCCCCAACACACACACAAGGAATATGATTTTTTTTGCCATTGTCAAATTTGCTGTGGGCCAAACCACTGTGAGAGATTGGGGGGAAATGTCAGTAATCTGGAAGATGTATGCTCAAATTGCTTTGGAGATAAGTTTTTTGCTCTCTCTTAAAGAAAGAAAAGTAGGAAGTCATAGAGAACACATAAGAAAGAAAACAGGGACCAACAATGCTAGAGAACGGCTAATGCCAGAAAATTGCCAGATTTATGTGTGGGGTTTTGTGTGTGTGTGGTGCTAGGGATTAAACTCAGGAGCATTCGACCTCTGAGGTATACCCCCAGCCCTGTTTTTTATTTTTATTTGGAAGCTAGGTCTCACTAAGTCAATGCAAGCCTCACTGAATTGCTGAGGCTGGGTTCAAACCCGCAGTCTTCCTATCATAGCCTCTCAAGTGCTAGGATTACAGGCGTGTGCCACTGTGCCTAGTGATAGATGTGTTGTCATACACTTAAATGTCTATAGGAAGCCAGGCATGGTGGTGTACACTTGTAATCCCAATACTTGGGAGGCTGAGACAGGAGTATCCCATGTTCAAGGACAGCCTCAGGAAGTAGTAAGACTTACATTCAACCTAGCGAGGCCTTATTTCAAAATAAAAATAAAACGATAGTAAAAAATAGGGCTAGGATATAACTCAAAGGTAGAATGCCTCTGAGTTCAATTCCCAGTATCCCCCCCAAAATGTCTAAAGTACATGGAATATTTAGTGTATATATGTATAATTATATATTAATGTGGCATTATTAGTTTAGGGTTTTTTTCTCTTTCTTTTGGTGATACTGGAGATGGAACCCATGGGCATTACAAGCATATGCCACCATGCCTGGCTTAGGAAATTTATTTTAAAAATACTACACTCATGTTAGGTGTGGTAATGCACACTTATAGTTCTAGTACTTGGGAGGCTGAGACAGGAGGATCACAGGTTCTCAGCCAGCCTTAGCTACTTAGTGAGGCCCTCTGTAACTTAGTGAGACCCTGTTTCAAAATAAAGAATAAAAAATAGGGCTGGGGTTGTAGCTCTGAGGTAGAATGTGTTCGATCTTCAGCACCGCAAGAAAAGAAAAAAATCCCGCTTGGTATATTAACCAGACATTAATACCTATCAGGTTAGTGGGTTGCCACTGTACTGATGAATGGAGTTATCTAATATAATTGACTCCTAGAAAACTGGTCTGTCAGCTTTGTTTCCTAAGACTCAAACTAGGACACACAACTATGTAATAACTATATTAACACCATTCCTAAAATAACCAGTATCTTTTTTTTTTTTTTTTTTTTGCGGGTCTGGGATGGAACCCAAGGGCATTTGACCTCCGAGCTACACCCCCTGCCCAGTTTTTTATTCTTTATTTTGAAACCGGGTCTCACTGAGTTGCAAAGGGCCTCACTAAGTAGCTGAGGCTGTCCGCGAACCGCGATCCTCCGGTCTCAGCCTCCCGAATGCTGGGATTACAAGCGCGCGCCACCATGCCCGGCTTGTAAAATAACCAGTATCTTTGGATACTATTTCCAGTGGAATATTTTCTTATAAGCCAAACCTTCCTTTTTTGAGATTTTTAATCACATGGCTTTTACTTTGTCTTCTGAACACTGTGTGGATATAACTGGGATTGTGGATTGCTGTTTAATAGGAGCTCAAAGACAGCCAGGTTAGTATGAGCCCAATTCCAGGAGATGGGAATGGAGAACAGTAGTGAAGACCGTTGGCAGGAAGTTGGAGGCACTCTGTTTGGTTGCGCAGTTTTAACTTCAGGCACCAGGCACCTAGGTCCAAGCATGTCCTTCTAAACAGGCATGTCCTTCTAAAGCATGGGTGTCAGCCGGGCATAGTAACACACGCTTGTAATCCCTGCGCTTGGGAGGCTGAGACAGGAGGATCGCACAGGTTCAAAGCCAGCCTCAGCTACTTAGTGAGGCTCTCAACTACTTAGTGAGACCCTGTTTCCAAATAAAATATAAAATAGGTCTGGGAGTATAACCTGGATGTAGAAAGCCCCTGGGTTCCACCCCCAGTACCACAAAAAATAAAAAAATAAAATAAGGGTGTATTCATTTGAGTCACTCTTCCATGCCACTCTGGCATGGGGCTGTATTTCTCTTTTCTGTATTTCTATCTTTCTAATAAACTTCTTTAAATCTTCAAAAAATATATAAAATAAAATAAAGCATGGACATCTTTTCACTTTTCATGCTCTCCCAGTTTCCAGCCATTGATAATTGAGAAGTTATGGTACTGATCGACAGCAGCTATAACTGAAAAGCCCTTGCTCTCTTGTCTTCACAGGTGTTGGGGCGATGCTTCTTGACAGTGGTGCAAGTCCATTTCCAGTTTTTGACTCATGCACTACAGAAGGTCCAGCCAGTGGCATACTCTTGCTTTGCTGAGGTTGTTATGCCAGAAAAAAAGAACAGCAGCAGTGGCAGTTTATCTGGCATGGGCCACATCCCTGAACTGGAGGAAGCTGTGCGCTCCTGGCGGGGGGCTGCAGAGGTAACTAGCTTTGATGATTTGGAGCCTTGGGTTCAAATGGGAAAGACTCCAGAACCACATTCAACCTTCGAGGTACACCCTCTGCCCTATTTTTTATTCTTTATTTTTGAAACAGGGTCTCACTAAGTTGTGGAGGGCCTCACTAAGTAACTGAGGCTGTCTGCGAACCACGATCCTCTGGTCTTAGCCTCCCAAATGCTGAGATTACAAGCGTGCGCCACCACTCCCAGTGCAGTTTTTTTTTTCCTATGTTAAAAGCTTTCTAGAAATTTATTGCTATTTATGAGAAGGACCCTGAAATGCTAATTGGAGGATGTGTTGTGGTGGAACCTGTTGGCAACCATTTATACTGCTGGGTGGTCCTGGTTCAGACCTTTCTGTTGTCATCTGGTTTTGCAACCTTTTATAGTCTCCTGTCTTCTTGTCGCCAGCCTCCTCTAACTATTCCACTCATTCAGAAACCCCAATCTTTCTGCTTCATCTGCTGGCATCATTCAAGAGAACCCATACCAGGTGAGGCCTCCTAGTGGTACTTTGACCACCTCACCATGACCTTTTCCTACATGCACTTCATACTGTTTTCAGCTGGTACCCAACACTGAGAAAAAGGAATCCCTTACATTAGCCTTTCTTTCTCCCATCACCAGAATACTATTGCTCTGCCCTCCTATCTGAGACACATCTTTTCTTCCTTTCCCTTAATTACAACAGAGGTGCCCTCTCCTGTTCAGGGCATGTCCTGGCCCCACCTTGCTCCAGTCTTTGAGGGCCTGGCTTCTATGGTGAGGCTTTCTTCTCTCTCCTTCATCCTCAGTCAAACAGCATCAAACAGAAAAATTCACTCTGCTCTGCCCTATTTCTTAGCTGTTTTCACAGCCAACTTCTTGAAGATGTTTTCATTCATTCTAAAAATACTTATTAAGAGCTAGGCGTGGTGGCACACGCTTGTAATCCCAACATTCAGGAGGCTGAGACCGGAGGATCACGTTTCATGGACAGCCTCACCTACTTAATGAGGCCCTCTGCAACTTAGTGAGACCCTGTTTCAAAATAAAAAATAAAAAAAATAAAAAAATTTATTAAAGCTGGGCCTAATGATGCATACCTGTAATCCCAGTACTTGGGAGCCTGAGACAGGAGGATCACAGGTTTAAGAGCAGCTTCAGCAACTTAGTAAGACTCTTAAGCAACCTAGTGAGAACCTGTTTCAAAGCAAAGATAACAAAAAAAGGGGTGTGAGGGTGTAGCTCAGATATGGTATTTGGGTTCAGTCCCCTGTACCATAAATAAGTACTTCAAGCATATAGAACATGTCACATATCAGTGTATGTTGCTTTTATCTTTGTCAGGTCAATCTTAATTTTTGCCACATTTGCCTCAGGGCTTTTTCTTTTTTTTTTTTTTTTCTTTCCTTTTTCCTTTTCCCTTTTCCCTTTTTTTTTTTTTTTTTTTTTTTGCGGAGGGTAGGTGCTGGGAGTTGAACCCAGGTGCATCTACCTCCGAGGTACATCCCAGGCCCTATCTTATTGGGGGGAGGGTGCTGGAGATTGAACTCTGAGGCATTCTACCTCTGAGCTATACCCCTAGCCCTATTTTTTTATTTTGAAAAAGGATCTCTCTAGATTGATGAGTGTTACTTGATGAGGCTGTCCTCAAACTTGTGATCCTTATTTCACCCTCCCAAGTACTGGTATTACAAGTGTGCACCATCACATCCGGCTCATATTTTCTTTTCTTCTTTTGGGGGGGTCTGGGGATGGAACCCAGAAGCATTTGACCTCTGAGGTACACCCCCTGCCCAATTTTTTATTCTTTATTTTGAAACAGGGTCTCACTGAGTTGTAGAGAGCCTCACTAAATAGCTGAGGCTGTCCGCGAACCGTGATCCTCAGGTCTCAGCCTCCCTAATGCTGGGATTACAAGCGTGCACCACCATGCCCAGGTTCATATTTTCTTTTGAAACAGGGTCTCACTAAGTTGCAGAGGGCCTCACTAAGTAGATGAGGCTGGAAGTGAACCTGTGATTCTCCTGTCTCAGCTTCCCAAGTACTGGGATTACAAGCATGCACCACCACACTCGGATTATTTTTTTTGTTGTTTTGAAACAGGGTCCCAGCCAAGTGTGATAGCTAATGCTTGTAATCCCAGTACTTGGGAGGCTGAGACAGGAGGATTACAGGTTTGCAGCCAGCCTCACCTACATAGAGATGCCCTCCGCAATTTAGTGAGATCTTGTTTCAAAATAAATAAAAAATAGAGCTGGGTGTGGTGGTGCACACTTGTTATCCCAGCATTTGGGAGGCTGAGACAGGAGGATCATGGTTCTTAGACACCCTTGGCTACTTAGTGAGGCCCTTTGCAACTCAGTGAGACCCTATCTCAAAATAGAGAATAAAAAATAGGTCTGGGGGTATCACTTGGAGTTCCAGCCCCAGTACTGAAAAAAAAATTTTTTTAAATATGGCTGGGGGTATATCTTGGAGGTAGAATGCCCCCGGGTTCTGCCCCTAGTACTGCCAAAAAAAAAAAAATAAAATAAGGTGGGGGATGTAGCACAGAGGTAGAATGTCCCTGGGTTCAATCTCTGGTACCGCAAAATAAAAAAAAAGAAGCAGGAGCCGGGCATGGGGTGCACGCTTGTAATCCCAGCATTTGCAAGGCTGATACCGGAGGGTCACGGTTCACGGACAGCCTCAGCTACTTAGTGAGGCTCTCTGCAACTTAGTGAGACGCTGTTTCAAAATAAGGAATAAAAAACAGGGCAGGGAGTATAGCTCAGAGGTCAAATGCCCCTGGGTTCCAACCCAGACCCGCAAAAAAAAAAAAAAAAAAAAAAAAAAAAAGAGGACAAGTGTAGCTCAGAGGTAGAATGAATGCCTCTGGGTCACAGTACCTCAAATATAAAAAGTTCAGTGTTAAACTTTTTTTGGGGGTTCTGACTAGTTAAGCAGAGAAATATCCCCTTAGAATCATAAATCCACCAAGGCACCAGGGATATAAGAGATTTTTTTATTTTATTTTTTATTTTTTGGTGGTACTAGGGGTGGAACCCAGGGGCTTTCTATCTCCAGGGTATACTCCCAGACCTATTTTCTATTTTATTTGGAAACAGGGTCTCACTAAGTTGCTGAGAGCCTCACTCAGTACCTGAGGCTGACTTCGAACCTGTGCGATCCTCCTGTCTCAGCCTCCCAAGTGCTGGGAGTACAAGCGTAAGCCACCATGCCCGGTGACATAAGAGATTTTGTTGGGTCTGTCTAGCTGAAGAAACTAGTATTCTTATAGTAGAAACTAGACCCCTTCCCTGAATATGGGTGGACTTTTTGTTTGATTATCAAAATTGGAATAACCCAGCTGGGTGTGGTGGTACACGCTTATGGTCCCAATACTTGGAAAGCTAAGACAGGAGGATCGCAGGTTTGCATCTAGCCTCAGCAATTTAGCAAAGCCCTGTACAATTTAGAGACCCTGTTTCAAAACAGAAAATAAAAAAGGCCAGGGTGTAGCTCAGACTTAGAATGTCTCTGAGTTCAATCCCTACTGCTACCAAAAGTAAAAGAAAAGAAAAAATAATAACCCAAGCCAGGTACAGTGGTACATGCCTGTAATCCCAGTACTTGGGAGGCTGAGACAGGAGGATCACATTTGTGACCAGTTTCAGCAAGCTAGTGAGGCCCTCTCCAACTTAATAAAGCCCTGTTTAAAAAAAAAATAAACACACACACACACACACACACACACACACACACACACACGACTGAGGGTGTAGCTTGGAGATAGAATGCTCCTGGGTTCAATCCCAGTACTAAAAAAAAAAAAAAAAAGTAATAATCACAACTGTTTGTCACGGAAACAAGAGAGGTTTATTAGCCCTAACAAAAGGACACTGTAGCCATCAGAATGGCTGTCCTTGGCAACAGTCCTGATGACTGGGAGTGACCTGCAGACTGCAACCCTACAGTTTATGGGCTCCTTCTGAGTACAGTAAGGAGTCCTTCCACACACAGTGCTGGTGTCCTCCAGACAAACTCTGGGTTGCTGAATGGCTCCAATCAGAGAGGGTGTGTGTGTGTGTGTGTGTGTGTGTGTGTGTGTGTGTGTGTGTGTGTGTGTGTGTGTGATGGGGCTCAAACTGAGGGCCTTGTGCAAGCTAGACAGGTATTTTACAAACTATGGTTGGAGCTACATCTCCAATCCCAGAGATCATTGCATGTGGTAACTCCTGGTACAGCCAGTCTATACATCTGAATTGAATCTTGAACTACTCATAGCAGGATTAGGAAAGTTGCCACTGGCTGGTTTCCGGTTGCATTGTGACAGGCTGCATCCACAGGTACCGGTCACAGAGCCTGGCTCCTTCCCAATAGACCATGCATAGCAGACTGCCCTTCATCAGAAGCTGCCTGCCTTCTGTGTGGCATACCGAGAACCAGGTATCCTAGGCAGATCTGACAGCAGAGTGTAAGTGGTGAGCGGGGGTGGGGGGTCTCCTCTCGACTCATTCCACAGGGAAAGATCAACTCAGTCCTGGCAACCCTAGCCCTTCTGTTTGCTTTGTGGTACTGAGGATTGAACCATGGGGCATTCTACTTCTGAGCCATACCACAAACCTTATTTTAATTTTTATCATGCAACAGGCTGTCCTCAAACCTGTTATCTCCCTGTCTCAGCCTCCCAAGTACTGGCATTATAGACATTCACCACTGTATCTGGCCTAAGCCATTTTTATTTAATTAAAATTTTTTTCCATGTGTGTGGTACTGGGGATTGAACTTGGGGGCATTCTACCCCCATGCTATACCTGAAGCCCTGTTTGTTTGTTTGTTTGTTTGTTCCTTGTGGTGCAGGAGATAGAACTTAAGGCATTCTACCTCTGAGCTACACCCCAGTCCTATTTTTTAGTCATTTTATTTATTATTATTATTATTATTATTATTATTATTATTATTATTATCATTTTGGTGGTACTGGGGTTCCTGGAAACCCTTCTATCTCCGGGCTACACTCCCAGAAGTATTTTATATTTTTATTTGGAAACAGGGTCTCTTAAGCCAGCGAGGCTGGCTTTGAACCAGTGTGATCCTCCTGTCTCCGCCTCCCAAGCCCGGGGATTACAAGCGTGTGCCACCATGCCCGGCTGTCTTTTTATTTTGAAACAAGGTCTGACTGAGTTGCGAAAGGCCTCGCTAAGTAGCTGAGGCTGTCCACAAACCACGATCCTCCAGTCTCCACCTCCCGAATTCTGGGATTACAAGTGTGCGCCACCATGCCCAGCCCTATTTTCTTCTCTTCTTTCTTTCTTTCTTTCTTTCTTTCTTTCTTTCTTTCTTTCTTTCTTTCTTTCTTTCTTTCTTCCTTCCTTCCTTCCTTCCTTCCTTCCTTCCTTTCTTTCTTTCTTTCTTTCTTTCCTTCCTTTTTTTATTTTTATTTTTTGTGGCACTGGAAATGGAACCCAGGGGCATTCTACCTCTGAGCTATACTCTCAGCTCTATTTTCTATTCTTTATTTTTAAACAGGGTCTCACTAAGTTGCGGAGGGCCTCACTAAGTAGCTGAGGCTGGCTTTGAACCCTGATCCTCCTGTCTCAGCCTCCCAAATGCTGGGATTACAAGCATGTACCACCACGCCTGGCTTCTAATTTTTATTTTGAACAGAGTCTCACTAGGTTGATGAGAGTCTCACTACTTGCTAAGGGTGATTCTCCTATCTCAGCCTCCCAAGTACTGAAATAACTACTATGCACCACCAGTCCCAGCACTTATTTTTTTGTTTTGAAACAGGACCTCACTAGCTTTCTTTCTTTTTTTCTTTCTTATTTTTAAAGATACAGGAACATTCTTTTATGATATGCCAGAGCATCTACATTTTCACAACTCTACAAAAAGAAAACAGATACAAAATAGTGTTAAGAGACTTCCTTACCTAAAGTTATAAAACTAGGTTTGTGTACATATATTTAAATCCTTTTATTCCTATTCTTTTTTAAAATTTTTATTTATTTGTTTGTTTGTTTATTTTGGTGGTACTGGGGATGGAACCCAGGGGCCCTCTACCTCTGGGGTACACTCCCAGACCTATTTTATATTTTATTTGGAGACAGGGTCTCACTAAGTAGCTGAGGCTGGCTTTGAACCTGCACGATCCTCCTGTCTCTGCCTCCCAAGCACGAGGATTACAAGCGTGCGCCACCACGCCCGGCTTAAAAATTTTATTGATATAATATTTGCCCTTATATTCTCTTTTCGTATTAAAGCCATTGCTATCCTGCCACTCAACCCAAACCTCCTTCTCCTTTTTCAGCCCCCCACCTCCAGTCATCAAGTGTTAAGGTGGCTTTCTAAATTTCCCAGGAATTTATCTTCTTAGCATTCCCCTTTTCACTTCCATTTCTTCATAAGTCTGGCATGTGAGATTTTAATTGCTCTGTCACAGTCTTCTCCTCTTCAGTCAGTGGTGATAGCTCCACGTCTGTTTGCTTTTGTAGTTCTTGGTCATGGTCATAGTCCTATTTAAGTACGCATGCAGCTCTTAGTCTCTTTGTTCAACAGCAGCTGCTTTAAAACATGCATACAAAGTTTGATATCGAGACGTTATCACTGACAATTCCCTTTTAACAGTGTAACTGGATTTTTCTCGCCTGCTGAATCAGGAAGATTAGTCTTGATTTCATATTCCAGCCTATACTGAATGTAATTCAGATCAGAATCAGCTTTCTGGAACATCCTTTCCATCTTATCGACCTCCACCTCCATGTTGAATACTTCCTCACTAGGTTTCTGAGAGTCACATTACAATGGTAGCTGTCCTCAAACCTGTGATCCTCTTGGCTCAGCCTCCTGAGGACTGGGATTATAGGTATGTGCCACCATACCTGGCTCCTTTTTATTTATTTATTCTTTTTTTTTTTTTTTTTTTTTTTGCAGGGGTGGTACTGGGCATTAATTCCATAGGCATTCTACCTTTAAGGTAGAATTATTATATTTTATTTTTTAGGATCTCACTAAGTTGCAGATGGCCTCACTAAGTAGCTGAGCCTGGCTGTACACTTGTGATCCTTTTGTCTCAGCCTACCAAGTACTTAAATTAAAAGGTGCACTACCACTCACAGCTTTGTTTTATTTTTTATTTTGGAACAGGGTCTCACTGAGTTGCTGAGAGTCTTGCTGGTTTGCTGAGACTGGCCTCATCAAATCCAGGATCCTTCTGTCTGAGCCTTTTAAATACTGAGATTACAGGCATGTAGTACCATAGCTGGCTTTTTTTTTTCTTTTCTTTTCTGTGGTGCTGAGGATTGAACTCAAGGTTGATCTATCTCTGAGCTATACCCCCAGCTCTATTTTATTTTTTATTTGGAAACAGGGTCTTGCACAGTTGCTGAAAGCCTCACTAAATTGCCAAATCTGGCTTTAGCCCTGTAATCCTGTCTCAGCCTCTCAAGGACTGGGATTACCAGCATGAGCCTCCCAAGTACTGGGATTACAAGCATGCGCCACCCTGCCCAGCTAGTAAAACGTGTGTGTGTGTGTGTGTGTGTGTGTGTGTGTGTGTGTGTGTGTGTTTTACTGGGAATGAAACTCAGGGGCTTTCTACCTCCACGCTATACTCCCAGAACTATTTTATATTTTTATTTGGAAACTGGGTCCTCACTAAGTTGCTAAGATCCTGGCTAAGGAGCTGAGGCTGTCTTCGAACCTGTGTGATCCCCCCCTATCTCAGCCTCCCAAGTACTGGAATTACAAACATGCGCCACCACACCTGGCTAGTAAGACCCTATTTTAAAAAAAAAAGTGTGGCATGGTGGCGCACTTTTAATCCTGGTACTTGGGAGGCTGAGACAGGAGGCTCTCTTATTTGCAGCCAGCCTCTGCTACTTAGTGAGACCCCATTTCAAAGTAAAAAATAAAAAATAGATCTGGGGGTGTAGCTCACAGGTAAAATGCTCCCGTGTTTAATTCCTAATACCATAAAAAAAAAAGAAAGAAAAAATTGCTGGGTGTGGTGGCACATGCCTATAATCTAGTACTTGGGAAGCTGAGACAAGACAGCCACAGGTTCATGGCCAGTCTGGGCAACTTAGCAAGGCCCTCTGCAACGTAGTGAGACCCTATCTCAAAATAAAAGATAAAATATGGCTGGAGGTGTAGCTCAGAGGTAGAATGCTCTCTGCATTCAATCCCTAGCACACACAATTTCTATTTATTTATTTAGTGTGTGTGTGTGTGTGTGTTTGTGTGTGTGGGGGGGTGTGCTGGGGGTGGAACCCAGGGTTTTTCCACTTGGGCTATACTCCTAGACCTGTTTTATAATTTATTTAGAAACAGGGTCTCACTAAGTTGCTGAGAGCCTCACTCAGTAGCTGAGGCTGGCTTCGAACCTGTGCAATCCTCCTGTCTCAGTCTCCCAAGCACAGGAATTGCAAGCTCATGCCACCATGCCTGGCTAAAAAAAAAGTTTAAATACAAAAAATGTTAAAACATGATTGAGATGTAGCTTGGAGGTAGACTGTATCTGGCTTCCATCCCTAGTACTCCCCACCCCCCCAAAAATAAAAGAAACGTGAGTCTGTAGAGGCTGAAACAGGAAGACTGCTAATTCTAGGCCAGCCTCAGCAACCTAGTGAGATGATCCTCAGCAACTTAGCAAGACTGTTTCAAACTAAAAATTACTGGGGGTATTCTTGGGAGTAGAATGCTTCTGGGTTTATCCTTGGTACCTAGAAATGAAAATAAATAAGTAAGAAGATGACTCAGGGATGTAGTTTAAGGGTAGAATGCCCTGTGTTCAGTCTGCAGTACAAAAATGAATGAAGAGAAAGGAAGGAAAGAACCCAGAAAACAAACACTTGGCTGGCTTCCCAAATGAGCCTCAGGTCGTGGGGCTCCTAAGTTTTTCTTCTTTTGTTTTTGTGGTCCTGGGGTTGAGCCCAGGTATGTTCTAACACTGAGCTATACTCCAGCCCTTTTAATTTTTAATTTTAGACAAGGCAGAGTCTTAAGTTGTCCAGGCTTGCCTTGAACTTGCAGTCCTCCTGCCTCAGTGTCCAGAGTAGCTAGGTTGATTGAACGATTATTGGAGTCAAATGGCTTTAAACTATAAGACTTTTAGTGTTCAGGGTATGGTTGAAATCTTTTTTTGGTACTGGGGACTGAACTCAGAAGCATTCTATCTCCAAGTTATACTACCAACCCCATTTTATTTTTTCTACTTTTAAGCTACATCCCTAGAGCTCTACTTTATTTTTTATTTTGAAATAGAGTCTTGAACTTTCCAACATTGGAGCTTCTTGTTGTTTTCTTGTGGGCTGGGAGTGTAGCTTAGAGGTAGAATGCCCCTAGGTTCAATCCCCAATAATCCCCAGTACTGGAAAAAAAATTATTTCTTGTTGACCTATGAGTTTGATAAATATCTGTTCTTTGGCCTAAAATAACTAAGATACACTGTTAAAAATATTTGTTCCTGGGTTCAATCCCTACAATCACACACACAAAAATCATATACATCTTATTTGTTTCACAAATATTATTGCAACAATAATGATTTGTGTATATGTGTGTGTGGTACTGGGGATTGAATCCAGGGGCATTCTGCCTTCTAGCTATACTCCCAGCCCTATTTTATTTTTTACTTTAAAACAAGTTTTCACTAAGTTGCAAAGGCCCTCACTGGGTTGCTGAGACTAGCCAAGAACCTGTGATCCTTCTGTCTCGGTTCATAAGTACTGGTATTACAAGCATGTGCCTGTAAATTAAAAATGAAATTGAAGACTTACACAGGAGGATCATTGGTTCAAGGCCAGGCCAACCTTGGCAACTTAATAAGACCCTGTTTCAAAGTAAAAATAAAATAAAGCAGGGGTATTGATTGGGGGTAGAATGTCCCTAGGGTGAATCTCTAGTACAAAAAAAAAAAAAAAAAATAGAAGCCAGGTGTGGTGGCACATGTTTGTAATCCCAGTACTTGGGAGGCTGAGACAGGAGGGAGGATTACAGGTTCTCGGACAGCCTCAGCTACTTAGTTAGGCCCTGTTTCAAAATAAAGAATAAATATTGGGCTGGGATTTAGCTCAGCGGTAAAATGCTCCTGGGTTCAATCCCCAGTACCACAAAAGGAAAAAAAAAAAAGATAAAAATAGCTAGGAGTGATGATATATACCTCTAATCCTGCTACTTGGGAGGCAGAGACAGGAGGATGGCAGGTTCAAGGACAACCCTAGCAACCATGGAGACTGTTTCAAAACCAAAAAATAAAATAAGGCTCGGGGCTGGCGTGGTGGCGCACGCTTGTAATCCCCGTGCTTGGGAGGTAGAGACAGGAGGATTGCGCAGGTTCAAGCCACCCTTGCTGGCTTAAGAGACCCTGTTTTCAAATAAAAGTATAAAATAGGTCTGGGAGTGTAGCCCGGAGGTAGAAGGGTTTCTAGGAACCCCAGTACCACCAAAAAAAAAAAAAAAGGCTTGGAAGTAGAATGCTCCTGGGTTCAATCCTCAGTACCACAAAATAAATAAGTAGATGATAGAAAAATACACAGACAAACTTGACCCATCTAATAAATCGAATATATATATATATATATATTTTTTTTAATATTCTATTCTAGTCCTGACTTCCATATACATAACATTTGTATTTAGTCATGACACTAATAGTTTCTTCCTGTTTTTCTGTTTTATTTATTTGCTTTTTTTTTTCAGTACTAGAGATTGAACCCAGGAGCATTCTACCCCCCAACTACATCCCCAGTCTTATTTTTTTTTTTTTTTTTTTTTTTGAAACAGGGTCTCACTAAGTAGCTGAGGCTATCCACAAACCTGTGATCCTTCTGTCTCAGCCTCGCAAGTACCGGGATTACAAGCATGTACTACCATGCTTGGCTTTATGTGCTCTTATATACTGAATGAATGGGTAGTGTTTCACTCATTCATTCATTCAGTACTGGGGTTTAAATTCAGGGGCAATCAACTTTTTTTTTTTTTTTTTTTTTTTTTTTTTTGTGGGTCTGGGGATGGAGCCCAGGGGCATTTGATCTCCAAGCTACACCCCCTGCCCTATTTTTTATTCTTTATTTTGAAACCGGGTCTCACTGAGTTGCAGAGGGCCTAAGTAGCTGAGGCTGTCCGTGAATCGCGATCCTCCTGTCTCAGCTTCCCGAATGCTGGGATTACAAGCGTGTGCCACCACATCCGACCTTTATCTGTTTTGTTGGTTGGTTAGTTGGTTGGTTGGTTGGTTGGTTGGTTGGTGTTACTGAGGGTGGAACCCAGGGGGTTTCTACCTCCCGGCTATATTCCTAAACTTATTTTATATTTTATTTGGAAACAGGGTCTCACTAAGTTGCTGAGAGCCTCGCTAAGTAACTGAGGCTGGCTTTGAACCTGTGTTATCCTCCTGTGTCAGCCTCCCAAGCGCGGGGAGTACAAGCATGTGCCACCACGCCCGGCTTTTATCTGATTTTTAAAGCAGGGAAATTGCTAGGCATAATGTTACATGCCTGTAATCCTAGTATTTGAAAGGCTGAGACAGCAGGATCATAGGTTCAAGACTAGCCTCAGCAACTTAGTAAGTCTCTGTTTCAAAAAAGAAGATAAAAAGGGCTGCGGTATAGCTCAGAGTTTGAACGCTCCTGTGCTCCATCCCCAATGCCAAAATAAATAAAAGAATAAATAAAGCAGGGAAAAAAATTTGTGTGTGGTACTGGGGTTTCTGGAAGCCCTTCTACCTCCGGGCTACACTCCCAGACCTATTTTTTACATTTTTATTTGGAAACAGGGTCTCCTAAGCCAGCGCGCGTGGCTGGCTTCGAACCTGCGTGATCTTCCTGTCTCTGCCTCCCAAGCGCAGGGATTACAAGCATGCGCCACCATACCCGGCAAGCAGGGAAATTTTTAATAAGTGAGTGTAAACCAGGTATGGTGATGCATACCTGTAATCCCATACTTGAGAGGCTGAGACAGGAAGATCACAGATTGGAGACCAGCCTCAGCGACTTACACTTTCTTTCTTTCCTTTTTTCTTCCTTTCTTTTTTCCTTTCTTATTTTATTATTTTTTGCACTACTGGGGATTGAACTGGGTACTTGGCATTCTACCTCTGAACTATATCCCCAGCCTTATCTTTTATTCTTTATTTTGAAACAGTCTCACTATGTTGCTAAGGGCCTCACTAAGTAGCTGAGGCTGGCCATGAACCTAAAATCCTCCTTTCTCAGCCTCCCAAGTACTGGGATTACAAACATGTGCCAACATTCCTGGCTGACCCTGTTTCAAAACAAAAAAAGTAAGCCAGGAATGGTGGTCCATATTTATAATCTCCATATTTGCAAGGCTGAGACAGGAGGATCACAGGTTCAAAGCCAGTCTTGGCAATGCAGCAAGTCTAGTGGAGATACAGTGAGACTGTTTCCAAGTAAGACCCTGTTTCCAAGTCAGACTGTATAGTCTCACTGGGGATGTAGCCTGGAGGTAGAATGCCTCTGTGTTTGCTCTCCAGTACAAAACAAAAATAATTGTATTTATTTAAACTGGAGGTATGCTGGGCGTGGTGGTGCACACTTGTAATCCCTGCGCTTGGGAGGCAGAAACAGGAGGATCACATAGGTTCGAAGCCAGCTGCACTGGTTTAAGAGACCCTGTTTCCAAACTAAAAAAATATATAAAAATAGGTCTGGGAGTGTAGCCCGGAGGTAGAAGAACTTCCAGGAACCCCAGTATCATCAAAAAAAAAAAAAAAAAAAAAAAAAAAAAAAAAAACAAACCTGGAGGTATAGCTTATAGGTTGGAGGTAGAATGTCCTTGGGTTTACTCCCTGTTAACAGCAAGATAAATAAGTATAATACGTGAGTGATGTGTGTGTGTGTGTGTGTGTGTGTGTGTGTGTGTTTATAGAAAACAGGCAGCTAAGTCTCTTTACTTGGGTTTCTAAAACTAAATGCTTAGTGCAGAGCATTCTACCTATGCACTACACACCCAGCCCTTTTTGTCTCTGCTTTAAAGTCTCACTAACTTGCCAAGGATCTTGCTAAGTTGCTGAGGCTGGATCTGAACCTGTGATCCTCTTGTCTCAGCCTCCTAAGTACTGGAATTACAGGTGTACACCACCACACCTGGCTTGTTATTAATTTTGCTAATAACTAGCATCCTCCTTTACCTACCAGTCACTGTTTGTTTTTTAGGCCACATCTAGACTAAGAGAACGAGGCTGTGATGGCCGCCTAGCAGGTATTGAAGTTCAACAGCTTTTTTGTTCTCAAAGTGTAGCAATTCCTGAGCACCAGCTAAAAGAACTGAACATGAAAATCGACAGTGCTTTGCAAGTAAGTTTATCAAAACTAGCAAATTGATATCTAAGTGATACAAATGAGGGGATTAGCCAGGCGTGGTGGCAAGCTTGTAATCCCCGCGCTTGGGAGGCTGAGACAGGAGGATCGCACGGGTTTGAAGCCAGCCTCAGCTACTTAGTGAGGCTCTCAGCAACTTAGTGAGACCCTGTTTCAAAATAAAACATAAAAAGGTCTGGGAGTATAGCCGGGAGGTAGAAAGCCTCTGGGTTCCACCTCCGTACCACCAAAAAAAAAAACCAATTAGATAATAAAGTAGTAGTTGGTCTTAAGTCTTTTAATAATTGGAAATTTTTAATTTCTATTTTTATTGGACTTTTTATTCTGGTCTGCTATATAACCTTGATTAATAAAAATAATTTATTTGCAGGCATATAAAATAGCTCTGGAAAGCTTAGGCCATTGTGAATATGCAATGAAAGCTGGCTTCCACCTGAATCCAAAGGCAATTGAAGCAAGTTTACAGGTATACTTAAGAAGTTATGAGAAATGTTGGTATGATCCAGCCTGAACCAAATGTCTTGACAGATAAACTATGGGTCACCTCTCTAATCTCCAAATATTTTTCAGGGCTGCTGCAGCGAGGCGGAAGCCCAGCAGACAGGGCGGAGGCATACACCCCCACAGCCCATGCAGTGTGAGCTTCCCACCGTCCCTGTGCAGATAGGATCACACTTCCTGAAGGGCGTCTCCTTTAATGAATCGGCTGCGGACAATCTGAAACTTAAGACGGTAGCTTTTCAAGAGGTTCCTTGGGGTTTTAGTAGCCAAGTATGAACTTAAAAATAGAATTGTTAAGGGTTTGTGAAGAATATAGATGAAAAACAAACAGATCAAGGAATGAGGTTCTGACTTTTTTTTTTATACTGGGGATGGAACCCAGGAGCACTCTACCTCCAAACTACACCCCCAGCCCTAGTTTTTATTCTTTTTTAGTGTGTGTGGTACTGGAGAATGAAACCGAGGGACAATCTACCTCTGAGCTACACTCCCAGCCCTAGTTTTATTCTTTATTTTGAAAGGGATCTCATTGAGTTGTAGAGGGCCTCACTAAGTAGCTGAGCCTGGCCGTGAGAGCCTGTGATCCTCCTGTTTTAGCCTCCCAAGTACTGCGATTACAAGTGTGCACCACCACGTCCAGCGTTCTGACCTTTCTCAATAAAGTGATGAGCCAAGGGCCTTGCACATGCTATGCTAGTGCTCTACCACTGATCTACACCCCCAACCCTTCGGTGACTTTTTTTTTTGTACTGAGGATGAAATTTATTTATTTATTCTTTATTTGAAACAGGGTCTCACTGAGTTGCAAAGGTCCTCACTAAATAGTAGCTGAGGCTGTCTGCGAATCGAGTTCCTTCTGTCTCAGCCTCCCAAATGCTGGGATTACAAGTGTGCAACACCACACCTATATCCCAGTACTTTTTATTCTTTATTTTGAAATAGGGTGTCACAAAGTTATGGAGGGTGACAGCAAACCTGGGGTCCTCCTGTCTCTGCCTCCCAAGTACTGGGACTACAAGTGTGTACCACCATCCCGGGCAGTTAATGACTATTTATTTATTTATTTATATATTTTATTTTTGATACTGGGGATTGAACCCATGGGCATTGTACCTCAGAGCTACATCATCAGTCTTTTTTTTTTTTTTTTTTTTTTTTGGTCTGGTGGTACTGGAGATGGAACCTACGGACATTCTACCTCCAAGTAACATCCCCAGCCATATTTTTTATTATTTTGAAACAGGGTCTCACTGAGTTGCAAAGGGTTTCACTAAGTAGCTGAGGCTGTCTGCGAACTTCAATCCTTCTGTCTCAGCCTCCCAAATGCTGGGATTAAAAGCATGCGCCACCATACCCAGCTATCTTCAGTCCTTATTTATTTATTTATTTATTTATTTATTTATTTATTTATTTTTGCAGGTCTGGGGATGGAACCCAGGGGCATTTGACCTCTGAGCTACACCCCCTGCCCAATTTTTTATTATTTATTTTGAAACAGGGTCTCACTGAGTTGCGGAGGGCCTTACTAAGCAGCTGAGGCTGTCCGTGAACCACAAGCCTCTGATCTCAGCCTCCCGAATGCTGGGATTACAAGCATGCGCCACCACACCTGGCTAGACTCTGTTTTAAAATAAAAAATAATCTAGCCGGGCGTGGTGGCGCACACTTGTAATCCCTGTGTTTGGGAGGTTGAGACAGGAGGATCGTGCAGGTTCGAAGCCAGCCTCGGCTACTTAGTGAGGCTTTCAGCAACTTAGTTTCAAAATAAAATATAAAATAGGGCTGGGAGTATAGCCCGGAGGTAGAAAGCCTCTGGGTTCCACCCCCAGTACCACAAAAAATAATAATAATAATAATCTGGGTATAGTGGCTCACACCTGTAATCCCAGTATTTGGGAGACTGAGACAGGGAGTTGCAGGTTTGAGACCAGTCTCAACGATTTAATGAGACCTTTCTCACCTTAGTAAGACCCTGTTTCAAAACAAAAAAAAGCCAAGCGTGGTGGTACATGCCTGTAATCCCAGTACTTAGGAGGCTGAGACCAGAGGATCGCAGGTTTGAGGATAGCCTCAACAAGTGGTAAGGCGCATTAACCTAACGAGACTGTTTCAAAATAAAATAGGTCTCGGGGTATACTCTTAAGGTAGAATGCCCCTGGGTTCAATCCTGAGTACCACAAAACAGCAACAGCAAAAAAATGGGCTGGGGTGTAGCTCGAAGGCAGAACACCCCAGGCTTAATCCCCAATATACAATATCCAAAAAGATAAAATAAAAGTCTACTGTAAAATAGCGTCTGTGATTAATGCTTCTTGTTGTCTTTGAGAATTAAGTAAAAGAAGAAGTCTTATAATAATGCAGTTATGGTGGCCATTTGTGGAGTATTATGGTACCAGGCTTTATGCTTCACTCTCATTGTTTCCCTTAAGGCTCCTTTCCCCTATTTTACAGAAAGGAGAACTGAGGTCCAAAGTCACACAGCTAGAAAGTAGTAGAGCTGGCCGGGCGTGGTGACACATGCTTGTAATCTCAGCATTCGGGAGGCTGAGACAGGAGGATTATGTTTCATGGGCAACCCCAGCTGCCTAGCGAGGCCCTTCACAACTCAGTGAGACCGTTTCAAAATAACGAATAAAAAATGGAGCTGAGGGTTTAGCTCAGAGGTAGAATGCCCTTGGGTTCCATCTCTAGTACCACAAAAAAAAAAAAAAAAAAGAAAGAAAGAAAGAAAGAAAGTAGTAGACCTGGAATTTGAGTACATGCAGTTTGTTTCTAGAGCCTGCATATCTGATCACTTGATCATCCAAAATAAAGCTGAGGTTTTGATTGGTATTTACTTTTTATCAGATTTATTTTTCCTTATTAGGAAGGATTCAGGATTTCCAAAATCCTCATCTAGCTTACAACACAAGATTACTAAATAATGCTTTATTTTGTGCTAGTATAGAAATTACAGGTGTATATAATTGCATGCATATCCATAACTAGCTACTCACTGTAGGGGTGAAAAAAATCTCTGAAGGTGACAAATGGTAGTAAGATACTCCAATGGCTTGATTTGAGTGTACTTAGATTGCTTTTCTTTTGAAGATGATTATATAAATGCATTTCTGCACATTTTAGAGCCTTGCTTGACGTTGTTTTGAGCTATAAACTCTTCTTGTCACTCTGTAGCATGCGATGTTACAGTTGATCAAGGAAGCAGGCTGCTATAATGGAATCACACCCAGGGATGATTTTCCTGTGACTGAAGTACTAAACCAGGTGTGCCCGTCCACATGGCGGGGTGCCTGCAAGACTGCTGTGCAGCTACTATTTGGCCAAGCTGGACTGGTAAGTATGTGTGATGGATGAAAGAGAGAAAAAAGATATTTCCTTTTTTTTTTTTTTTGGTGGTACTGGGGTTCCTGGAAGCCCTCCTTCCTCCGGGCTACACTCCCAGACCTATTTTATATTTTTGAAACAGGGTCTCTTACGCCAGCACGGCTGGCTTCGAACCTGCGCGATCCTCCTGTCTCCACCTCCCAAGCGCGGGGATTACAAGCGTGCGCCACCACGCCCGGCTGAGAAAAAAGATATTTCAAGCATGCAGGAATGTGGTGCAGGCACATATGTGAACATATTGAATGATTTTCTTTTTTTTAATTTTTAATTTTTTTTATTTTTTGCGGGTCTGGGGATGGAACCCAGGGGCATTTGACCTCCGAGCTATAACCCCCTGGCCTATTTTTTATTCTTTATTTTGAAACCGGGTCTCACTGAGTTGCAGAGGGCCTCACTAAATAGTAGCTGAGGCTGTCCGCGAACTGCGATCCTCTGATCTCAGCCTCCCAAATGCTGGGATTAAAAGCATGTGCCACCATGCCCAGCTCTAAAGGAAGTCAATTTTTTTTTTTTTTTTTTTTTTTTTTTTGGTGGTACTGGGGATGGAACCCAGGGACATTTTTGCGGGTCTGTGGATGGAACCCAGGGGCATTCAATCTCCGAGCTACACCCCTTGCCCTAATTTTTATTCTTTTATTTTGAAACCGGGTCTCACTGGTTTACAGAGGGCCTCACTAAGTAGCTGAGGCTCTTCGCGAACCGTGATCAGATATTGAATGATTTTCAAAGTTCCTCAGTGCTGTAGAATTTAGACCAGGTGAAAAAGGTAAAGGAAGAGCAGTATTACAAAGTCATTCTTGGGCCGGGGATATAGCTCTTATCTAAGTATGTATGAGGCCCTGGTTTCAGAGCCCATCATTTAAAAAAATAAAAGTCTTTCTTTCCTTACATAGATTGATATGTTTTTTCAGGGAACATAGTTGCAAAATGATATTGTAGGAAAACTAGACATAAAAATAAGAATAGGTCTGGAGGTATAGTCTTTGAGTTCAATCCCCAGTGCCATTAAAAAAAAGGAAGGAAAAGAAAAAGTCTGCAGGGCATGATGGCACACACCTGTAATCCCAGTACTTGGGGATCTGAGACAAGGAGGCGTGCAGCTTCAAGAACAGCCTCAGAGCCAGGCGTGGTGGTGCACGCTTGTCATCCCAGCACTCGGGAGGCTGAGACAGGATTGTGTAGTTTCGAAGCCAGCCTCAGCTAGTTAGTGAGGCTCTCAGCAACTTAGTGAGACCGTTTCCAAGTAAAATATACATTTATTTTTATTTATTTATTATTTTTTTACTTTTTGGTGGTACTGGGGTTCCTGGAAGCCCTTCTACCTCTGGGATACACTCCCACGGGCTACACTCCCAGACCTATTTTTTAACTTTTTTATGGGGAAACAGGGTCTCTTAAACCAGTGAGGCTGGCTCTGAACCAGCGCGATCCTCCTGTCTTCACCTCCCAAGCACGGGGATTACAAGTGTGTGCCACCACGCCCAGCAATAAAATATATATTTAAAAAAATAGATCTGGGAGTATAGCCTAGGGTAGAAAGCTCCTGGCTTCCATCTCCAGTACTACCAAAAAAAAAAAAAAAAAAAAAAAAAAAACACCAGCCTCAGCAACTTACTGAGACAAAAAAAGACGTCTTCCTAGTTCCCCATTCCCTGATTGCAGGGCACCATTTTATGTAACTGACAAAGAACCTTTAAACCATGGTTCTGGTGGTAGAAGGAGAGGAAACACCTGTCTTGTGCAACAAAGACTGGTTCTTGGACAGGAAGTGTTTCCAAATAGACCAGTGTGGGAACTCTGCATTGAAAACTGATGTCATATGATGGCTTTAATTTGGAATCATGATAAACAGCTTGCACAATGTCTCCCCCTTCTGCAATATTATGGATTTGGTTTTAAAGTGTTTTATCATTGTTTTGTAAAATTGTTATCTGAAAATATATTTACTTTGTCAAAATCTATATTACATGGGATACTGTATTATCTGTGTAGTATTAAAGACAATCCTCTAAGATGGTCAGGGTGGTGCATGCCTTTAATCCCAGAATTGGGAGGTTGAGAATAGAGGATTGCAGGTTCGCGGCCAACCTCAGCAATTTAGGGAAACCCTGTTTCATAATACTAAGAGGAAATCGTTGACAGAAGAGTTGGACTGGGTATCGTGGTATATGCTTCTAATCCCAGTACTTGCGAGCCTGAGACAGGAGACTTGTGTGTTCACAGCCAGCCTTGGCAACCTAGTGAGGCTTTCAGCAACTTAGTGAGACCCTGTTTCAGAATAAAGAATAAAATAGAACTGGAATGAGGTAAGCATGGTGGTGAATGCTTCAAATTCCAGTACTTAAGAGTCCGAAACAGGAGGATTGCAGTTTTGTGGCTAGCCTCAACAACTTAAGCCCTCAGCAACTTAGTGAGACCCTGTTTCAAATTAAAAAGCAAAATAGTGTTGTGAAATGTAACTCAAAGGTAGACCCTGGGTTCAATCCCCAACACCCCCCAAAAAAGTTTTATTCACTTCTGGCTTGTGTGTAGTCATTACAAATGGGCTTTTCTGAAGCTTTGGTTCAACTTTTAATGGCCTTTTTACTTTTTTTCAAGTACATAGAATAGAAAAGTCTAAGAAACTATGAATCTCAATAAAATTACAATGCACCAAGCCAGGCATGGTGTACGCTTGTAATCCCAGCATTTTGGAGGCTGAGACAGGAGGATCACAGTTCGTGGACAGCCTCAGATACTTAGTGATGCCCTTTGCAACTCAGCGAGACCCTTTCTCAAAATAAAGAATAAAAAATACGTCTAAGGGTATCGCTCGTTGGTAGAATGCCCCTGGGTTTCATCCCCAGGACTGCTAAATAAATAAATAAATAAATAAATAAATAAATAAACAAACAAGTTTATCAATTAATAAGTAAAATAAATAAATAGAAACAATTACAATGCACCAATTAAAAATAAAAATACTAGGATAAAGGAAACAATAATTCCAAGTTCATATTTTTTATTATTGTTGTTGTTGTTGTTGTTGTTGTTGTTATTATTATTATTATTATTATTATTATTATTATTATTTGTGGTACTGGGGATGGAACCCAGGGGCATTCTACCTCCAAGCTACACCCCCAGCCCTAATTTTTTATTCTTTATTTTGAAACAGAGTCTCACTGAGTTGCAAAGAGCCTCACTAAGTAGTAGCTGAGGCTGTCTGTAAACCGCGATCCTCCTGTCTCAGCCTCCCAAATGCTGGGATTATAAGTGTGTGCCACTGTTCCCTGCCCAAGTTCATATTTATAGTGTGAAAAAATTCTGGTGGTGCTTGAAAAATTTAGTAAATCCCACAAGTAGAATTTGGTTTCTATTTAATGAGGTTACTATATTCAGTCATCTTTATAACATGCCTTTGTCTTTTATTTGGGTGAGGCGCTGGGAATTGAACCCAGAGCCTTGCACATACTAGGTAAGCCATCTATCTCTACCACTGAGAGACACCCCCAGCCCTTTTAATGTTTTTTTTTATATTTTAGATAAGATTTCACTAAGTTGCCAAGGCTGACCTTAAACTTGGAAATACTCTTGCCTTAGCCTAACGAGTAGGTAGATTACAGAAATGAACCACCTTGCCTAGCTACTTGCCTTGGGGCCCCTGACTAGCTTAGCATAGCTGCCCTACCAAGGAAATAGTTAAATCCAGACTCACTCATCATTGGTAGACTCATGTATTTGGATATGTTTGCAATCCGTTTTTCTCTCTGAAACCTGGTCTTTTTTTTCCCCCCCCTTAGGTGGTAGTTGACACAGCACAGATTGAAAATAAAGAAGCCTACGCCCCCCAAATCAGTTTAGAAGGCTCCAGAATCGTGGTTCAAGTCCCATCCACATGGTAACTTAACTCTTAACAGAAGCTTAAGCTCTGTTTGAAGATTGCACATTTTTGAAATTATTATTTAATTTTAACAAACTCTATGCCTGATGACATAGCAGGTCTTGCTACAAGTGTGGGTTTATGGGCAGCAATGGTATGTTAGTGGCATATGTCATGATTGTTGGTTTATGATAAGGAGACTGAGATATCTGAAAAAAAAAGCCTCATTAACCATAATGCAACTAAAATGTCAATACCTTTGGATCGTAATGAACAGCATTATCTTTATTGCTGAGTCCATAGCATTTAAACTTTGTATTTAATTTTCTCCAAGTTACTCATTATTTCTCTAATGCTGAACCGAAAACATAGAATTCTTTCTCCTCTTTTTATCCCAGCTATAACCTTGATTGTCTTAGGATCATGTCATTACAAACTCAGTGTGTGAGTGTGTGTGTCTGTATACACACATTTATATTTGGGGGGGATACTAGGGATGGAACTCAGGGGCATTATACATCTAGTACTTTTTATATTTCCTAAACAAGGTCTTGCTAAATTTCTGAGGCTAGTCTTAAATCTGCATTTCTCCTGTTTCAGCCTTCCAAGTACTGGGATTAAAGGCATGTGCCACTATGCCAGGCTTGTATATATTTATTATTATGTTTGTATGTGTTATATTTTTAAACAGAATCTTGCTAAATTTCCCAGGCTGGCTTTGAAATTACTATCCTCCTGCCTCAGTCTCCCAAGTAGCTGGGATTAGAGGCATACACTATCATGCCCAGCAGGAAAAGATTGTTTTTTGTTGTTGTTGTTGTTGTTGTTTGATTTTTTGTTTTTTTGTTTGTTTGTTTGTTTGTTTGTTTTTGGTGTAACTGGGGAAACCCTTCTACCTCTGGGCTACACTGCATATATATATATATTTATTTATTTATTTTGGTGGTACTGGGGTTCCTGGAAGCCCTTCTACCTCCGGGCTACACTCCCAGACCTATTTTTACATTTTTATTTGGAAACAGGGTCTCCTAAGCCAGCACGCGCGGCTGGCTTCGAACCTCCGCGATCCACCTGTCTCTGCCTCCCAAGTGCAGGGATTACAAGCGTGCGCCACCACGCCCGGCTATATTTTTTTATTTTTATTTGGAAACAGGGTCTCTTAAGCCAGCAAGGCTGGCTTCAAACCAGCATGATCCTCCTGTCTCTGCCTCCCAAGTGCGGGAATTACAAGTGTGTGCCACCACACCCAGTGTAAGATTGATCTTTTAATTTTTTTAAACTCCTGAGGCTAGGTGTGTATCACCATGATTGAATGCTTGCCTAACATGTTCAAAGCCCTGTGTTTGATCCAAACACTGGGGGAAAAATTAAAAAGCTACAAATCAGTTAGAAAATGGACAAGAGCCAGCCATGGACGCATGCATCTGGAATCCCAGCTACTCAGGAGGCTGAGGCAAGAGTATTAGAAGTTCACAGCTAGCCGGACATGGTGGTGCAAGCTTGTAATCTTAGTACTTGGGAGGCTGAGACAGGAGGATCCAGGTTTGTGGACAGCCTCAGCTACTTAGTGAGCCCTCTGCAACTTGGTGTGACCCTGTTTCAAAATAAAGAATAAACAATAGGGCTGGGGATGTAACTCAGAGGTAGACTGCCCCTAGTTTCAATTCCCAGTATTACCAAAAAAAAAAGTTCAAAGCCAGTTTGTGGTGGCTCACACTTATAATTCCAGTACGTGGGAGGCTGAGAGAGGATTGCAGGATTTCAGCCAGCCTCAGCTACTTAGTGAGGCGCTCCACAACTTAGTGAGACCGTTTCAAAATAAAAAAACAAGCCAGGCGTGGTGGTGCACTCTTGTAATCCCAGTACTTGGGAGACTGAGACAGGAGGATCACAGCTTCACGCCATCCTTAGCTACTTAGTGAGGCCCTCCACAACTTAGTGAGACCCTGTTGCCAAATAAAGAATAAAAAATCAGACTAAAGGTGTAGCTCGGAGGTAAAATACCCCTGGATTCCACCCCCAATACCACAAAAAAATAAAATAAAATAAAAATAAAAAATAGAGCCAGTGTGGTGGTGCATGCTTGTAATCCCAGCATTTGGGAGGCTGAAACAGGAGGATCTCTTTTCTTGGACAGCCTCAGCTACTACTTAGGCCCTTTGCAACTCAGTGAGACCCTGTTTCAAAATAAAAAATAAAAAATAGGGCTAGGGGTGTAGCTCAGAGGTAGAATGCCCCTGGATTCCATCCTTAGTACCAAAGGAAGTAAAAAAAAAAACTTACATTCTCAGAGACACTATTTTTTTTTCATCACAGGGTATGGAACCCAAGGGCATTATACTTCCAAGGTACTCCCCAAGCCCTATTTTTAAGTCTTTTTAATTATTTTATTTTTTATATTTTGCAGTATTAGGATGGAACCCAGGGACATTCTACTTCTGTGCTATACCCCAAGTCCTATTTTTTAATTCTTTTTTTTTTTTTTTTTTTTTTTTTTTGCAGGTCTGGAGATGGAACCTAGAGGCATTTGGCCTCCTAGCTACACCCCCTGCCCAATTTTTTATTCTTTATTTTGAAACAGGGTCTTACTGAGTTGCGAAGGGCCTCACTAAGTAGCTGAGGCTGTCCACGAACCGGGATCCTCCAGTCTCAGCCTCCTAAGTGCTGGGATTACAAGCATGCTCTACCATGCCTGGCTTTATTCTTTATTTTGAAACAGGGTCTCATTGAGTTGCAAAGGGCCTCACTAAATGGCTGAGGCTGTCCATGAACGTGATCCTCCTGTGTCAGCCTCCCAAATGCTGGGATTACAAGTGTGCGCCACCAAGCCTAGCTCAAGAGACAGTCTTCTTGACTGACCTCACCATCTAACAGTCTCGTTTCTTTCTCTTTCCTTCCCCCCCCACCCCAAGTACTGGGATTGAATTCAGGTGCATTCTACCTGAGAGCTAAACCCCAGCCCTGTTTTTTATTCTTTATTTTGAAACAGTGTCTCACTGAGTTGCAAAGGGCCTCACTAGGTAGCTAAGGCTGTTTGGGAACCTGGATTCTCCTGACTCAGCCTCCCAAATGCTGGGATTACAAGCGTGTGCCACCACACCCAGCTAGTTTAGGCCTTTGTTGTTATACTGAGGATCAAACACAGAGGCAGTCTACCTCTGAGCTATATTCCCAGACTGGTTTTATTTCTTATTTGGAAACAGAGTCTCACTAGGTTACTGAAAGCCTCACTAAATTGCTGGCGCTGACTTCAAATCTGTGATATTCCTGTCTCAGCCTCCCAAATCCTGGGATTAGAATCATGTGCCACCATGCCCAGCTAGGCCTTGGATAATCCCCAATACTGCAAAAATAAAAAACAAACCAACAAGAAAAAATTTTCATTGAAAAATATTCCCAGGATTTATTTCCCAGTACTGCAAAACTAAAAACAAAGCAAGAAATTGCTTTCATTGAAAAATATTCCCATAGCCGGGCGTGGTGGTGGTGCACGCAAAAAAGAAAAGAAAAGAAAAATATTTTCAGTAAATGCACGTCAACGCGCACACACACATGCACCCTGTAATGCCAGTACTTGGTTGGGAGGCTAGACAGGAGGGTCTCAGGTTCAAGGCCAGCCTTAGCAATTTAGTGAGACCCTATTTCAAAATAAAAAGGGCTGGGAATATAGCTCAGAGGTAGAATATCCAGTACCAAAAAGAAAAGAAAGAAAAAAAATTAAACATTACCAGGATTCTTATCTTAGGAAAACCTTCATTAAGCTTTTGTATAGTTGAGTGAATATGAACACCTAGAACTAAGAGGATTAAGACTTCAGTATTTTTCCAGAATTCTCCCTCTGATTTACTTTCTTTGTAATTCACTGTGTTTTCATGAAAAAAGATCTTATAAACCGGGCATGGTGGCATATGTTTGTAATCCTACTGTTTAGGAGAATGAGACAGGATCACAGGTTCCTGGCCAGCCTCAGCTATTTAATTGAGGCCCTCCCCTGTTTCAAAATAAAAAATAGAGCTGGGGATGTATCTTGGAGATTGAATGATCCTGTATTCAATCCCTAGTACCACGAGAACAAAACAAAACAAAACAACCCTATAGAGGATCCCTCTACTGTCTGCCTTTGGTAATACTGAAAATGTTAAGTTTTTTTTTTGTGTGTGTGTGTGTGTGTGTTTGTGTGTGTGGTACTGGAGATGGAACACAGGAGCTTTCTACCTCTGGGGTACACTCCCAGACCTATTTTATATTTTATTTGGAAACAGGGTCTCACTAAGTAGCTGAGGCTGGCTTTGAACCTGCAGGATCCTCCTGTCTCAGCCTCCCAAGCGCTGGGATTACAAGCGTGCACCACCATGCCTGGCCCTATTTTTATTTTTGAAACAGGCTCTCATTAGGTAGGTGAGTCTCACGACCTACTGAGGCTGTTCTCAAAACTACAATGCTTCTGTCTCAGTCTTCCAAGAAACAATCCGCCATACCAAGATCTCAAGGAAGAATAGTCCAGGCAAAGGCAGCAAGAGCAAAGTCCTCAGATGTGGGCAAACCTACTTAGACGACCTGGTCACAGAGAGCCTTAAGGATCATGGTAAACAGTTTAGATTTCATTTCAGTCATGATGGGATGCCATTGAAGGGTTTTAAGTAGGGGATGATGTGATCTGACCTTTACCGTAGGAAGCTCTATGATTGCTATGTATAGGATGAGCTTTGGAGGGACAGGAGCGAAGAGAGTCCAGAATTTGTTCCTAAAACAGGAGGTGGTAGTTTCCTGGAGTAGAGTGGTAATAAGAGAGCGAGGAGTGCCTGGATTCAGAAACATTTTGAAGGTGAACTCTTGGGATTTGCTAATGGCTTAGATGTAAGATATAAGATGGGAAAAACTTAAAGATAATTTTTTTTTTGCAGTATTGGGAATAGAACCCAGGGGCATTTTTACCTCTGCGCTACACCCCCAGCCCTATTTTTTATTCTTTATTTGAAATAGGTTTCAGTGAACTGCAAAGCACCTCACTCAGTAGCTGTGAGGCTGTTGTCAAACTGCCATCCTCTTGTCTCGGCCTCCCAAATGCTGGGATTATAAGTGTGCACCACCAATCCTGGATGATTTTAAGCTTTGGAGTAGACGGTTGTTATCATTTATTTACTAGAGAAGTCTGTTGGAATTGGAGTGGTTTGGTGGGAAGGGAAACTCAAGAGTTGTGCTGATCAGGATACGTGTATGTATGTGCTAGTGGGGATTGAGTCCAGGTAAATTCTACCTCTGAGCTCTCCCCAGCCCTATTTATTTTTTATTTTGAAACAGGGTCTTGCTAAATTGCTGAGACTGGTCTTGAATCTGTGATCCTCCGGTCTCAGCCTCTCAATACTGGTATTATAGGTGTGCACTACCATGCCAGGCCATGGAGGTATAGACCTTCAATTAGGTGTGCAATCAGGTTACTTTTTTTTTTTTTTTTTTTTTTTTTTTTGGTACTAGGGGTGGAACCCAGAGGCTTTGTACCTCCGGGCTATACTCTCAGACCCATTTTATTTTTATTTTATTTTATTTATTTTATTTATTTATTATTATTTTTTTTTTTTTTGGTGGCTCTGGGGATGGAACCCAGGGGCATTTGACCTCTGAGCTACACCCCCTGCCCAATTTTTTATTCTTTATTTTGAAAAAGGGTCTCAAAGAGTTGCAGAGGGCCTCACTAAGTAGCTGAGGTTGTCCGCGAACCGCGATCCTCCGGTCTCAGCCTCCCAAATGCTGGGATT
>NC_137796.1:47045670-47232911 GCF_963383645.1 Muscardinus avellanarius
ATTTCTACCACCAAATGTTCGTGGAAACCTTGTCAAAAATAACTTGACAATATATGGAAGAATTTATCTCTAGGCTTTTATTTAACTCCAATGGTTTATATATCTGCCTTTAGAAAAGTACTACACTGTTTCAATTATTGTAGCTTTATATGGTTTGACATCAGAAAATATATATCTTCTAGCTTTGTTCTTTTTTGAGATCATTTTGGGTGTCTAGAGTCCATATTACATATTAGGATAGATTTTCTCTGAAAAATAAATAAATATATGATAGTTTCACCGAAAAAAAATATTCTCTGGTAAGAAAGAAAGCAAAAAGAAATATTGAAATGTTATCTTTAAGTCATCAAAAGCTTGGTATCAGACAAATGAAACTGTTATGTGAGATTATCATTGTTAATATTGGATAAATTGCTATAAAACTAGATGTCAACCACTAAGGCAAGCAAGGGAAGGAGGGATGGGGAGGGAACGGGGTGGGGATCGGGTAGGGGCTAACTGGGCAATGTGTGCATGTATGTCTACAAAAGTTTTTTTTTTTTTAATATTCTAGCTTTATTTTTTTAATTAATTTATTTTTTAAATTGGTGCATTGTAGTCATATATCAATCACATTGGAGTACAAGAATTGAGAGGATATACAAGCACACATCATCCAATTAGCCCTCCTCCAGCCCCCATCCCACTCCCTCCCCCTCTCTCCATCCCACACTTCTTTGGTGATTTACTTTGATACATTTGTTTATGTACCTCCTGCGTTTTAAAGAGGCTCCGTCCTCCAGTATTACATACCCTCTGATTGGTCACATTAGTTGCTTCACTATAGGGCCCTTTCTATAGCTCAACCTCTTCCTGTTGCCCTTTTCCTCCTAGTTATTGCTGATTAAGAGAAGCGTCTGATTTATATTTTCTGCGATATTTCTCTGTGCATGCTGCGTTGCAAGTACCAATCCCACTCTTGATGGTCCCAGTAGTGGCCTGGCTACTCAATGGACTGATCCAGACCTTGCTGGCTCATGCAGCGGCCTTGCCTCATGGGAGGCCCCAGTTCTGGTCTCGCTGGCCCCTGAACCGGTCTAACCCCTAAACTGGCTTTGGTACCGACCTTGGAGGCCGCAGGAGTGAACTTGCCTCACGCCAGGCTCCGATGCTGGCCATTGGCCCCTGCACCGGTCTAACCCCTCGGCAGGCTCCGATCCCGGCCTCGGAGGCCCCAGCACCGGCCTAGCCTCATGGCAGGCTCCAATGCCGGCCTCGTTGGCCCCAGCACCAGCCTAACCCCTCTGCAGGCTCCGATCCCGGCCTCGGAGACCCCAGCACTGGTCATGCCTCAAGGCAGGCTCCGATGCCGGCCTCGCTAGCCCCAGCACCGGCCTAACCCCTTGGCAGGCTCCGATCACGGATTTGGAGGCCCCAGTACCAGCCTTGCCTCAAGGCAGGCTCCGATGCCGGCCTCACTGGCCCCAGCACCAGCCTAACCCCTCGGCAGGATTCCAATCCCGGCCTCGGAGGCCCCAGCACTGGTCATGACTCAAGGCAGGCTCCGATGCCGGCCTCACCGGCCCCAGCACCAGCCTAACCCCTCGGCAGGCTCTTATCCTGGCCTTGGAGGCCCAAGTACCAGCCTTGCCTCATGGCAGGCTCTGATGCCAGCCTCGCTGGCCCCAGCACCGGCCCAACCCCTCAGCAAGTTCCGTACCTGACCTCGGAGGCCCTAGCACAAGCCTTGCATCATGGCAGGCTCCAGTGCTGGCCTCGCTGGCCCCAGCATCGGTCTAACCCCTCTGCAGGTTCCAATCCCGGCCACGGAGGCCTCAGTAGTGGCCTTGCCTCACAGCAAGCTCCGATGTCGGTCACTGGCCCCGGCGTCTGCCTAACCCCTCAGCAGGTTCTGACCATTGTCTCTGTGGTTATTATTTCAAAGGTTCCAGTTGTAATGTATCAGATCTCTGCCTCCCCCGAATATTGGCCACTGGCATTGCCACTGCCTCCACCGTTTCAAATCCTTCCCAGGCTCTTTTTCTACTCTGAATGTTGTCCAGTGTTCCTAAGCATGCGTGATGGTAGCATTCGACATTTGGTGTAATTTCTTCAAAAAATTAAAGTTGGTAAGATCCGGTTTCTGCTTCTCCTGAATACAAGTCTCCACCACCATCGCGGAGAACTCTTTCAACACCGCATTTCTCCTTGGTCTCCGCTAAATTCTCTCCTTATATGTGATGTCTGAGATTCTTAACAATATAGAGAAATAGCAGTCCTCTTTCACGGTGAATTTTTCCATAAGTTCCAGTGCATTTAGATAAGCTTTGTCTGCATCTCCAGTGTCCTGGCATCCATAACGGCTTTCTTACCACCTCTCCGATATTTTTCTTTATCTTTTTCTGTTCTGGGCCCGGTTTCTCCAGGGGTCTGGCGTGCTACTCGCAGTTCGGCCTGGGGCCCAGAGTCCCGCGACCCGGGCCTCATCTGGCGTGCCCAGCCCGCGACCCCCGCCCAGAACCCAGCGTCTTACTGGGCCTGGTTTCTCCAGGGGTATGGCGTGCTATGCGCAGTTCAGCCGGGACCCAGAGTCCCGCGACCCGGGCCCCAGCTGGCGTGCCCTGTGCTCGACCCCCGCCCAAAACCCAGCATCTTACTGGGCATGGTTTCTCCAGGGGTCTGGCGTGCTACTCGCAGTTCGGCCTGGGGCCCAGAGTCCCGCGACCCGGGCCCCATCTGGCGTGCCCAGCCCGCGACCCCCGCCCAGAACCCCAAGTTGTTTTTTTTTAATCCCACTATGATGTATATATACAGTGCACCAATAAAAAATAAAAAACCCATTATTTGTAAACTTTTATATGGAATGTAACTCTTCATTGGAAATAAAAAATAAAATTTGTCTATTTACTATTGAATACACATAGGATTTCAATTTTCATTATACTGAGAAAAAAAGCTCTTTTGTGTTGGGAAAATAATGCTTCAAAAAAATTAGTAGGAAAACCCACCAGTATAATGTTTTGTCCTTCAATGACAGCACAGATTTGGGAACATACTGAGGATGAAGTTATGGACATCCACAGGTGAAATGTACAAGGGTAATTTAAAGAATACTTTCCTTGTGATTGGAAATAGTTTTGAAATGAAGTAAACTGATTGGAGGTCGTCACATCTGCTTTAGTGAATTATGCCAAGGACATTATTATCTCCCTCCCCTCCCCTAAAAAAATAAAAAATATATGTATAATGTGCAAGACAAATATGGATTGAACAGAAAATGTTTCACATTTTGATCTATAGTCTAAGAATGAATCGATAGCTTGGTCAGACTAATGAATGGAATGTTCGCATCCTCAATTATCAGCCAATATAGGTACATCTCAAAGCCTTTCCTGAAACAGGAAAACCCAGGCGGTCATTTCCACATCCACCAGGGGAGGCTATGGGCACGAATTCACAATGGAGACAACTGCATTGCTGATCCACTGATCATACCAGCCTTGAGCGTTCTGGGCGAGATGAAGGTCAATGTAGCAGTTTGTGTCCCAAATTGTAACCAGTGATCTAGTAAACTGCCATCAGCCCTATTATTATCAATAAGTAATCATAACGCATTAAAAAGTTACTTGCAATCCTGTAGAATTAGGCGTAAGTTGTTGTAAAATAAAAAACAAACGAACCTGTTTTGTCAGAACTGGCAGTGTAAAGAAGGCAGCACTGGAAGTGTCTGAGTCATCTGTAATGCCAAGTATCCTTCATAAACTCTTAATGTGGTTAGGCTTTGGAACCCGGTGTTTGGAATCTCAGACTTACACGCTTTTCCCATAGGTCACACAACCTATGATCTTCACTCAGCCTTATTATTTATTTATTTTATTGGAGACTGAACCCAGGGAATAAAATAGGCCTAGGGTGCAGCTCAGAGGTAAATGCCTATTCATTCAATTTTCAGTACCAAATACATTACGTGTGTGTGTGTGTGTGTGTGTGTGTGTGTGTGCGTGTGTGTGTACACACATATGTATATATACCACTTATATATATACATACATATATATATTTTTTTGTGTGGTAACTGGGGATGGAACCCATTCTCCCTCTAAGCTACACCCCTAGCCCTATTTTTTCTTCTTTACTGTGAAGCAGAGTCTCACTGAGTGGCAAAGGGCCTCACTAAGTAGCTGAGGTTAGCTGCAAACCATGATCCCCCTGTCTCACCCTTCCAAATGCTGGGATTATAAGTGTGTGACACCATGCCTGGCTTAAATATTATTTTATATGGAGATGTACAGTCACTACTTCTGTGAGCCTAAAAGGGAACACAAAGGCAAATGATCAGCAATTTTTATAAAATCATGATAGATGTGACATAATTCATGACATTGAATTGCTTTTTTCAGGAGTCCCTGAAACTGAATTAATTCATCTAATAAAAAAAACTCAAGAACTGGTGAATAAAAATTATGACTTGAAAATGATGATCCATCATTTGAACTTACAAATGAGTCGATATCAAACAGAATTTGGGTGTTCATCCAAAGAAGAAGTAATGTTTTCAATTATGGAAAATCAGACCTTTTTTATCCTTTTACTGTTGAGTCAATTTATAATTCTCAGGGGTTCTTATTTATTATAATTTAGCTAAAAAGATGCATCCAAAGCACAGTTGTTCTAAAAATCATTTCATTTCCTTCCTTCCCCATAATAAAGAAAAAAAAAGACCCTGTGTAAAACACTGGGGTCATATATAAGGTCAATTATTGGAAGTCTATCTCATCTGCTTCATTTTCTATCCTGTTCCTAAGAGTTATAGCTCTTACTTATCAATACACAAACTTTCCTTCTGGGAAGATGGCGACGGAGAAAAGTGGCACTTATGAGTCCCACTAACAATTGATCTCTATTACCACAAAACCAGCGCCTTTCAGAGTCAGAAAACACCACCAGCAAAGAAATAAAAACTGTAAATACAAGGGACAGAGAAAAAGAGTGCTGAAAAAACGAGACATCAGAAAGAAACCAGCCCACAGTGCCGTGGCCGGATCCACGGCGCGGAGCAGCTGCAGCTGCGGTGTGGAGCGGCACTGGATTGGCTCCATCTGCCCTCACAGCACCAGGCTCCAGAGAGGAGGGAGACTCAGAACAGAGCTCAAAACCAGAGAGGAGGTACACCGGCCTCACGGCCTAGGACACAGCAGCAGCACCTTACTGCTGGTGGCAGCGGCGAGTTCATTGGACGGCTTTAGACCAATGCACTCTGGAGCCACAGAGGGGTGGACAGCGAGCCGAGGTTAGCAGTTGCTGAACAGCCGGGCAGCAGTCAGCAGTTTTTTCAAAATAGAAAAAACCGGGATTCTCCCAAATATAGTCTATGAAGCCAATATCACACTAATACCCAAACCAATACAGCAGACATACAGCAGATACAGCCCATACAGCAGACAACTAAGCAAAGAAGAATAAACAATACTCAAATAGAAATAAAATGTTAACAGGTTAGGAATTAAAAATTATCTCTCTATAATCACACTGAAAGTAAACGGCCTCAACTCTCCAATAAAAAGACATAAAGTGGCAAAATGGATTAGAAAACAGAACCCACCCATCTGCTGCTTACAAGAAACACACCTGACAAGTAAAGATCTGAACAAACTCAAGGTAAAGGGCTGAAGCACGGTAATCCATGCTAATGGAACTCGAAGACAAGCAGGAGTAGCAACTATGATATCAGACAAGTTAGACTTCAAACCCAAACTTATTAGAAGAGACAAAGAAGGTCATATTTTACTGGTAAAACGAATAATCCAGCAAGAGGAAATAACAACAATCAACATCTATGCCCCAAACATAGGGCCAGCTACTTTCATAAATCAACCTCTTTGTGACATGAAGTCACACATAAATCCCAACACAATAATACTGGGAGACTTCAACACACCTCTCACAATATTAGACCAATCTTCCAGATAAAGGGTCAGTAAAGATGCCTCAGAACTAAAGAACACCATTAACCAAATGGACCTGTTGGGCACACATAGAATATTTCACCCAACTACAGCAGAGTTTACATTTTTCTCAGCTGCTCATGGAACCTTCTCCAAAATAGATCACATCCTGGGACACAAAATGAGCACTAGAAAATTCAAAAAATGTTGGGGACTTCCGGGAAGATGGCGACCGAGAAAAGCGGGGCTTAAGAGCTCCGCTAACAACAAATCTCCATTACCACAAAATCAGCGCCTTTCATAGCCAGAAAACACCATCACCAGTGAAACAAAAAATCACCAGGCTCCAGAGAGAAAGCGGACTGAGAAGAGAGCCACAGAGGAGATAACCGGCCTCGCGCCCGAGGACGCAGCAGACGCAGCAGCAGCGCCATACAGCCGGCGGCACCGGCGAATTCACGGGACGGCTACAGCAAGCCGAGGTGAGCCACTGCGGAACAGCTAGGCGGGATTTCTCCGCGCAGAGAGCATCTAAAGCTCCCAGTGGCCGAGCTCAGCACACACTGCAGGGATTCAGAGTAGAAATCAAAATCAAGAAGAAAAACGCCAGCCCCATAGCCGAGGGTGTAGCAGCGGCCCCATATTTCCACTGGCAGCAGCAGCAGCGAATTCAGCGAGGCCAGTACAGCTACATCTGCGTACTCAAGAACAGTGAGTCAAATTGTGGGCCACAGAGGAGAAATCCCAGTACTGTACTCCCTGGGACTTGACCCAGTGGGGGAGGGGCGGTGGCAGAGAGATCACACCATAGGAGAACGTGCAACCTGGCACCCCCCAGAGTCTAAAGCAGCCTCTATCGACTCTCTGGGTCGGAGACTCTGTGATAAAACCTAGTAAAGGAGTAGTGGGGTCCGAGATACTACTGACTCGAGATCCAGAACACCTTAAGGGAAGTCATAGTGACCCAAGGGAAGAACCCAGAGAAGGCACAAACATCGGAAATCATGGGAAAGAGGAATAATACGGGAGCAATTAATGCCCACAACCCCACAACATCAGAACTCGATAAAACTGAAAATCAGAGATTTCTAGAAGATCAAATCAGGAAAATAACTGTAGAAATAATAGAGGTGCTTCAAAAAGAACTCAGAGAGAGCCAAAAAGAGATAAAGGATGCAATTAATGAAGTAAAGACCTCAATTCAAAGCACGAACAACCGATTAGAACACATGGAGAACAGAATCTCGCTCTTAGAAGATGAGCAATCCAAAAATGAACTCATAGTTTCTAATCTAGGAAAAAATATCCGACAGCAGGAATCTGATATTGAAGAAATATTGTCCCATTTTAAGAGAGCTAATCTAAGAATAATTGGAATAGAGGAGGGAAAAGAAAGTGAAACCAAAGGGATCAACAATCTCTTCAAGGAAGTAATAGCAGAAAATTTTCCAAACATAGAGCAAGAGGTTGATACAAAGGTCCAGGAAACTTATAGAACTCCCTTTAGACAGGATCGGAGAAGAGGATCCCCACGCCACATAATTGTCAAAATGACCAATGTGGAAGCCAAGCAGAGAATCTTAAAGGCAACAAAAACAAAGGGCCAAGTGACATTCAGAGGCAAACCAATTCGAATCACTCCAGACTTCCCAAACCAAGTCATGAGAGCCAGAAGGGCTTGGAGTAACATATTCCAAACTCTGAAAGAAAACAACTTCCAGCCAAAAATTTCCTACCCAGCAAAACTTTCTATCAAATTAGATGGAGAAATAAGAAGCTTCCATGACAAACAGAAACTGAAGGAATTTATGTCTTCAAAACCAGCACTAGAGAAAATACTCAAAGAGATTAACTACAAAGAAGAAATAGGTAACACACACCAGAACCAGAGAAACAAGAGTTTCCATCCAACAGACAATTAAGATTGGTTATCTGTGGAGATTCATTATTTATGTTGGTCTTTTACCTATCTCTAAATGGTATTGTTTGCCTTTATTGTTGTTAATTTTTAGGATTTCTAGTTGGAATATTAATATACCTTCAGATATAGCAATTGGAAATATTTTATCCCATTCTATTAGTAACTGTTAACTCTGTTTACATTGTCTTTGGATATACAATTTTTTTATTTTTTTATTTTTTTAGGGAGTCTGTATACTCCTCTGTTGCCTGTGTCATTGAAATCATAACCAAGAAATCACTGCCAATTTCAATGTTGTGAGGTTTTATGACCCAGATTTTCTCCTAAAAGTTTATAGTCTTAAGATTTGTATTTAGGTCTATTATCTATTTTGAGTTAATATTTGTATATGGGATTAGGTAAGGGTCCAATTTTATTCTTTTTCATGTAATTATTATTTTTTTAACAATATTTAGTTAAAAGATTATCATTTCCACCACCAAATGTTCGTGGAAACCTTGTCAAAAATAACTTGACAATATAGGGAAGAATTTAGCTCTAGGCTTTTATTCAACTCCAATGGTTTATATATCTGCCTTTAGAATAGTACTACACTGTTTCAATTATTGTAGATTTATATGGTTTGAAATCAGAAAATATATATCTTCTAGCTTTGTTCTTTTTCAAGATTGTTTTGGGTACCTAGACTCCATATTCCATATTAGGATAGATTTTTTTCTGAAAAATAAATATATAAATATATGATAGTTTCACCTAAAAAATAGAAAAAATATTCTCTGGTAAGAAAGAAAGCAAAAAGAAATATTGAAATGTTATCTTTAAGTCATCAAAAGCTTGGTATCAGACAAATGAAACTGTTATGTGAGATCATAATTTTTAATTTTAGATAAATTGCCATAATACTAGATGTCAACTACTAAGCCAAGCATGGGAGGGAGGGATAGGGAGAGAATGGGGTGGGGATTGGGTGGGGGCTGACTGGGAAAAGTGTACATGTATGTCTACAAAAGTATGTATCCTACTATGATGTATGAATACAGTGCACCAATAAAAAAAAATAGTCTGCAAAAAAAAAAATGTTACATACTTCCCTGTATCATTTCAGACCATAATGGAATGAAACTAGAAATCAACTCTAAGAAGACCCAGAGAAACAACATAAACATGTGGAGACTGAACACCACACTTCTGAATGAAGAATGGGTATCATAGAAGATGTAAGAGAAGAAATCAAGACATTTCTAGAAACAAATGAAAATAAAGATACAACATATCAAGACCTCTGGGACACTTCGAAGGCAGTATTAAGAGGAAAATTTATAGCACTGAGTGATCACATAAGAAAAACAAAAAATCTTCAAAGAAAGAACCTAATGACACACCTCAAAGCCCTTGAAAAGCAGGAACAATTGAACCCCAAAGCCAGCAGAAGACAGGAAATTATTAAAATTAGAGCAGAAATTCATGAAATAGAGAATAAAAACAATACAGAAAATCAACAAAACAAAAGCTGGTTTCATGAAAAAATTAACAAGGTAGATAAACCACTAGCCAACCTAACTAAGAAAAAGAGACAATCAACCCAAATTACGAAGATAAGAGATGAAAAAGGAGACATTACTACTGACAGCATAGAAATCCAGAGGATTATCAGAAACTACTTTGAAAAACTATACTCCAACAAAATGGAAAATCGGGAGGAAATCGACAACTTCCTATATAAATATGACCTTCCTAAACTGAGTCAAGAAGATGTAGAAGAGGTAGCCTATTCAACAAATGGTGTTGGCAAAACTGGTTAACCATATGCAGAAAATTGGAAATTAATCCCACTTTCTCACCCTGTACAAAAGTCAACTCAAGATGGATCAAAGACTTGGAAATCAAACCAGAGACCTTGAAGCTCCTTGAAGAGGGCATAGGTCCAACACTGCAACACATAGGCATAAATAAACACTTCTTAACAAGACCCCAAAGGCACAACAAATTAAAAGGTGACTCAATACATGGGATTGCATGAAACTGAGGAGCTTCTGTTCAGCAAAGGAAACTATCAAGAACCTCAATCGAGAGCCAACAGAATGGGAGAAGATTTTTGCCACCTACATCTCCGATAGAGGACTAATATCTAGAATATACAGAGAACTCAAGAAACTCAACACTAAGAAGACAAAGCATCCAATAACAAAATGGGAAAGTGAACTGAATAGACACTTCACAAAAGAAGAAATTCAAATGGCCAATAAATGCATGAAAAAATGCTCAACATCATTGGCAATCAGAGAGATGCAAATCAAAACTACCCTGAGATTTCACCTAACTCCAACTAGAATGGCAATCATTCAAAACACAAACAACAACAGATGCTGCCGAGGATGTTGAGAAGTGGGAATTTTAAGACATTGTTGGTGGGATTGCAAATTAGTGCAACCACTTTGGAAAACAGTATGGAGGATCCTCAGAAGAATGGGAACAAATCTACCATTCGATCCAGCAATACCACTTCTGGGTATCTATCCAAAAGAAAAGAAACCAAACTACCAAACTAATGCATGTGTATCTATCTTCATAACTGCACGATTCACCATAGCCAAACTGTGGAACCAGCCAAGATGTCCATCAACAGATGAATGGATTACAAAACTGTGGGATATGTACACAATGGAATTTTACTCAGCCATTAAAAAAACTAAATGACATCATTTTCAGGGAAATGGATGGAAGTGGAGGACATTATGCTAAGTGAGATTAGTCAGTCACAAAAATGAGAAAGCAGATGCTTTCCCTAATATGTGAGAGGGAGAAATAGGTCATAACAGGAACTCTAGATAAAAAAGGAAATCCTACAGAGCAGCAAACAAGGCAACCTAAAGGAGGAGAAAGGAGGGGGGAAGAGAAAAATCTCTAAAACACACAAAGTACTTAAAAAATATGGCAGTCAACCACTAAGCCAAGCAAGGGAAAGAGGGACGGGGAGGTAATGGGGTGGGAATTGGGTAGGGGTTAAATCAGCAATGTGTACATACTTGTACACACAAGTTTTTCACCACAATATGATGTATGAATATAATGCACCAATAAAAATTAAAAGATAGAAATAAAAATAAAAATAAACAAAAAAATAAAGAATTTTATTAAAAAGATAGATATACAGAAGACATTAAAGCCCCATGCCATTCAGAAATGGCACAGGGATCTATTCGAGCAAATTCACCAAAGGGACGACACGTGGACCCAGCTTAATAATAAGATAATTAATAATTATTAATATATAATATTAATATATAATAATTAATAATCAGAGCTTTCTCAAATCTTCCTAAGCCATTACCAATACTGGTACATTTAGTCCTTTTTATTTTGAACCAGGGTCTTGCTGAGTTTTTGAGGCCTTTCTCAGTCTCCGAAGTATTAGGATTATAGGCACCACACCTGGCTGTGAACACTTCAATTTTCTTTTTTTTTTTTTTTTTCTTGTAGTGCTTTCGGCTGGTCTGTTCTTTTTTGTGTGTTTTTTTGCGTGGTCATATGGCACATTTCTCAATAATTTTACTCTTCTTCCTCATTTTCGGAACTTATCTGGCCTCTGATATCCCAGTTCGGTTAGCAACACGACTCCTCCGTCAAGTCCAGAACCCGGGGTGAGCCAGAAGGGATCCCACTCCACCCCAGCCTACAGGATCAGGGAAGTGGGCTCCTTCCTAGTTCCTACCAGCTGCTCCTGTCCAGTTTTTCTCCTGCATGCCCTCCACCTTCCACGGCTCCGGACTGGCTGTGGTGTCAGTGATTGACACCTGATCCCTCCAATAAAAGACTCGACAATGCAGCCACGTTCCTATTGGTGGAGATTCGATTAAAACCCAGTAGTTGCCAAGAGCAACGTTTGTGAAAGCAGCTTTGACTCTGTTTGGTCAAGGCCAAAACAGAGCCAACTGCAGAAGTTGTTGTTGGGAAGTCTTTTGGGAGAAAAGACTTCTGTATTTGAGCCAGAGAAAGCACAATAGTGCGATTGGGTGATAGTCTTATGTCCCTGCCCGGGACCAGGCCACCTCCAGGAGCAAGGATACTCCAGCGGGTTCAGAAAGCCAGCCGGAGGCTGTTGGTAAGTAGAACCCACTGGTCCTGCCCTAGCCTGGTGGTGCCTGGACTAAGGGTAAGAAGTTAGTGCTGGTTTGGGATTTGTCCTGAGACTGACACGAGGCAGGGCATGAGAGGGCGCGGTTTTCAGTTTGACCTGACCTGAGTTTTCCTTTTGTAAAGAATCTTGTCCCGCGTTCTTCACAGACAGACAGGAATTACTGTCTGTTTAGCAGCTTTTGCTCTGTGTCGGGGAGTGTGCTCCACTGCTGGATCCCCCATAGGAAATCTTCCTGACTTCTCCCTTTTCCACCCACCCCATCCACCCATTGGCATATCCACCGATTCCACCCACCATATGTACCTGTAAGTGGTGCCCACCCGACCTCCAGTGTCTGGCTGCCTGGCCTGCTCCGTAAACAGCTCCTCGCTAGCTACTCTGCCTTCACCCTTGCTCTCACTCGAGGTCCATTCTCTGCATGGCATCAGTCATGCCTAACATGTGCCATGCCTGGGTGGGATCCCCAGCACTATACCCCCAGGAAAAGTTGGTAGAATCAAGTTGTAGGTGAGCAGTAGGGAGGTATCAGAGGATTAGGGGACCAGGACCCTAGAGGAAATAAGAAGGACAGCAGGGGTATTCAAAGGATGAGACTGGGAGTATGAGCACACAGCGACAGAGTGGGCATGGGAAGATTTGGAGGGAAGCAAGGCAGGCAGAAGGAACAGAAAGGGGGAGGCCTGAGTGGAGCTGGTGGGGGAGGGGTGGGCGGTTGAGGGCACTGGGTTCTAAGGAGGGCAGTGGCACACTCAGGCTTGCGTCTTATTTTTATTTGTGTGTGTGTGTGTGTGTGTGTGTGTGTGTGTGTCACACGTGTGCTACTGGGGTGGAACCCAGGGGCTTTTCTACCTCCAGGATACACTCCCAGACCTATTTTATACTTTATTTGGAAACAAGGGCTAAGTTGCTGAGAGCATCACTAAGCAGCTGAGGCTGGCTTCTAACTTGTGCGATCCTCCTGTCTCTGCCTCCCAAGTGCTCGATTACAAGTCGGCACCAGCATGCCGGGCTCTAGGTTTGAGTTTTACAATAATTATTTTGAACCCGGCGTGGTGGCACAGGCTTGTAATTCCAGCATTTGGGAGGCTGAGACTGGAGGATCGCAGTTCATGGATAACCTCAGCTACTTAGGCCCTTGAATAGTTTGGCACAATCAATAATGTAGAACATATTGTCTTTTGGGAAAAAAATCTTGTGACCTCATTTTTCATTCTTTGTTGGCAAATTGAAGATAATAATGAGCAACCAATAAGGTTAAGCATGAACTAGTGTATGATAATGAGCATGAACATAGTTTTTTTTTAATTATTTTTTATTGGTGGATTGTAATCATACATCACATTGGAATACAAGACTTGAGAGGATATACAAGCACATATCATCCAATTAGCCCTCATCCAATCCCCATCCCATTCCCTCCGCCTCCTTCAATCCCATGCCTGATTGGTGATTATCTTTGATACATTTGTTTATGTACCTCCTGAGTTTTAAAGCGGTTCCATCCTCCCCCATCACATTCCCTCTGATTGGTCACCTTAATTGCTTCTCTATAGGACCCTTTCTACTACTCGATCTCCTCCTGTTAACCCTTTCCTCCTAGTTTTAGCTAACTAGGGGAAACATCTGGTTTTTATTTTCTGTGCTATTTCTCTGTACATGCCGCATTGCAAGTTCCCATCCCACTCTTGGCAGCCCCAGTAGTGGCCCGGCCACCTGGAGGACTCTGATCCCAACCTTGCTGGCTCCATCATGGGCCTTGCCTCAAGGCAGGCTCCCATCCCAGCCTCGATGGCCCCTGCACTGGCCTAAACCCTTGGAAGGCTCCAATCCAGGCCTTGGAGGCCTCAGTACCGACATTGTCTCATGGCAATCTCAATTCTGTCCATGCTGGCATCGGCACTGGCCTAACACTTCAGCAGGCTCTGATCTCGGCCTCGGAGGACCCGGCAATGGCCTTGCCTCATGGCAGGTTCCAATCCCAACCTCACTGGCCCAGCACCAGCTTAACCTCATTACAGGCTCTGAACCCAGTCTCCAAGGCCTCAGTAGCCACTGTGCCTCACGGCAGGCTCTGATCCCAGCCTCGCTGGCCCTGGCACCAACCACACCCCTCAGCCTGCTCCGATCCCAGCCTAGGAGACCCGGCACAGACCTATCCCCTAAGCAGACTCCAAACCCGGCCTTGTTGGCCCTGGTACCGGCCTAACTCTGGCCTCGGAGGCCCCAGCACTGGCCTTGCCTCATGGCAGGCTCCAATCCCAGCCTTGCTGACCCTGGCACTTGCCAAACCCCCCAGCAGCCTCCAATCTGGGCCTTGGAGACCCCAGCACCAGCCTTGCCTCATGGTTGCCTCTTATTCCAGCCTCCCTGGCCCCAGCACCGGCTTAACCCATCAGAGAATTCCAATTCAGGCCTCGGAGGCCCCAGTACTGGCCTTAACTCACAGCAGGCTCTGATCCCGGCCTCTCTGGCCCCGGCACTGACCTATCCCCTCGGCAGGCTCCAATCCCAGCCTCGCAAGTTCCGGCACCAGTCTAACCCATTGGCAGGCTCCCATCCCATTCTCGGAGGCCCCAACACTGCCCTTGCCTCACGGCAGGCTCCGATCCCAGCCTTGCTGACCCCAGCACTGGCCTAACCACTCAGCAGGCTCCAATCCCAAGCTCGGAGGCTCCAGGCCCAGCCTTGCTTCACAGCAGGTGCCGATTCCAGGCTCGCTGGCCCCGGCACCAGCCTAACCCCTTGACAGGCTTCAATCCTGCCTGACCTCAGAGGCCCCAGCACCGACCTTGCCACATGGCAGGCTCCAATCCAAGCCTTGCTGGCACCGGCACCGGCTCAACCCCTCGGCAGGCTCCAATCGTGGCCTCGGAGGCCCCAGCACTGGCCTTGCCACATGGGAGGCTCCGATCCTTGCGTCGCTGGTCTCAGCACCAGCCTAATCCCTCGGCAGGCTCCGATTCCAGCCTCAGAGGCCCCAGCACCAGACTTGCCTCATGGCAGGCTCTAAACCCAGTCTCAGAGGCCCCAGCACTGGCCTTGCCTCACAGCAGGTTTCAATCCTGGCCTCGCTGGTCCCGACACTGGCCTAACCCCTTGGCAGGCTTCGATCCAGGCCTCAAAGACCCCAGCACCGAACTTGGCTTACTGCAGGCTCTGATCCTGGCCTAGCTGGCCCGGCACTGGCCTAACCCTTCTGCAGACTTTGATCCTGGCCTCAGAGTACTCAATAGCAACCTTGCCTCATGGCAGACTCCTATCCCAGCCTCAGCACCGGCCTAACTCCTCGGCATGCTCCGATCCCAGGCTCAGGGGCCTCCAGCCTGTACTTGCTTCACAGCAGGCTCTGATTTCAGCCTCACTGGCCGAGGCAGCAGCCTCACCCCTCAGCAGGCTTCAATCCCGACCAGCCTTGGAAGGCCCAGCAATGGCTTTGCCTCATGGCAGGCTCCGATCCCAGCCTCGGAGGCCTCAGTAGGGGCTTTGTCTCACAGCAGGCTCCAATCCCGGCCAAGCTGGCCCTGAAAATGGCCTAAACCCTTGGCAGGCTCTGATCCAGGCCTCGGAGGCCTAGGTAGTGGCCATAAGCTCCAATCCTGGCCACGCTCGACCTGGCACCGGCCTAACCCCTTGGCAGGCTCTGATAGCAGCCTCAGAGGCCCCAGCACCGGACTTGCCTCATGGGAGGCTCGGAACCCAGCCTTGCTGGTCCTAGCACAAGCCTAACCCCTCAGCAGGCTCCGATCCCGGCTTCAGATGCCCCAGCACCGGCCTTGCCTCATGGCAGGCACCAATCACAGCCTCACTGGCCCAGCACTGGCCTAACCCATTGGCAGGCTCTGATACCAGCCTTGGAGGCTTAAGCACCAGACTTGCCTCACTGCAGGCTCCAATCCCAGCCTCGGAGGCTACAGCACAGGCCTTGCATCATGGCAGGCTCCAAACCTGGTCTCACTCACCCCGGCACTGGCCTAAACCCTTGGCATGCTCCAATCCAGGCCTCAGAGGCCTCAGTAGCGGCTTTGTCTCATTGCAGGCTTTGATCCCAGACATGCTGGCCCTGGCACTGGCCTAACCCCTCAGCAGGCTCCCATCCCAGGCTCGGAGTCCCCAGCACCGGCCTTGCCTCACAGCAGGCTGCAATCCCGGCCTTGCTGGCCTTGGCACCGGCCTAAACCCTCGGCAGGCTCCGATTCAGGCCTCGGAGGCCTCAGTGGGGTCTTTGTCTCAAGGCAGGCTCCGATCCCGGGCACACTGGCCCCGAAACCAGCCTAAACCCTTGGCAAGCTCTAATCCTGGCCTCGGAGGCCCCAGAACCGGACTTGCCTCATGGCAGGCTCCAATCCCAGCCTCACTGATCACTGCACCGGCCTAACCCCTCAGCAGGCTCCAATCCCGGCCTTGAAGGCCCCAGCACCAGACTTGCCTCACTACAGGCTCTATTCCGGCCTACCTGGCCCCAGCACCAGCCTAATCCCTCGGCAGTCTCCGGTCCTGCCTCAGAGCCCTCAGTAGCAACCTTGCCTCATGCCAGGCTTTGATCTCGGCTACGCTGGACCCAGCACCGGCCTATCCCCTTGGAAGGCTCCAATTGCAGCCTCGGAGGCCCCAGGACCAGACTTGCCTCACAGGAGGTTCTGAACCCAACCTCGCTGGTCCCAGCACCAGCGTAGCGGCTTTGTCTCAAAGCAAGTTTCGATCCCTGCCATGCTGGCCTCGGCACCACCCTAACCCCTTAGCAGGCTCCCATCCCAGGCTCGGAGGCCCCAGCACCGGCCTTGCCTCACAGCAGGCTATGATCCCGGTCTTGCTGGCCCCGGCACCGGCCTAAACCCTCGGCTGTCTCCAATCCCGGCCTCGGAGGCCCCAGCACCGACCTTGCCTCATGGCAGGGTCTGATCCCAGCCTCGCTGGTCCCGTCACTGGCCTAACCCCTCGGCAGGCTCTGATCGCGGCCTTGAAGGCCCCAGCACCAGCCTTGCCTCATGGCAGGCTCCGATCCCAGCCTTGCTGGCCCCGGCACCAGCCTTTCCCCTTGTCAGGCTCCGATCCAGGCCTCGGAGGCCCCAGCAATGGCCTTGCCTCACGGCAGTCGCCAATCCCAGCCTCTCTGGCCCCGGCACCGGCCTAAACCCTCAGCTGGCTTCGATCCAGGCCTTGGAGGCCTCAGTAGGGGCTTTGTATCACAGCAGGCTCCGATCCTGACCACACTGGCCCTGAAAACAGCCTAAACCCTTGGCAGGCTCCAATCCAGGCCTCGGAGGCCTCAGTAGCGGCCTTGTCTCATGGGAGGCTCCAATCACAGCTTCGGAGGCCCCAGCACTGGACTTGCCTCATGGCAGGCTCCGATCCTGGCTTTGCTGATCCCGGCACCAGCCTAAACCCTCGGCAGGCTCTGATTCCAGTCTCAGAGACCCCAGGCCTGGCCTTGCTTCACAGCAGCCTCCGATCCCAGCCTCGTTGGCCCTGGCACCAGCCTAACCCCTTGGCAGTGTCCAATCCCGCCTGGCTTCGGAGGCCCCAGCACCTGCCTTGCCTCATGGCAGTCTCCAACCCCGCCCTCGCTGTCCCCAGCACCAGCCAAAACCCTCAGCAGGCTTCAATCCAGGCCTCAGAGGCCTCAGTAGGGTCTTTGTCTCACGCCACGCTCTGATCCCAGCCACACTGGCCCCGAAACTGGCCAAACCCCTTGGCAGGCTCCAGTCATGGCCTTAGAGGCCCCAGCACTGGCCTTACCTCATGGCAGGCTCTGATCCCGGCCTCACTGGCCCCAGCACTGGCCTAACTGCTTGGCAGGCTCCGATCCCAGCCTCTGAGGCCCCAGCACTGGCCTTGCCTCACGGCAGGCTCCAATCCCAGCCTTGCATGTCTCAGCACCAGCCTAACCCCTTGGCAGGCTCTGATCCCGACCTCAAAGGGCCCAGGACTGGAATTGCCTCACTGAAGGCTCTGATCCCGGCCTAGCTGGCCCCAGCACCAGCCTAACCCCTTGGTGGCTCCAATCCTGGCCTCGGAGGCCCCATCACCGACCGATCTCCTTGACAGGCTCTGATACCAGCCTCGCTGGCGCCGCCACTGGCCTAACCCCTCGGCAGGCTCCAATCCTGGCCTCGCTGGCCCTGGCAACAGCTTAACCTCTTGGCAGGCTCTGATCCCAGCCTTGGAGGTCCCAAGCATGGCCTTGCCTCGTGGCAGGTTCCAATCCCAGTCTCGCTGGCCCCGGCACTGGCCTAACCCATTCCAGACTCCAATCCCAGCCTTGGAGGCTCCAGCACCCACCTTGCCTCACAGCAGGCTCCAATCCGGCCTTGCTGGCCCTGGCAATGGCTTAACCCCTTGGCAGGCTCCAATCCCAGCCTCAGAGGCCCCAGCACTGGCCTTGCTTCACAGCAAGGCTCCGATCTCGGCCTTGCTGACACTGTTACCAGCCTATCTCCTTGGCAGGCTCTGATCCCAGGTTGAAAGGCCCCAGTCCCGGCCTTGCTTCACAGCAGGCTCCGATCTCAGCCTTGCTGGGCCTGGCACCAGCCTAACCCCTTGGCAGGCTCCAATCCCACCCGGCCTCGGAGGCCCCAGCACCAGCTTTGCCACACCTCAGGCTCCAATCCCGGCCTCGCTGGCCCCAGCACCAGCCTAAACACTCGGCAGGCTCCGATCCAGGCTTCAAAGGCCTCAGTAAGGGCTTTTCCGATCCCGGCCACACTGGCCCCAAAACTGGCCTAACCCTTCAGCAGTTCTAATCATGGCCTCGGAGCCCCAGCACTGGCCTTGTCTCACAGCAAGCTCTGATTCCGGCCTTGCTGGTCCCATCACTGGCCTAAGTCCTCAGCAGGCTCTGATACTGGCCTCAGAGGCCCCAGCACCAGACTTGCCTAACTGCAGGCTCTGATCACAGCCACGCTGGCCCCGGCACTGTCCTTTCCCCTCAGCAGGCTCCGTTCCTGGCCTCGAAGGCCTCAGTAGCAACCTTGCCTCATGGCAGGCTCCAATTCCAGCCTCGCTGGACGCTGCACCGACCTAACCCCTTGGAAGGCTCCGATCCCGACCTCGGAGGCCCTGGCACCAACCTATCCCTTCGGCAGGCTCCGATACTGGCCTCACTGGCCCCGCCACTGGCTTAACCCATGTAAAGGCTCTGATCCCGGCCTCGGAGGCCCCAGCACTGGACTTTCCTCATGGCAGGCTCCAATCCTGGCCTCGCTGGCTCCAGCAGTGGCTTAAACCCTTAGCAGGGTCCTATTCCAGCCTTGGAGGTCCCAAGCTGGCCTTGCCTCATGGCAGGCTCCAATTAGAACCTCGTTGGCCCCGGCACCAGCCTTACCCATCAACAGGCAACACTCCCAGCCTCAGAGGCCTCAGTACTGGCCTTGCCTCATGGAAGGCTTTGATCCCAGCCTTGCTGGCCCGGGCAATGACCATTCCACTTGGCAGGCTCCAATCCCAGCCTCGCTGGCTCTGGCACCAGTCTAACCCATTGGCAAGGCTCCCATCCTGGCCTCAGAAGCCCCAGAACTGGCCTTGCCTCATGGCAGGCTCAGTTCCTGGCATTACTGACCCCAGCACCAGCCTAATCCCTCGGCAGACTTCAATCCCTGGCTCTGAGGCCCCAGGCCTGGCCTTGCTTCACAGCTGGCTTCGATCCCAGCCTTGCTGGCCCTGGCACCAGCGTAATCCCTTGGCAGGATCCGATCCTGCCAGGCTCTGGAGGACCTAGCACTGGCCTTGCCTCACGGCACGTTCCAATCCCAGCCTCGCTGGCCCCAGCACCGACCTTTCCCCTTGGCAGGCTCTGATCCAGGCCTCGGAGGCCCTGGCACTGGCCTTTCCTCATGGCAGGCTCTGATCCAGGCCTCTCTGGCCCCGGCACTGCCTAAGCCCTCAGCAGGCTCTGATCCAGGCTTCGGAGACCTCAGTAGGGGCTTTGTCTCATGGCAGGCTCTGATCCTGGCCTCACTGGCCCCGGGCACCAGCCTAAACCCTTGGCAGTCTCCGATCCAGGCCTCGGAGGCCTCAGTAGCAGTCTTGTCTCACAGCACGCTCCAATCCTGGCCTCACTGGCCCCTGCACCAGCTTAAACCCTCAGCAGGCTCCGATTGCAGTCTCAGAGGTCCCACCATGTCTTACCGGGGGTAGGTCAGGCCACCCGCCCCCTGCCCGGGGCATTGGTCTTCTGGCCAGGGCCTCCAGACCTTCCAAGGGGCCGCTGGGCCCCATGTGCCCCCTGCCCAGGAACCAGGGCCTTTTGGCCCAGGCCCCAGTACTTTCGGGGGGCTGGTGTGCCCTGCCCGAGTGCCCATGGTCTTGCGGCACAAGCCCAGTTCTTCTGGGAGGCCAGCGCACCCCACGTGTTCCCTGCCCGGGGCCCAGGGCCCTGCGGCCTGGGCCTCTGGACCTTCCTGGGGGCAGGCGTGCCCCGCGTGACACCCCGCCTGGGATCCAGGGTCTTGCAGCCCAGGCCCCAGTTCTTCTGGGTGTGGGCATGCCCAGTGAGACTCCTGCCAGGGTCCCAGGGCCTTGTGACCTGAGCCTCTGGTCTTTCCGGGGGTTTGGCGTGCCCTGCACAAACCCCGCCTGGGTCCCAGGACCTTGCTGCCATGGCTTCCGAACCATTCGGGGTCCAAAGTGCCCCATGCGACCCCCACCCGCGCCTGAGAGTCTTGTGGCCCCGGCCTCCGGACCTCTTGGGGGACAGGGGTGCCCTGTGTGATCCCTGATCCCTGCCCAGGGCCCAGGGTCTTGCTGCCTAGCCCCTGGTTCTTCCCGGGGCACCCAGGCCCAGGTTCTTCCAGGGGGCCCGTGTGCCCCACGGGACCCTGCCTGGAGCCCAGAGCCTTGAAGCCCGGGCCTCCGGACCTTCCGGCTATTTTTTCTTATTTTTGAAAGAAGGTCTCACTGAGTGGCAAAGGGCCTCCCTAAGTAGCTGGTTTTGAACCTGCATACTCCTGTCTCAGGCTCCCAAATGCTGGGATTACTAGTGTGTGTAACCACGCCTGGCTTTCTTGAATTCATTTTAATATGAAGTCAGAGAACATGTCTCACTTCGTTTTGTGTTCTCAGCTGAAATCATTTTAAACAGGTGGATGTTGAGAAGCAATGAAGACATTATTGAAGTATTTTTTTTCAATAAGTTGAACCCATGGAAACTACTATAGAGTTATATCCCCATCCCTTTAAAAATTACCCATTATTATTGTTTTTGCTGTTGTTATTGGTGTGTGTGTGTGTGTGTGTGTGTGTGTGTGTGTGTGTGTGTGTTTTACTGGGATTTGAACCCAGAGGCATTCAGCTTCAAGCTACACCCCAGCTCAGTTTCATTTTTTATTTGGAAACAGGATCTTGCTGGGTTGATGAGAGTCTCAATACTTGCTGAGGCTGTCCTTGAACCTGTGATCCTCCTTTCTCAGCCTCCTAAGTGCTGGACTTATAGGTGTATGCCACCATGCCTGGCTCCATTATTATTGTTGTTTTTATTATTTATAATTTAGTATGGTCCTATGGATTGAAAAAAGAGACATTCTACCTCTGAGTTATACCCTCAGCCCTTTTTAAAATTATATGATATTATGAAACAGAATCTCATTAAGTTGTTGAGGGCCTTGCTGAATTACTGAGGGTGGCCGCAAACCTGTAATCCTCTGTGTCAGCCTCCCAAGTCCTGGGATTCTAGGCATGAGCCACCATACCTGGCTGAGTTAGTTAAAGTTCTGAGACAGGGTCTTCCTAAGTTCTCTAGTCCCCAAATTGTGATCTTCCTTTTTTGGCTTCCCAAGTACCTGGAATTACAGATATACATCACACTTTATTACAAGAACCCAGGAAAATTTATATCCTTCACCAGTGAGATTAATAGTAAAAAAAAAAAGAAGAAGTGTAATCACCACAAAACAACAGTGAAGGACATGTAAACAAAGTAAAAGGACACTAGATCGGCATTCAAGATTATCTCCGGATCCTTTGACCAAATCCAGCCCCCTGCCCTTGAGCCCCCTGCCCTTGCAGACAGGTGGCTCCAAAGGGCAAATTCCAGAAGGCACAGGCACGCCCAGGACTTGGAGAATACGGCCTCTCATGGAATCTCCTTTAACTCTTTTCAGAACTTTCCGTTCCTAGGGCTTAGTCCATATGGCTGGCATGGGGAGATATGGCGATCCAAGGACCTGTGATGGAGGTCTCCCGGGTTTTGTCTGCATTGCCATCCAGAGTCTGAAAGCTTAAACAAGCTCACAACACAGTTTAGTAGATAAAAACCAAAAAGTAACATGAAGTTTTTAGATTTAGTTGTCAGATGTACTTCTCTAGCTGCTGAGCACTTTTCCTCAAATGATAGGCTTATTAGAAGCCTATTCCTCTTTTAATAAACCATTTTCCTATCACAAACCCTCTGCAACTTTCTTTTACTCTTTTCTGATTACCCTGATTCTCTCTTTCCCATTTGGGACAATCTTAGGAAAAGCTCTTCTTCATACAAAAATGCTTTCTTACTCTTACAGTATTTCCCTTCTTCATACTTGCACATTTATTATATCTGTCCTTTGTTCTGACATATTCATTTCTTAACCACGTGGTGTCTCCCTGTCTCAGGCAGCGCACATACTGGGTGCAAAGGTCAAGAATCTTCCTAGTCTTTCGGCTCTATTGTATTGGGAACTATTAGCTGCTCATCTACTAGGCTGCTTTGAAGTCACACACAAAGTTTATCTTCTCTGTATCTAGGCCAGATCACAAGGAGAGGGGGTAAACAGAGGCACCAGTTGCCTCCCTTGCAAGTTTTTAGGGCTAAAGGCGTCAGCTGACTCTTAAGGCTTTTACTATAGGTTAATGATTAGACTGAAGGTCAGAGATAGAGAGGAATTCTGCGTTTGTAATTGCTGTTGCTGGAATGCTTCCACAGCATCTGAATTCTGACTAGATTTACATCTTTGAGCAAAGCCGAGGACGTTTAGAGGCTTAGACAAATTACTAGAAAATTTATTTTCCACAGACTCAGTTTCTCTCACAGTCCTGATCTTACATTACCGGAGCAATTCATGTGGAAAGTTAAAAGAATCATTACCAAAAGAATAATCGTTATGAAAGAATATCTAACAGTGGGGGAGTACTTTGGCCAGAGACAACACTTGCCCTCGTGGCTCTGCTTCTTTAAGCTTAGCCAATTTCTTGTGTGGGAAATATCTTCACACAGATACCAAGGAAAAGGAAGTAATGGCGGCAGCTAATGGCATTATATATAAATTATTACAAGTGATGGAGGAAACACTGTTCAATTTCAGTTTAATTCAGAACTTAACATTGGTAACTTTTGTTCCTTGTGTAGTACTGGAGATTGAAACCAGAGATATTCTACCTCTGAGCTTTTAAATATTTTTGTTTATTTTTTGTTTTTTATGTATATCTATTTTTATTGGTGCATTGTAGTCAAACATCACAATGGAGTACAAGACTTGTGAGGGTATACCAGCAACATCATCCAATTAACCCGTATCCCCTCCCTGTCCCATTCCCTCCCTCTCCCTTGATCCCATGCTTGATTTGGTGATTAACTTTGATTCATTTGTTTACATATATCATGCATTTTAAAGAGATTCCAGGGTCTCCGCGTGCTTCCCACTGACAGCATGGCACACTACAACTTCAAGAAGATTACGGTGGTCCCGTCTGCCAAGGACTTTATCGACCTGACATTATCTAAGACTCAACGAAAGACTCCAACAGTTATTCATATACATTACCAAATTCATCGCATTAGACACTTTTATATGAGAAAAGTTAAATTTACTCAACAGAATTACCATGACAGATTCTTACAGATTTTCCCAAATTGGATGACATCCATCCATTTTATGCTGATTTGATGAATATTCTCAATGACAAGGATCATTACAAGTTGGCTCTAGGACAAATAAATATTGCCAAAAATTTAGTGGACAATGTTGCTAAGGATTATGTATGGCTTAGGAAATATGGTGATTCCCTCTACTGCTGCAAACAGCTGAAGCACGCTGCCCTCGGCCTAATGTGCACTATCATTAAGAGGCAGAGGCAGAGTTTGGAGTATTTGGAACAAGTGCACCAGCATTTGTCCCATTTGCCCACCATTGACCCAAATACCAGGACCCTGATTCTGTGTGGATATCCGAACATGGGGAAGTCCAGCTTCATCAACAAGGTGACGAGAGCAGATGTGGATGTTCAGCCCTATGCATTCACCACCAAGTCTCTGTTTGTTGGGCATATGGATTATAAGTATCTGCGTTGGCAGGTCGTAGACTCTCCGGGGATTCTGGACCATCCCTTGGAAGATCGGAACACCATCAAAATGCAGGCCATTACTGCCCTGGCCCACCTCCGTGCCGCCATTCTCTATGTGATGGATTTGTCTGAGCAGTGTGGACATGGGCTGAAGGAGCATCCGACCTCTCTTCATCAATAAGCCTCTCATAGGTGTGGCAAACAAATGTGACGTGAAGTGACTCACGGAGCTTCCCGAAGAAGACCAGAAAATATTTGTAGACTTGCAGGCCGAAGGCTTCCCTGTCATAGAGACCAGCACCCTGACCGAGGAAGGTGTCATTAAAGTTAAGACTGAGGCTTGTGATAGGCTTTTGGCTCATCGAGTGGAAACCAAAATGAAAGGAAATAAAGCGAATGAGGTGCTGAACAGATTGCATTTGGCTGTACCAAACAAGAGAGATGATAAGGAAAGGCCCTGTTTCATCCCAGAAGGAGTGCTGGCGCACAGGAGGAGGATGGAAATTGCGGAGCAGCCCAAGAAGAAGCGGGATCGAGATCTTGAGCTGGAGATGGGAGATGATTATATTTTGGATCTTCAAAAATACTGGGATTTAATGAATTCTTTGGAAAAATACGATAAAATACCAGAGATCTGGGAAGGCCATAATGTAGCCGATTATATCGATCCTGCTATCATGAAGAAATTAGAAGAGTTAGAAAAAGAAGAAGAGCTAAGGACAGCTGCTGGAGAGTATGATAGTGAATCTGAGAGTGAGGACGAGGAAATGGTGGAAATCCGACAGCTGGCGAAGCAGATCAGAGAGAAGAAGAAGCTGAAAATCCTGCAGTCCAGAGAGAAGAATACGCGGGGGCCCCGGATGCCGCGGACTGCCAAGAAGGTTCAGCGGACCGTCTTGGAAAGCGAGATGCGCAGCCTCGGGGTCAACATGGACGACAAAGACAATGCCCATTATGCAGTGCAGGCAAGAAGATCTCGGAGCGTCACTAGGAAAAGAAAGCGGGAAGAATCGGTTCTGCCTTCTTCCGTAGCCCGGAGCCGGAGCTGCTCTCGCACTCCACGTGATGTTTCCGGTCTTCCGGATGTCAAGATGGTAAAGAAAGCCAAGACAATGATGAAGAACACACAGAAGAAGATGAACCGCTTGGGGAAGAAAGGAGAGGCAGACAGACACGTGTTTGACATGAAGCCCAAGCACTTGCTCTCTGGGAAGAGGAAAGCTGGTAAAAAGGACAGGAGATAGCATTCTGTCGGCAGACACAGTTGGCGAGACCGTCCTGTTTATTTCTCGGTTTGGTGTGGTATGGATTCATGAATTGGAACCCTAATCTATTAACTCAAAAGACCGTGGAAATGACTGAAGTGCTTGTTGCTTTGCTGAGAGCTGGTAAACTGTTTAGACGTGGGGAATTTTTGTCACTTCATAATACTACAGTTATGTGTAGTAGACTGTTACTGTACTTAATGGAGTTTCGATTGCTTCAGATTTGCAGATCTGAAAAATGTATTGGTGTGGTGAGGTTATTTTTGATCGTGAAAAAATTCTTTTATAAGATAGAAATTTGGCTCATCACACATGAATAGCCATCTTTGTGAGGAAAGCTTCTCCACTCTAGGGATGTAGGCAGAAGGTGGCCAGTCCTGTCCTGCAGGCTTGGGGAAAGACACATTTAGGGTGCTTTAGAATCCAGAGCGTAAAATACTCTCTTAAATTATTTTCTAGCCCATTTGTACAATGTATCATTGTAATCTATCTTCAGCTATTTTATCCAAAATAAACCTGTATAGGCAAATAGTTAAAAAATAAATAAATAAATTCCATCTTCCCACATCCCATCCCCTCTGATTGGTCACATTAATTGCTCTCTCATGGGGCCCTTTCTTCAACTAGATTTCCTCCTTACCCATTTCTTCCTAGTTTTTGCATATTAGGGAAAGCATCTGATTTTCTATTTTCTGTGATGATTCTTTAAGTATGCCACATTGCAAGTTCAGATCCTGCTCCTGAAGGCCCCGGTGCCAGCCTGGCCCCCTGGCAGACTCTGATCCCAGCCTCGCTGGCTCAAGTACCAGCCTTGACTCACAGCAGGCCCCAATCCCAGCCTCGCTGGCCCCAGTTCTGGCCTAACCCCTCAGTAGGCTTCGATCCCAGACTCGGAGGCCCCAGCAATGGCCTGGCCTCACGGCAGGCTCTGATCCCAACCTCACTGGCCCCGGCACAGGCCTAACCCCTCTGATCCTGGCCTCAAAGGCGCCAGCACCAGCCTTGCCCCATGACAGGCTCCAATCCTGGCTTCGTTGGCTCCGGCACCGGCCTCATCCCTGGGCAGACTCTGGTCCGGGCCTCAGAGACTCCCACACCGACCTTGCCTCAAGGCAGGCTCCAATCCCAGCCTCGCTTGTCCCAGTACCAGGCTCATCCCTTGGCAGACTTCGATCCCAGCCTCGGAGGCCCCAGCAGCAGCCTTGCCTCATGTCATACACTGATCCCAGCCTCACTGGCCCTGGAACCAGCCTCACCCCTCGGCAGGCTCCAATCCAGGCCTCTGAGGCCCCAGCACCCGCCTTGCCTTACGGCAGGCTCCAATCCCGGCCGTGCTGGCCTTGGCTCTGGACTCACTACTTGGCTGGGTCCAAGGCTGAGGATGGTCTTGAGCTTGCAATCCTCCTCTTCTCTCTCAGCTTTCCAAGTATTGGAATTACAGGTATGTTCCACCATGCCTGACTTAGTACTTACATTTCTAATTCGAACAAGTCTCTTTCTGTAGCCATTTGCTGCTACCAAGTCAGCTGTGGTGATATAAAGAATGCAGGATCTGCTGGACAGGTAAAAATCTACCAGTGTCAGGCCATCCTCAAAAATGTGTTTAATTTTCCCTTAAAATGGAGGAAATGAGCGCTGTTAACTTAGGCAATAGGTAGATTTTTAAATTTATCTTTATGACATATATATTTTTCTGAGTGTGAGTCTGGGGATGGGACCCAGGAGCATTTAATCTCCGAGCTAAACCCCCTGTCCTATTTTTATTCTTTAATTTGAAACAGGATCTCACTAAGTTGCAAAGGGCCTCACTAAGTAGCTGAGGCTGAGAACCATGATCCTCTGGTCTTAGCCTCCCGAATGCTGGGATAACAAGTGTGTGCCACCAGGCCAAGATTAAATTTATTTTTAAACCACGGAAAGGAAAGGGCATATGACAGAAGACAGGCCACTGACCTTGCATTTCCTGTGCCAGCTGATACCCACGCCATTTCTCATTGGCCACAATGTGCCCAAAAATATGTGTACTGGACCCGTGTGGTCAGGAGGATGCCTTTCCATAGGTGGTCTCGACCTAATGAGGAAAATGCAATTCACCTCTTAAGCCAGCCTTTCTGCACACAGCCCAAGGTACACTGGAAAGCCAGGGACTCTAGCAGGAGCCTGTCTGCTTAATGGTCTTTCAAAGATGGAACTGTGTGCTAAAGTCTAAGAACCTGGAGATGATGGCCCTGGCAGCTGTGATCCTCATTTTCAGAACTTGTCTGGCCTCTGATAGCCCAGATTGTTCAGTGCCATGGCTCCTCTGTCCAGTCCAGGACCTGAGATAAGCCAGCAGGGAGACCCCTCCACCCCAGCCTAAGGATCAGGGAAGCATACTCCTTCCTGATTCCTACCAGCTGTGCAGGTCCAGTTTTTCTTCCTGCCCACCCTCCACCTTCCATGGCTCTGGATTGGCTGCCGTTTCAGAGAGTGACACCTGAACTCTCCAATAAGAGCTAGACAATGCAGCTGCTTTCCCATTGGTGGAGATTCAAAAACACCCGCTAGTTGCCAAGAGCAACATTTGTGAAAGCAACTTTGACTCTGATTGGTCGAGGCCTAAACAGAGCCAACGGCAGTTGTTGTTGTTGGACAGTCTTTTGAGAGAAAAGGCATCTGGATTTAAGCTAGAGAAAGTGCAATAGTGCGATTGGTGATAGGCTTCGGTCCCTGCCCTAGACCAGGCCACCTCCAGGAGCAAGGATGCTCCAGAGGCTTCAGAAAGGCCGCCGGAGCCTGTTGGTAAGTAGATCCCACTGGTCTTGCCCTCACCGGGTGGTGCCTAGAGTTAAGGGTAAGAAGTTGGGGTAGGTTAGGGGTTAGTCCTGAGACTAAGACTGAGGCAGGCGGGGCATGAGAGGGCGTGGTTTTCAGTTTGAGAAGACCTGAGTTTTCCTGTTGTAAAGAATCTCTGTCCTGGGTTGGCTGCAGACAGACAGGAATCACTCTGTTAGCAGCTTTTGCTCTGTGTTGGGGACTGCGCTCCTGCCAGGCGCAGACCAGCTCCAGTGCTGGATCCCCCATAGGGAATCATCTTGACTTTTCCCTTTTCCACCCACCCCATCTACCCATTGGCATATCCACCGATTCCACCCACCATATGTACCTGTAAGTGGTGCCCACCGACCTCCAGCGTCTGGCTGCCTGGCCTGCTCCCTAAACAGCTCCTCGCTAGCTTCTCTGCCTTCACCCTTGCTCTCACTCAAGGTCCATTCTCTGCATGGCGTCAGTCATACCTAACATGTGCCATGCCCTGGGTGGGATCCGCAGCACTATACACCAGAAAAAGTTGGTAGAACCAAGTTGTAGGAGAGCAGTAGGGAGGTATCAGAGGATTAGGGACCAGGACCCTTGAGGAAGAGAGAAAGACAGCAGGGGTGTTCAAAGGATGAGACGGGGAGTATGAGCACACAGCGACAGAGTGGGCATGGGAAGATTTGGAGGGAAGCAAGGCAGGCAGAAGGAACAGAAAAGGGGAGGCCGGAGTGGAGCTGGTGGGGGAGGGGCGGGCGGTTGAGGGCACTGGGTTCTAAAGGCATTGGCATGATCAAACTTGCGTATTATTCTTTTTGTGTGTGTTTTGTACAGGGGTGGACCCCAGGGGCTTTTCTACCTACAGGCTATACTCCCAGACCTATTTTATATTTTATTTGGAAACAGGTTCTCACTAAGTTGCTGAGAGCCTCACTAAGTAGTTGAGGCTGGCTTTGAACTTGTGCAATCCTCCTGTCTCAGCCTCCCAAGTGCGGTGATTGCAAGCGTCTGCCACCCCATCCGGCAATGATAATTTTACTAATTCAAATCAGCATGTTACTGAGTTTTTATCCAAAGCATTAACATTCAGAACAGTTTCCACTGTGTGCAGATATACACAACTGATTGACAGCCTATGGTGGCACTGTCTAGAAGTTAGACAGGTGACTGGCGTGGCCAGGGCAGCTGCTCTGGGAAGGACTACAGGGCCCCATGGTGGGCAGGTGCAGTGGCGCCCCCTGGTGGATGCACTGTCTGGCATATGGGGCTTGGGAATGGGAAGGCAGAGTGGGGCTCCTGGTGGGCTGGATCCCTGGTGGTCAGTACAGGTTTCCCTCCCACGTGGTGATGGTGATGGCGACAGGACCAGGTGATTCCCACCCCCCATGCCAGTGACCTGTGTTTTGTTTGTGCAGAAAAACATCTTCCCTTGTGTCCGGCCGGCAGCTGACATCGATCCCAAGCCAGCTGTGCCCTGCACACCTGCTCCCTGCAGCCCTGGCCAGTCTTCAGAGAGACCAAGGTGAGTCTCAGATGGCCAGGCACTGAGGTTTTCCCTGGCTCAGCACCAGGTCCTGGATCCTGGAACTGTTCAAAGTGGCCAGAAAAATCACAAGACTTATCTTTAGAAAAATTTACCACAGTGCTGTGGTGCTGCACCTAATCTGGCTTCTCTGAGGGCTCATGGACTTGGGGATCTAGTCAAGTAAAGTGCACGATGTTCTCACATTTCAGGATAGGATGCAATTAGTATATTTTGAAATATAAGCATTAAAGTCCATATGCTTGGGTTAATACTACTTATTTTATTTTATTTTATTTTATTTTATTTTATTTTATTTGTGCTAGAGATGGAACCCAGGGCCTTCTGCATGCTAAGCATGCTGTACCACTTAGCTACGCCCTCTCCACCCCTTTTATTCCGGAGACTTTTTTCTGTGTCCTCCAAGATTTTAGATACAGAGTTTGGAACATTTTTTTCTATACTGGGGATGGAACCCATGGTCATTCTACCTCTGAGGTATATTTTTATTCTTTATTTTGAAACAAGGTCTCACTAAGTTGCAGAGGGCCTCACCAAGTGAGACTTTCTGTGAACTTGAGATTCTCCTGTCTCAGCCTCCCAAGTACTGGGATTACAAATGTGTACCACCACACTAGGCTTGGAATATTTTTTCCATTCTTTCTTTCCTTCTTTTGTTCTTTTCTTCTTTTTTAAAATGAGGATTGAACATAAGGACAATCCACCAGCCCTTTTTATTTTTTAATTTGAGACAGGGTCTCACTAAGTTGCTGAGGCTAGCCCTTAACTTGTGATTCTTGTGTCTTAGCTTCCCAAGTACTGAGATTACAGGTAAGTGACAGCACACTGTTTTGGGACTATTCCCAAATACACTGACTTGGAGCCAGGGATGGCGGTGCATGCCCTTAATCCCAGTACTAGGGATGCTGAGGCTGTCTTCAAACCTGCAATCTTCCTATGTCAACCTCCCAAGTACTAGGATTATAGGCATGGGCCACCATGCTGGGCTAGAATCCCTCATAGTTATGAAGTTCAGTTTATCAAGTTTCTTTACTGGATCATGCCAAAGAAATCTTTGCCTAATCCAAGGTCACAAATATTTTCTCCTATGTTGTCTTCTACAAGGTTTAGACTTGGGCTTCACATTTAATTTTATATTTTGTTTGATTTGTTTATTATTCATTGTAATTTTAATTTTTGTAGTACTGTGGATTGAATCCAGGGGCATTCTACCTCTGAGCCACACCCCCAGTCCTATTTTGTCTTCTTTATTTGAAACAAGTTCTCACTAAGTTGCAGAGGACTTCACTAAGTAGCTGAGGCTAGCTGTGAACCTGTGATCTTTCTGTCTCAGCCTCCCAAGTACTGGGATTACAAGTGTGCGCCACCACGCCTGGCTTGATTTATTTTTTGTTTTGTGGCACTGGGGATAGAACCCAGAGGCAGTCTGCCTGCAGGCTACATCCCAGTCTTGTTATATTATGTGTCTGGAAACAGAGTCTAACTGGGTTGATGAGAAATTTGCTACTTGCTGAAACTGGCTGTGAACATGAACATGAAGTTTGGAAGTAGAATGTTCCTGGGATCAATCACCAGCACCACAAAAAGGAAAAAAAAAATTTGGCTATAAGAATTTATTGTACACAAGACAGATTGTACATGTGTGTAGTGGAAACTATCACAATAGGAAGAAAACTAAAAAATCCTAAGAGTGTACCAAGGGATCGATTAGTGCACAATTTCATCTTTAGCTGACATGTATTATGTGATATGACACTTTTCTGTTGGGGGCCTGGAGGCAGCACAATTAATATGCGTATATGTCAATGCCAAGTGTTATGTTGCATGTTTATTTTACTCTTTAATGTTTTAATACAGACCGTGTGGGCAGAGTGAGAAGAGAAGACCATTACAGTTTCTGGAAACATTGAGCTCTGGGGAAGAAGCTGATGTTGAATCACAGGTGAGGGACATTTCAGTGATACTGTGGATGCTGTATCATCCAGGACTCAGGTGATTGCAATGTTCTAGAGTTTCTTCCTCAGAGTTAACACAGGGCAAACTGTATAGTGTGTAGGAGCAAGCATTTTGGTTTTTATGTGGTAGTGGAGATTGAATGCAGGGGCGATCTACCTCTGCACTATTGTTCCAGCCTTATAATTTTTTTATTTTTGGGTACTGGGGATGGAACCGAGGGACATTATTCTACCTCCTCTGAGCTACACCCCAGGCCTATATTTATTTTATTCTTTATTTTGAAACACGGTTTCAATGAGTTCTAAAGGGCCTCACTAAGTAGCTGAGACTGACCTTGAAAAATATCCTCCTGTCTCAGCCTCCCAATTGCTGAGATTACATGAGTGTGCCACCAAGCCCGGCTTTATAATTCATTTTGAGATAGGGTCTCACTAAGTTGCCGAGACTGGTCTTGAACTGGCAATCCTCCTGCCTCAACCTCCCTAGTACTGGGATTACAGGTGTGCACTGCTGCACCTTGCTGACTAAGTATTTTCTCTTCTGCATTTGATAGATTTTGCTTTGGGGTTTATAATTTTAATGTGTTCATCTGGTTAGCTAACATTTAACCTCTTTCCTCTGTCTTTCAAAGTCAAGTCGTTTAAAGACAACAGCTTCACATGCTAAATGTTGATTTCTATCAAAGATGAATAATGCAGCTCTTTCCTCTGACCTTGAGCTAATTTTCCTGTCACTCCTTTAGTACCAGGCTACACATTATAGCCTTTCTTCAAATTCACACTCAGTGAGCTTTCTTACTCTTTTCTTAGGGTTTCTAATACTTTGCTTTAATTTCCAAATACAGAAGACTTTTGACTTTACATATTAGTTTTGTTCGGTTTGGGGACTTTATGTGCATGAAATTATGGGACACATATTTCTGCATATGATTACATTGCTCTATATGTGTAGAAATATAAAATGATGTCTTCCAGAGCCAGGTGAAGTGGTGCAAGCCTATAATCCTAGGCCTTGGTAGACTGACAGCAGGATTTCAGGTTCAAAGCCAGCATGCAGTCTCTTAGTAGGACCCAGTTTCAAAACAAAAAAAGAATTGAGGGTGTATCTCCTGGCTAGAATGTTTCTGCATCTGATCCCTAGTACTACACACAAGCACAAAACTTCTGTCTTCCTATTCATTTGAACATTATATTATCATTATAGTGAAGTGCTCTATCTTTAAAAATGCATCTTGATGCATACCTGTGATCACAGTACCCTCAGTAGGCTGAGACAGGAGAATTGCAGGTTTGAGTCTAGTCTCAGCGGCTTAGAGAGATTCTCAGCAGCAACTTTGTAAGACCCTGTTTCAAAAGAAAAATAAGGCTAAGTATGGTGGCACACGCCTGTCATCCAGTACTTGGGAGGCTGAGACAGGAGGATTGCGTTTGAAGCCAGTCTCAGCAATTTAGTAAGACCCTATTTCAAAATGAAAAGACCTAGGGGTGTAGTTTGGAGGTAGAATATCACTGGGTTCAATACCCAGTGGGATTAATAAATCAATACATACATATATAAAAGTAAATATAAGCCAGGCATGGTGGCGCACACTTCTAATCCCTTCACTTGGGAGGCAGAGACAGGAGGATCGTGGAGCCTTGCTGGCTTAAGAGACCCTGTTTCAAAATAAAAATATAAATAATTGGTCTGGGAGCGTAGCTTGGAGGTAGAAGGGTTTCCGGGAACCCCAGTACTACACAAAAAATTAAACATTTCTTAGTAGAGTTAATTAACATCCTTATCTACTTTTTCAGCAGAAATTAGAAACTTAACATTATACCTATACATAATGGAAAATTTAGCAGACGTTCAAAGCCTTCCCTTATAAGGTTTGGATTGAGAAACATAATATCTTCTCTCAGCATTTTGAAAACATCATTTGTTGCAGTTAAGGGGGTTCTTTTTCAAATCTCCTGTAAGAAAAAGCCTGTTTGTGCACCTCTGCTCAGGATTTGCAGCCAAGTCACATGCTTTAGGAAGTGAACTTGCAGGCACAGAAGGGCATGCCTGGAATCCCAGTATCTGGGAGGCTGAGACAGCAGGATTGCAGCTTAGTGAGACCTATTTAAAACTAAAAATAACTGGGAGTGTAGCTCAGGGGTCATGGCCTCCTGGGTTCAATCCCCAGTACCACAGGGGAAAAAAGGGTGGGGAGAAAGTGACCTGACAGCTGTCACTCATGGTCCTGCATATAAAGATGGAGCCCTGAACTCCTAGGCAAGAGACAGAGGAGAGCTCAGACAGGACTCAGATCTGCTCAGATCCACCAGGACAGGAGGGCTCTAAGGTTTAAGATTCAATTGTAAGAAATAGTGGAGATGAAATTCCTAAAGCTTAGAAACTCAGCAAGAGGCTCAGCAAATTAATAAGACCCTACTTCAAAACTAAACAATGGGCTGGGGATGTAGCTTGGAGGCAGAATGCCCCTGGGCTCACTCTGCAGTATCACAAAATAAATCAATAAATTCCTAAAGCTAAAGCACACTAAGAAGCCCAGAGCGCAAAGGAAGGACCTGCACAGGTGACGCCGAGTCCTCTGTCCCGCGTACCCTTGGGAGGTGTCGAACACCGCACTCACACTTACTTTCCTCTTTTCCTTCTCCAGAGCGAAGAAAGACCGGTATTTAGGAAGCCTCCTCCATCCCCAGGTATTTGGCTTTTGAGGTTCATTATGATTGAAAAGTTATTTTTGTAAAGCCAGGTTGGTGGCGCATGCTTGTGATCTCAGCATTCAGGAGGCTGAGACAGGCAGATCACGGTTTGCGGACAGCCTCAGCTACTTAGTAAGGCCTTCTGCAACTTAGTGAGACCTGTTTAAAAATAAAGAAGTGAGTGAGGCATGGTGTCACACGCTTGTAATCCCAGCGCTTGGGAGGCTGAGACAGGAGGATCACACAGGTTCAAAGCCAGACTCAGCTACTTGGTGAGGCTCTCAGCAACTTAGTGAGACCCTGTTTCCAAATAAAGTAAAAACTAGGTCTGAGAGTATAGCCCACAGGTAGAAAAGCCCCTGGGTTCCACCCCCAGTACCACACAAAAAGAAAAAAAAAAACAGAAAGAAATTGGGAAGTGGTGTTGTTAAGCTGACACCTTTGCCTCCAGAGAGAAGACCCAGCCACTGGGTGGTGGATATGGATGTCCGCATGGGCTGTGCTCAGGTCCTGAGTGTGGGGGGCTGTGGGATGTGTGTGTGTCCTGGGGTGGTGGGCTATGGGGTGTGTTTGGGTTCTGGGGGAGGGGGGCTGTGGGATGTGCTTGGGTCCTATGAAGGGGATTAGGGTTAGGGTGGTCTCAGGCCCTGGGGAGTGGTATATGTAAACTAGCCCACTTAGGGGCTGATCTTTATGGCGTTTACCTTCATTGCATTTTGTCAGCTGCAGCAGCTTTCATAGTGGATTGAAATTTTTGACTATCATATATTACTCATGTGGAAATCCTCTTATCTGTCCTGCATATCTTGATTGACAATATTTTTATCCTTTTTATTTTGGTGTTTTTGATGTTATATTCTGGGAAAGTGCTGGGGCTTTCACGCAAGTTTATTCTCTATGATACTCTGCTAGCCAGGCGAGGTGGAGCACACCTGTAATCCCAGTACTTGGGAGGCTAAGACAGGAGGATCAGAGGTTCCTGACCAGCCTCAGCTACAAAAAGCGATACATTCAAATACACGCACAGCCTCCCTTGATGGCTCCCTCCTAACCTCCTCCAGCTCCTGCTCCTCCCTCCCTGTACATACTGGTAAGGTTGGTGGTGATACCTTCATCTATGGACATACTATTTCTGCTGTTTCCTTCCCCAAGATTCCTCTCCCTCCCCTTCTACCTCCCCAGCCCCCTTCTCCTACTCTACTGGGTCCCTCTCCGTATTATCACCAAGTTTCTCTTTCTTATTTTCTCTCTAGCTTCAGCTATGAGACCAATCATATGACCCCGACTTTCTGAGACTGATTGATTTCACTTAGCATCATGTTCTCTGATTCCATGTATTTTCCTGCACATGATGGGATTTGGGTCTTTAGTGTTGAGTCAAGCTCCATTGTCTATATAGACAACATTTTCTTTCCCACTCATCGGACGATGAATGTTAGTTCCATAATTTCCCTTTTGCGAACTTTTCTGTTTTCAGTATGAGTATTCTAACTTTAATTCTTTGGGAAAGAAACCAAAATTATAAGTTTAATTCCTTTGGAAAAATAGCAATGGCATAGCTATTCATTTTGTGTGTGTGCTGCTAGTGTTTGAACCCAGAGGCATTCTCCCTCAGAGCTACACCCCCAGCCTTTTGATTTTATACTTGTTTTGACACAAGATCTCTCTGTTGTTGAGAGTCTCAGTAAGTTGCTGAGGCTGGTCTTGAACTTGCGATTTTTCCATCTCAGCCTCCCAACTATGTGGGATTACAGGCTCGTGCCACCACTCTGGCTGCTATTCATTGTTTTTCTTTCTTTTTTATGATACTGAGGTTGAACCCCAGGACATTCTTTTCCCAAACTCTACCCCTGGCCATTTTTTATTTTTTATTTTGAAAGAAGTTCTCACTAAGTTGCTGAGGCTGGCCTTGAATAGGAGATCCTCCTATATCAGCCTCCCAAATACTGGGATTACAAGCATGTACCACCATATGTAGATTGGTCCTTAAAACCCTTTGCTATCTCTTGCTTCCTCCCCCAGGTACCTCTAGACTCTAGCCATAAATGTCTCCCAAGCACAGAAATTGTCACAGGATAAAATGACATCAGACTGAGTGTAATGACTTTATTGGGCTTTCTCTGAAATTCTTTGAATGGACACCGTAGCTCCAACTCCCAACCCTCCCTCTCACTGAGGGGGTGCTCCAGGACAGAGAGTGACCTTGAAGGCCTTGGGGAATGGGTTTTAAAACCTTCCTGAGGTTTTCTATCTGTTCTTTTATGATTGGTCAGAATTGGGTTGGGGGGGGACCAAGGACTTTTGCACAATTTTGATCCTTAATTTGAATGATTTTCTGTGGGCTGGCCCAGGCCCTGATTCCCTGGGGCCCCTCAGTCTCTCCCGTTCCTGCTCACCTCCCCAACCTCACAGAAAGGGGGATGCAGATGGCTGCTTTAATTCTTCCTGTTCCCAGGTCCTCTGCCCTGCCTCAAAACTTCCACTCTGCATAAAAATCTCACCTTTCCTGTTACCTCTCTTCTTGCCACTCACTGAAGCCTCACCAGACCATGCACTCACTTTTTAAAAATTTTATTTATTTATTTTTAGTACTGAGAATTGGCCCATTCCACTGCTAAGCTACACCCAGCCTGATTATATTATTATTTTTTATTTTGAAACAGGGTTTCTCTGGGCTGTAGAGGACCTCATTAAGTTGCTGGTCCTCCTGTCTTAGCCTTCCGAGTGGCCACCACGCTGCCCGGCTGACCTCCCACTCTTTCCTGAACATGTCATTCCCTTTCCAGGGCCCAAGGCCACAGCACCAGGCCTAAGATGGTTGGGGTGTTAGAAACAGATTTTAGGGGAATATTGAAATAAATACTCATGAACTCAAAAGTAACTCAGTAAGTTCCTTTGCTTCTGTGCAGATGGGTTGTGCTCACACCATAAATAACCAGCATGCTGGGCTGGCAGGCCTGGCTCTTTTTTATCCTCCTATCTTATAGCCCACTGTGTCATCCATCCTTCATTGGCTGAGATGAGACCTCACAATCTAATCTGACTGGCTATTTTCCTTCTAAAAAAATTTTTTTTGGAACTAAGGAAAAAAATTAAACCTATACTTCTGCTAGTGATGGGATGGTTGGGGGGCATATAGACACATGTACCAGAGGATTACAGAATGGATTCCTAATGTTACAAAATGAATACCAGTCAGTTTTTATATGACCTTGTGACTTTGATAAAAAGATCATTTTTCTTTCTTATATTGGGAATAAAGTCGCAAGTGCTTTTGATGATAAATAGTAAACATCAGTATTTTAAGGTTTTTCTCTTACATCTTTGCAGATGTAACTAGTAAAATATGAAAAAGATGTAGAGAAAACAGCAAAGAAATTTCGAGGATTTAACACAGGAAATATGCACCTAAACAAACATGCTCCTTACCTCTTATCTAAGTCTAGCCAAAGAAGATATGAAAAAGTTATAGTTAAAACAAGGGAAACCGAGTATGATGGTGCTTGTAATCCCAGGACTTGGGAGGCTAAGACAGGAGGATCACAGGTTCATGGCCAGCTTCAGCTACTTAGTGAGGCCCTCTACAACTTAGTTAGACCTTATTTCTAAATACAGAATAAAAAAATACGGCTGAGGGTGTACCTTGCAGGTAGAATGCTCACTACTTGCTGAGGCTGTTCTGGAACCAAGATCTCCCATCTCACACTACCAAGTACTGGAATTACAACTGTGTGCTCTCATTCCCGGCTATAATTTGTATTTCTTATTATTGATGAGCTTGAATATTCTCATATCTTTCTTTCATAAATTTGCCAACATTTTTTTTTTGGTACTAGGGAGCATTTTCCCTCCAAGCTGCACCCTCAGCCCTATTGTATTTATTGACTTACTTATTATTTATTTATTTATTTTTTCAAGTTAATGGAAACAAGTCTTTATTAAGTAACTTTTAATATCAGAAAAATAAAACTCTTATAATTCTCTTTACAGCAAATATATAATATTAGTGCTTTGGCCATCTTAAGGCCCTTTATCATAAGTTATATGGTTTTAAACTTTACTCAAATTGAATTTATAATCCCTATGACTTCCCTACATATACATAACAAAAGAGTGTAGTAAAATTAGCAAATACTAAACTATATTGATAATTTATCATTCTTAGTTTGTGGTTTTTAGAAACAGTACACTCACCTAATATATGTTGATTCCTTGGCTTATTAGTTGCAGTGTACAATGCAACAAAATACAAAATACGTGCTTGGTGAACATTCATTAATATCTACAAGATGGCAGCTAGAGATTAGGTTTCAATACTGACATTTAACTATTCTACAAGCAATTAGCATTACATCATAATATGCCATCAAGGCAACTGAAAAAATCAAAATAAAAACCGTTATTTGTCAACTTTTATACGAAATGTAACTCTTCAAGTGGAAATAAAAAATAAAATTTGTCGATTTACTATTGAATACACATAGGATTTCAATTTTCATTATACTGAGAAAGAAAGCTCTTTTGTGTTGGGAAAATAATGCTTCAAAAAATTAGTAGAAAAACCCACCAGTATAATGTTTTGTCCTTTCAATGCCAGCACAGATTTGGGAACATACTGAGGATGAAGTTATGGACATCTACAGGTGAAATGTACAAGTGTAATTTAAAGAAATCTTTCCTTGTGATTGGAAATAGTTTTGAAATGAAGTAAACTGATTGGAGGTCATCACAGCTGCTTTAGTGAATTATGCCAAGGACATTATTATCTCCTTTCCCTCCCCTAAAAAAATAAAAATATATTTATAATGTGCAAGACAAATATGGATTGAACAGAAAATGTTTCACATTTTGATCTATAGTCTAAAAATAAATCAATAGCTTGATCAGACTAATGAATGGAATGTTCGCACCCTCAATTATCAGCCAATATAGGTACATCCCAAAGCCCTTCCTGTAACGGGAAAACCCAGGCGGTCATTTCCACATCCACCAGGGGAGGCTATGGGTACGAATTCACAATGGAGACAACTGCATTCCTGATCCACTGATCATACCAGCCTTGAGCGTTCTGGGCGAGATGAAGGTCAATGTACCAGTTTGTGTCCCAAATTGTAACCAGTGATCTAGTAAACTGCCATCAGCCCTATTATTATCAATAAGTAATCATCATGCATTAAAAAGTTACCTGCAATCCTGTAGAATTAGGTGTAAGTTGTTGTAAAATAAAAAACAAACGAACCTGTTTTGTCAGAACTGGCAGTGTAAAGAAGGCAGCACTGGAAGTGTCTGAGTCATCTGTAATGCCAAGTACCCTTCATTAACTCTTAATGTGGTTCGGCTTTGGGACCCAGTGTTTGGAATCTCAGACTTACACGCTTTTCCCATAGGTCACACAACCTATGATCTTCACTCAGTTTTATTATTTATTTATTTTATTGGAGACTGAACCCAGGGAATAAAATAGGCCTAGGGTGCAGCTCAGAGGTAAATGCCTATTCATTCAATTTTCAGTACCAAATACATTACATGTGTGTGTCTGTGTGTGTGTGTGTGTGTATGTATGTATGTATGTACACATATATGTATATATACCACGTATATATGTATATATATTATATATAATATATATATATATATATATATATATTTTGTGGTAACTGGGGATGGAACCCATTCTACCTCTAAGCTACACCCCTAGCCCTAGTTTTTCTTCTTTACTGTGAAACAGTCTCACTGAGTGGCAAAGGGCCTCACTAAGTAGCTGAGGCTAGCTGCAAACCATGATCCTCCTGTCTCAGCCTCCCAAATGCTGGGATTACAAGTGTGTGCCACCATGCCTGTCTTAAATATTATTTTATATGGAGATGTACAGTCACTACTTCTGTGAGCCTAAAAGGGAACAAAGGCAAATGATCAGCAATTTTTATAAAATCATGACAGATCTGACATAATTCATGACATTGAATTGCTTTTTTTCAGGAGACCCTGAAACTGAATTAATTCATCTAAGGAAAAAAACTCAAGAACTGGTGAATGAAAATAATGACTTGAAAATGATGATCCATCATTTGAACTTACAAATGAGCCGATATCAAGCAGAATTTGGGTGTTCATCCAAAGAAGAGGTAATGTTTTCAGTTATGGAAAATCAGACCTTTTTTATCCTTTTACTGTTGAGTCAATTTATAATTCTCAGGGGTTCTTATTTATTATAATTTGGCTAAAAAGATGCATCCAAAGCACAGTCTTTCTAAAGATCATTTCATTTCCTTCCTTCCTTCCCCATAATAAAGAAAAGAAAGACCCTGTGTAAAACACTGGAGTCATATAGAAGGTCAATTATTGGAAGTCTATCTCATCTGCTTCATTTTCTATCCTGTTCCTAAGAGTTATAGCTCTTACTTATCAATACACAAACTTTGAAAAGAAAGGAGATGGACATATATTTTTACGTGTGTGTGTGTGTGTGTGTGTGTGTGTGTGTGTCATGGGGATTGATCCCAGGGGCATTCTACCTCCGAGTCACACTGCCGGCCCCATTTCATTTTTTATTTGGAAACAAGGTCTCACTGAATTGCTGGTGCCTCACTAAGGTGCTGAGGCTGGATTCAAACCTGCGATCCTCTTGTCTCAGCCTCCCAAGTACTGGGATTTACCATTGTGCACCACCACAGTTGGTGGATTTTTACTTTAGTAAAGTGATTGTTGAATTCAGTTTTACAGACTCCTACTGAGCAAGCTACTATGTCAGATGCTGTGAGGAATGCAAGGTAAACCAGGTCAGGCCCCTGGTCTTGGAGAACTCAGGGTGTGAAGGACACATGTGGACACAGGAGGATGACATGTGCCTGGCCCTTGCTGAGCCTCGCGCATCCACCACTGCAGTCAATTTGAGAGCACTCTCCTCACATCAAGGAATTTCATACCCAGCAGCAGTCACTATTCATTTTCCTTAGCATCTGTTCCCTCCACTTCAACCATATAGGCATCCACTACTTTCTGTGTCTGTGGATTTGCCCATTCTCAGAATATTTTTTTGTGTATGTTACTCGGGTTCCTGGAAACCCTTCTACCTCCGGGCTACTCCAAGACCTATTTTTATATTTTTAAAATTTGGAAACTGGGTCTCATAAGCAGGCGAGGTTGGCTTTGAACCTGCGTGAATCTGCTGTCTCCGCCTCCCAAGCTCAGGGATTAGAAGCATGTGCCACCACGCCTGGCTCTCAGAATTTTTTTAAACTCCACTTAGCATAATATTGTGTGTGTGTGTGTGTGTGTGTGTGTGTGTGTGTATGTGTGCGCGCGTGCTTGTTATTGGGGATAGAGCCCAGGGGCATTCTACTTCTGAGCTACATTCCCAGACTTATATTATTATTAATTATTATTATTATTATTATTATTATTATTATTATTATTTGGTACTAGGGTTCCTGGAAACCCTTCTACCTCTGGACTACACTCCCAGACCTATTTTTATATTTTTTTAAGTTGGAAACAGGGTCTCTTAAGCAAGCGAGGCTGGCTTCGAAACTGCGTGAATCTGCTGTCTCCACCTCCCAAACGCAGGGATTACATGGGTGTGCCACCATGCCCACTGACCTTTTTTATTTTTTGATTTGAAATAGGGTCTTGCTAGATTGCTGAGAGTCTGTGTTGCTGAGGCTGGTCTCCTGTCTCAGTTTCCTAAATTCTGGGATCATTAGTGTATTCTACCATCCCTGGCTTAATATTAAGTTTTCTTTTTTGATGCTCAATTCTGAACGCAGAGCCTCATGCATGCTAGACAAGCACTCTAGCTCTGAGCTACACCTCCAGCCGCGTTCTTAGTGTTGTTTTTTGTTTTTGTAGCACTAGGAATGGAACTCAGTGGGTATTCTACCTCTGAGCTATAGCCCAGCACTATTTTTTATTCTTTATTTGAATAAGGTCTCACTAAGTTGTAGAAGGCCTCACTAAGTAGCTGAGGCTGTCCACAAACCACAATCCTCCTGTCTCAGCCTCCCAAATATTGGGATTACAGGCATGTGCCAGCACGCCCAGCCAGTATTACCTTTTAACAAGAAAACATTTTGGGGGTCACATGATAAAAAATGTATTCCCTGGTCAGGTTCTTGTATGGGCTATGGGTGGGACGGAGCACCCTGGCCCAGTGACAACCTTCCTGCAGCCCCACCCATCCTCTAATAACCCTTCCATACACCTTTCTTCTACTCTATGCCAATGCCACATTTTTGTGTTAACAGCCTTTCTTAATCACTCAAGCCAGAAGTGATATTTCTTTTAAATCATAGTAGACTTTGTTTGTACCACTCTGAAAGCAGGAATATCATTCTGCCCTGTATATTATCTATCTATTGGATTCATTTTTATTAAAACACTTAGGTCTGTTATTAGACTATACAATCCTTGAAAATAATGTGTTGCGATGTCCATAATGACTTTGTGGAAAGAATGAGTGATGAAATAGAATGATTAAGTTAGAAAGCATTAGAAAGTTTTCATTAAAACTTATTTAAAGGCTTCTTGCGAGGTACTTCTTGGGAGGCCGGCTCTTCCTGCCTCTGGGCTTCCGGCCCCTCCCGCTGCCCTTGCCACTGGACCTTGACTTATCACTTAGTGAGGCCCTTTGCAACACAGTGAGGCCCAGTTTCAAAATAAAGAATAAAAAACAGAGCAGGGGTATAGCTCGGAAATCAAATGCCACTTGGTTCCATCCACAGACACCCCCACCCCCCAAATAAAAGAAGAAAAAAATCTCAAAAGGACTAAAACTAAACTAGGCGTGGTGGTACATGCTTGTAATCCCAGTACTTGGGAGGAAGAGACAGGAGGATGACAGGCTCATGTCCAGCCTCAGCTACTTAGTGAGGCCCTCCACAGCTTAGTGAGACCCTGTTTCAAAATAAAGAATAAGAAATAGGGCTGGGCGTGTAGCTCAGGGGTGGAATGCCCGTGTTCAATCCCCAGTACCACAGAAACAAAAGAAGACTAAAACTCAGTCCGCTTTCTCTCTGGAGCCTGGTGATTTTTTTGTTTCTCTGGTGATGGTGTTTTCTGGCTATGAAAGGCGCTGATTTTGTGGTAATGGAGATTGGTTGTTAGCGGGGCTCTTAAGCCCGGCTTTTCTCGGTCGCCATCTTCTCGGAAGTCTGACAAATATCCAGTCTTTCTTCTTAAGTGTTTCTAACAATCTTTCAAGGGGCCTATAAACTGAGAAAATGATATAGCCTCATGCCATGTGACCCTCTTCACCAGAAGGGCACACAGGCAATTGCTAAAAAGAGTATCAAACTCTAGATACCTTTTCCTATGGGCTTCACGAAAATTGCTTTTAAACACAAGGCCGAATATGGTAGGAAGGAAGCAATGAGTGAGAAGAGCTAGACATACACATCTAGGTTGGAGAAGACCAGGAAACATCCAGCCAACTGACCAGGTTGTTGTGAGGCGTGCGTGCAAATTCATCTCTTTTACTCAAGTTACTGGAACGTCCATTCCAAAAGGACCTTAGGTATTTTTCACATCTTGCATACCTCCACAGATACTGTTTTAATCATTATTTTCCTGGGCTTTTTCTGGATCAGCTTTCTTTTATATTGTTTCATACAGTTTGGTAAGTTTTTTCCTGTATGATTTGTCACATTGTAGCATAAACTCTCAGGCAAAATTTGAAATGTGACTCCAAAGAAGAAGCGGAGTTGTGAAGTAAATTCAGTTCTGAAGATAGAAACACAGAAGTGAAAAGATATACTTATGAATAGATGACACATGTGTACGTCCACAGAGACATTAAATTACCGTGCCAAAGTCTCACTTTTTGTGTGTGTGGTACTGGGGATGGAACCCAGTGGCCTTCTACTTCCAGGCTACACTCCCAGACTTATATTTTTATTTGGAAACAGGGTCTCTTAAGCCAGCGTGGCTGGCTTCGAACCTGCGCAATCCTCCTGTCTCAGCCTCCCAAGCGCGGGGATTACAAGCGTGCGCCACCACGCCTGGCTCAAAGTCTCACTTTTAACTCATTGATCGGATGAGTTTTCTGATCCTGTGTTAGGGAATTGCCTCATCACTTCTGGTGCCATAAAATGTCAGGTTACTGCCATGGATGAGCTTGGAAGGAATCATTTCAGCTTTCTGGCTTTTGCTTTGATTATAAGTAGATGATGGGACAGTACGCCCAGCTGGACAAGTGTGTGGCTATTGAAGATGAAATCTGAGAGCAGCTCCTTCCTGGAGCTCACACTAGCAGCTGGGCACTTTGTCTGCGCTTTAGGGTTATGGCAGACCTTGGCTCCTGTTCCAGTGAGCACCTTCTCTTTGGGATATCCCAGTGTTCAAATGAACAGAGAAATGGGAAAGGCCTTGGGGAAGAATAGATCGGTGCAGAGAGGGGAGGCGTCCTGTTAGTGCAGGGGAGGCGTCCTGTTGGTGCTGAAGCCCCAGATGATCACATTCTCCCAACCTGGCTGTTGAAGGAAAACCCAGGACATGGAGCCAGAAGGGGCAATTGTGTCCTTTTCTGTCCACTTCTACCTGGGGAGTGTTAAGTACAAAGAATGGGTGGAAATAAAAGCATAGAACTGAGAATAGCCCTCTTGTGTTCAATCAAACAGAAATGAGAGAAAGTTGCCAAATATAGCAATGGCTAAGGAAAACACTATAGTAGGCACAAAAATATTTTTTTGGAGTGAAATTTAGACAACAGCACTTAGTCAAGCGATAATCGTAATGAAAACAATAGGTCCTTTTTAGTGAAAAGTACCAGCTTTCTTAGTGTCAAACTCTTTTGAAAGGCTGAAGACAAACGGACAAAGCCCGAAAGTCATGAAGAAAGCATCGGAGGAGAGTCTGAAGGTGCATCTGTGGCAACTACCACATCAAGGCAGCAGGACGGTCTCAAGCAGTTTCCTCCTGAGAGGAGTAAACCAGTGGACGGGTAAGAGACGGAAACGTTCCACAGGACCTGGTTGTTATTGTCCCATCACACCGTCTGTAATTTCGACTACTATTCATGATGAGAAAGTTTAAGCTTTCAGGAGCATTTTCCACACTGCATGCTTATGAAAACTGCAAACAAAGAGGGTGACACCCTTTCCCTCAATTATAATGAAAAGTATTCATGAAAATAATAAGAAGAGCTAGCATTGGCAGAGGTGAGGATAATGGCGTTCTGTTGCACTGTTGGCACGTGCAATTGGAAATCACTTTTTGAGGGTAATTTAGCAGTAGGTTTCCAAATTTCAAATGTATCATTCTTTGCACCTGTCAGCTTCATTTCTGTACCTAGATCTCTCTGGGAGACTGAACCATGATTTCCCAACACAAACATACACACATGCACTCAAGACATTCATTGTAAATTACATATTACATGCAACAGGTGACTATGTTTAATATATACAGTATGTATATGAGGGGTATGTAGTATATGTGTTAAAGGGGTTGAATATCTTACATATATATGTGTGTGTATTTGTGTGTTCAGAATATTTATCTTTGCATTTTGGTATCGTCATGTTGAAGACCGTCTAAATGGTCATCAATAAGGAAGTAAGTAATCAGTCTTACTCATAAAATAACATCATTTGTAACCATTTCAGAAGCAAAGTTGAACCAGTAGCATCCTGTGCGTATAGGAGCAGCACAGGCACACTGTATTTAAAGCATTTATTCTGAAGGCACATGTTTATCAAATGTATTTTAATGCTTGTGACATCTGCTGAGCTACAGAAGAATCTGCCTGTTACAGTGGCATATTGTCCAGCCACCAGCAAATACTAGTTAGGTAGAATTGTCAACTCTTCAGTTCCCTCTGTAGAAAAGCCGGCAGTCATGACATTTTCTGGAAACAAAGCAAAAGAGTATAGTCTGAGGAAAGTGAGCCTCAGTGCTGCTGAAAGGCCTTGGGGAGGAGGACAAGGAGCAGTTTCAGTGGCTGGTTCCCAGAGAAGCCTGGCAGGAATTTAATCACTCCTGTGTGTGTGTGACCATGCCAGCATGAGTAGGAATGGTTGTGTAAGGTACTCCAAGGTAACAGGTTATCAATTTAAAATTTCTTTAGAGGGTAATGAAAAGTGGAAAGGTTTTGTTTCAGACATGTAGAAAAGAAAATATTCACCATTCATCAGAGACAAACACTTTTGAATTATAACATTGTAAAGAATAGAAACCTCACTTTCCTGTACCAGCTGAGCTATGACATGTGTCCTATACTGAATGTTTGTGGAATGCACGCAGAAACAGTGGAATGAACACACCCTCTTCATGTGCTTCTTTAGAAAAATGACAATTTATTTTATTCAAAGTTAGTTTTTAAAATGGCCTAGGTTTTACTTCTTTTTACTTTTAAACATGTTTGTATAATTCAGAAACTAGTTATAATGAGATAGGGAATGGTCTTTGACACTCACCTGTATTATATCACTCCAAAACACTTGAAGGGAAATGTTAACTTCAGAGCACATTGTGACCCACAAACTGTGGAGACAGAATTTCTGGTTTGAATTCTGGGATTGCAGCGACCATGAATATGGGACTGGGCAAGATATCTAGTGTTTGTTTGACTAGTTTCTTCCATGATCAAATAGCTACTTTGTCACCTGCCTCACCACACTGTGAGGATTCATATGAGATTCGTACACGTCCAGTGCTTGGAATGGTGCATTGTCATTGCCTAGTAGATCCTGAGAGCAACATCCTGTCACCATCTAATAAGGCTTCCCCTGATATGAGGACTAAGGCAGTATATTTCACATGGACATTAGTGCACATAACAGTTTATTTTGAATGAAAATGACAAGAACAAAAATCTGATGTATTTATTTCCAGCAAGAAATAAAGGCAGCATGCTTTCTTTTTGTTATGAATATCAAAACCTTTGATCCAGCCGAGGGTGGTGGTGTACGGTTATGATCTCAGCATTTGTGAGGCCGAGACCAGAGCATCATGGTTTGCAGACAGCCTCAGCTACTTAGTGAGGTCCTTTCTAAACCAGTGAGACCCTGTTTCAAAATAAAGAATAAAAATAGAGCTGGGGGTATAACTTGGTGGTAGAATGCCCCTGGTTTCTATCCACAGTACTGCAAAAAAGAAAAGTTTAATCCTTAATTACTTTTTGGTTTTTGTGGTTGGTGGTGTTGATGATAGTGGTACTGGTGATTGATCAATGGGTCATTCCAACTTTGAGTTAAACACCCTAACCCTTATAATTTTTTAGTCATTTTTTTAAAATCAGGGACTTGTGAGTTTGCTGAGCTCACTGCATTACTGAGGCTGTCTTTGAACTTTATATGCTTCAATCTCAGTCTCCAGGGAAGCCTCCCATTTCCTGTATTCACAAACCCATACAACCTGAGGCACACATGCCCCTTCTACTATGTCTTTACCTGCAGATGCTATATTCAGTTTTGTTGTTTTTGTAGACCACTCATGCTTGATATGTATTTGCATATCAGTATGATTTTACCGGGGATTTAAACTTTTCTCCATGTGTTCATCTCCCATTTGAGTATCTTCTTTTGTGAGTTATGAGTGCTGAGAAATTGGACCCTAAATTCAATCTGAATATTGCTAAGGGATTGTTCTTGGGAATCCAGGTTTCATCAGTTTTCCAGGAAATTAAAAGCTATTAAAATGCATACAAGGTCTTTAATATGCTCAATCAGAAATTGGAAGTTTTATTGAAATATCAAGAATAGTAAATATTTATGTTTGGGAGATTAGAAGATCTCTATTTTTGTAATCTGAAGTCCATTATAAGTGAAAAGGGAATGGGCATATCACCATCCAGATAAAACTTTATTTTCAGCTTTATTTGGGCTCTATCCAGTTCAGCAGCAGTGCACTTGGTTCACACATAGCATCCTTGGTTCCTTCAGCAGCACCAGAGGAAAACCCTTCCTCAGACCCCAATAAGACATTTACAAAAGCGGGCACTGGGCTGTCTTTGGGCGACAGATGCTATTTAGCTGATTCTATGGGGCTTGGTGCAGGAATCTTCACCTCAGGCACCCTGCACACACATCACCATCCTTTTTAAACAGATCTTAGTATGCACCGCAGTATGTTTTTCCACAGTGCCTTCACATACAATTATAAAAATCATTAAAATAAAAACTAAAAAATAGAGCTGTAGTTTAGCTGGGTGGTAGAATGCCTCTGTGTTCCATCCTCAGTGCCGATAAACAAAAGAAAAAATGTCTCTTATTTTGACAAGATAATACTTTTTAAATTTATTTGTAACGTAGTGATCCTGCGTTAAGTTTGGAAACAGCAAAAACAAGTAAAAATGAGGAAGGCACCTTGGTAGAAGATGTTACCAGATTCACACCTGAGAAGACTGGTCCACTCACTGCAGCTCAGCAGCATAAAGACGCCTGCTTTTCACAAGAAGACCCTGAGGAACAAAGGTACAACTGCCAGCTCTGCAGTTCCCTCTGTAGAAAAGCCGGCAGTCATGACATTTTCTGGAAACTAAGCAAAAGAGTATAGTCTGAGGAAAGTGAGCCTCAGTGCTGCTGAAAGGCCTTGGGGAGGAGGACAAGGAGCAGTTTCAGTGGCTGGTTCCCAGAGAAGCCTGGCAGGAATTTAATCACTCCTGTGTGTGTGTGACCATGCCAGCATGAGTAGGAATGGTTGTGTAAGGTACTCCAAGGTAACAGGTTATCAATTTAAAATTTCTTTAGAGGGTAATGAAAAGTGGAAAGGTTTTGTTTCAGACATGTAGAAAAGAAAATATTCACCATTCATCAGAGACAAACACTTTTGAATTATAACATTGTAAAGAATAGAAACCTCACTTTCCTGTACCAGCTGAGCTATGACATGTGTCCTATACTGAATGTTTGTGGAATGCACGCAGAAACAGTGGAATGAACGCTCCCTCTTGATGTGCTTCTTTAGAAAAATGACAATTTATTTTATTCAAAGTCAGTTTTTTAAATGGCCTAGGGTTTAACTTCTTTTTACTTTTAAACATGTTTGTATAATTCAGAAACTAGTTATAATGAGATAGGGAATGGTCTTTGAGACTCACCTGTATTATATCACTCCAAAACACTTGAAGGGAAATGTTAACTTCAGAGCACATTGTGACCCACAAACTGTGGAGACAGAATTTCTGGTTTGAATTCTGGGATTGCAGCGACCATGAATATGGGACTGGGCAAGATATCTAGTGTTTGTTTGACTAGTTTCTTCCATGATCAAATAGCTACTTTGTCACCTGCCTCACCACACTGTGAGGATTCATATGAGATTCGTACACGTCCAGTGCTTGGAATGGTGCATTGTCATTGCCTAGTAGATCCTGAGAGCAACATCCTGTCACCATCTAAAAGCCTTTCCCAGCGGGCGTGGTGGCGCACGCTTGTAATCCCTGCCCTTGGGAGGCGGAGACAGGAGGATTGTGCAGGTTCGAAGCCAGCCACGCTCACTTAATAGACCCCGTTTCCAATTTTAAAAAATATATAAAATAAGTCTGGGAGTGTAGCCGGAGGTAGAAGGGCTTCCAGGAACCCCAGTACCACCATATTAAATAAAATATAATATAATAAAATAAAAGGCTTTCCCTGACATGAGGACTAAAGGAGTGTATTTCACATGGACATTAGTACACATAACAGTTTATTTTGAATGAAAATGACAAGAACCCAAATCTGATGTATTTATTTTCATCAAGAAATAAAGGCAGCATGCTTTTCTTTTTGGTGGTACTGGGGTTCCTGGAAGCCCTTCTACTTCTGGGCTACACTCCCAGACCTATTTTTATATAGTTTCTCTTTATTTGGAAACAGGGTCTCTCAAGCCAGTGTGGCTGGCTTCGAACCTGCGCGATCCTCCTGTCTCCTCCTCCCAAGCGCGGGGATTACAAGCATGCGCCACCACGCCCAGCAGCATGCTTTTCTTTTTGTTATAAATGTCAAAACCTTTGATCCAGCCGAGTGTGGTGGTGTACGCTTGTAATCTCAGCATTCGTGAGGCTGAGACCAGAGGATTAAGGTTCGTGGACAGCCTCAGCTACTCAGTGAGACCCTCGTAGACCAGTGAGACCCTGATTCAAAATAGAGAATAATAAATAGTGCTGATAGTATACCTTGGAAGTAAAATGCCCTTGGGTTCTTATCCCCATTACCGAGGGGATTCTACGTCTGATCTACACCCCTTGCCCTACCTTTTTTTTTTTTTTTTTTTTTTTTGGTGGTACTGGGGATCGAACCCAAGAACATTTTACCTCTGATCTAAACCTCTAGGCCTATTTTTTATTCTTTATTTTGTAACAGGTTCTCACTTAGTTGAAAGGGCCCCAATATGTAGGTGAGGCTGTATGTGTACCACAATCTTCCTTGTTAAGCCTTTCGATGCTGGGATTACAAGTGTGCACCACCACGCCTGACTTCCGACCTTATTTTTGATTCTTTATTTTGAAACAGGGTCTCACTGATTTGCAAAGGGCCTCACTAAGTAGTATGAGGCTCTGCGAATGCCATCCTCCTGTCTCAGCCTCCCAAAGCTGGGATTACAATTGTGCATCACCACGTTCAGCTTTTTTTTCTTTTTTTGGTGGTACTGGGGTTCCTGGAAGCCCTTCTACCTCCGGGCTACACTCCCAGACCTATTTTTACATTTTTATTTGGAAACAGGGTCTCCTAAACCAGCACGCGCACGGCTGGCTTTGAACCTGCATGATCCTCCTGTCTCTGCCTCCCAAGCGCGGGGATTACAAGCGTACGCCACCACGCCCGGTGCCACGTTCAGCTTTTATGAATATCTTGATGAATTAAAGTATGGAAGATTTGGGATTTAGAAAAATTACAAGTGTGGTGACACATGTTTGTAATCCCAGCATTCGGGAGGCTGAGACTGGAGGCTTGCGGTTTGCAGACAACCTCAGCTATTTAGTGAAGCCCTTTGCAACTCACTGAGACCCTATGGCAAAAATAAAAGACTAAAGAGTAGGACTGGGATGTAGCTCAGAGTGAGAATGCCCCTGGGTTCCATCTTCAGTACTGAAAAAGAAAAAATTGGTTCTTATTTTTACAAGATACTATTTTTAAATTCATTTTTAAATGTAGCGCCCCTGCCTTGAATTTGGAAACAGCGAAAACAAGCAAAGATGAGGAAGAGGCATTGACAGCATATGTCACCAAAATCATATATGAGATGGCCGATTCACTCACTAAAATTCAGCAGCATAAGGATGGCTGCTTTTCACAAGATGAAGACCTGGAAGAAAGGTAAAATTGTCAACTCTTCATTTCCCTGTGTAGAAATGCCAGCAGTCATGACTTTTTCTGGAAGCAAAGCAGAAGCGGAAAGTAGAGATACTCAAGAGCAACGGTGATGTTGAAAGGCTGCTGGGGAGGAGGACAAGGGACTGTGACAAGGAGCAGTTTAGTAGCTGGTTCCCAGGGAAGCCGGACAGGAACTTAATCCTTCCTATGTCTGTGTGTGACTCTGCCAGAATGAGTAGCTATGACTGTGTAAGGTACTCTTAGGTAACAGGTTATCATTTTAATATTTCCTTAGATGGTAGTGAAAAGTGGAAGGCCTTGTTAACAAAATATAGAAAATAAGGTAGTCATCATTAAGCAGAGATGAATACTTTTGGATTATAAAACAAAAATTCAGATATAGATCTCTCTGTCGAGGAATAAAGAACGCACGTTTTACTTTTACTGTTAGTGTCAGAACGTTTGATCCATAATCACTTTTGTTGTTGTTGATGTTGGTGATGTTACTGGTGATTGATCTTTGGGCAATCTACCTTTGAGGCAAACACGCTTTTTCCTTTTAGTTTTTTAGTGTTTCGTTTGCTTTTGGAACAGGGCCTGCTCGGTTGCTACATGGCTGAGGCTGTCCTTGAACGTCAGTCTCAGGCTCCCAGGAAAGCCTCCTATTCCTTGTCTTCACAAACCCATACAACCTGAGGCTCGCAAGCCTCTTCTACTCTGCCTCCACGTACAAATGCCACGTTCACTTTTGTTTTGTTGTTTGTGTAGACCACTCCTACTGGATATTTATTTTCATATCAGAATGACTTTACTGTACATTACACTAGTGATAAAGCTGTCGAGCTTTCCCCATGTATTCATTTCCCTTTTGTGTGTCTTCTTGGGTGAGTGCATTAGTGCTGATATACTGAACACTCAATTCAATCTGAATATTGCTGAAGGTTGGAGGTGGAAGTCCATGAGTAGTCAAGTAAAAGCTTTTAGAAGGCATACAGTGTCTTTCATATGCTCAATCAAGAGTCAGAAGCATTTTATGCAAATACCGAGAATGGTCAGTATTTTAGTTTTGGAAAGCTCTATGGTCTCTCTTGTTGAAGTCTAAAATCTATTATTTGTAATAAGAGAGTGTCATGCCTCCGTCTCGATAAAACTTTGTTTTCAGGGACCTGGGCTCTAGTTCAGCAGCAGTGTACTTGGCTCACACATAGTGTGTTTGGTTCCTCTGTAGCACCACAGGAAAACCCTTCCTCAGACCCCAGTAGGACACTGAGAAACACAGGCCATGGACTGGCGTTGGGTCACAGACACTCTCTAGCTGATCCAAAGGTGCTTGGTGTGGGAATCTTCTTCTATGGACATGCATGCACATCCTCATCCTTTCTGAACAGATCTCTGTGCGCACCACACCATGTTTCTCCACATTGCCTTCACATACAATTGTAAACAATTGTTTCACAAAATAGCAATCATTTTGAATTTCTACTGCTTGTAGAGAATTTAGTATTTTAAGATGACGACTAATACTTTGTGAGTTGACTCTAATAAAGTATTCAGTATTGAGGTACACGTCAGCGTGTCAAGTCATTGTTTTCTATTGGCAAAATGATAATCACAGAGTATGCAGCTAAAACATTGTAAGTGATATAATTTGTCTGTTTCATTTGTTTATTCCATTAAATGTAAGTACAGTGTTCTCTTGGTCAGTCTGAGTTTTTACATGGTATTAGACCCCAGATCATTTTCTTTCCATACAAAATGATAACCCATGATAATACATACTGCTGTTTGTGGACTATATAACATGAGATATGTGTGTTTTAAAAGTAAGGCTATACAGTAAGATATTTTCCCTTTTATGTTTTCAGATAATATGTCTCCTTTAATTTTTGAAACTTTATTTAAAATAAATATTATATTTCTTTTCCTTTTTTCTTTTTTTTTTTTTTCTTTTTTGGTGGTTCTGGGGTTCCTGGAAGCCCTTCTAAATCCAGGCTACACTTCCCGACCTATTTTTTATACTTTTTTATTTGGAAACAGTGTCTCTTAAGCCAGCGCGGCTGGCTTCGAACCTGAGCCGATCCTCCTGTCTCCGTCTCCCAAGCGCGGGCATTACAAGCGTTCGCCACCACGCCCGGCTTAAAATAAATATTATATTTCTAAACACACTAAAATTTTGGCCAGAATTTCATTCTTGCTCCCATCAAAGAGTCATTGCAGCCGGGCCTGTTGGCGCACGCTTGTAATCCCAGCGTTCAGGAGGCTGAGACTGGAGGATCGTGGTTCACAATAGCCTTACCTACTTAGTGAGGCCCTCTGCAACTAGTGAGACCCTGTTTCAAAATAAATAAAGAATAAAAAATAGGGCAGGGTGTGTAGCTTGGAGGTAGAATGCCCCTGGGTTCCATCCCCAGACCTGCCCCCCCCCCAAAAAAAAGAGTCATTGCTTTGCAGGTAGTGAGATACAGATTTTAAGGGAAACCTTTTAGTTTAGTGAAGTGTTTATTTCTTATTCAACCTATTTTCTTTTTTTGTTTTGTTTAGTTTTGTTGGTACTGGGGGTGGAAACCAAGGGCTTTTCTACCTCCGGGCTATACTACCAGACCTAGTTTATATTTTATTTGGAAACAGGGTCTCACTGAGTTGCTGAGAGCCTCACTAAGTAGCTGAGGCTGGCTTCGAACCTGCACGATCCTCCTGTCTCAGCCTCCCAAGTGCTGGGATTACAAGCGTGCACCACCACTCCCGGCTCATTCAGCCTAGTCTCAGCTCGTCTTCAGCTCTTAGAGAACAGATGCCATGTGCTTCATCATTGTACTTACACTGTGTTCTAAGCAGAAGACCTCGCTGCCATTTTTCCCTGCTTAGTGATGGCCTCTTTTACACGTGGTCACTACTGTTACACCATCCTGTGCTCAGATCCATCGTCTTGTATAGGAAATCATCTCTATCACCTTGTATCCTAACTGTACATTCACTTGTGTATTTAAGTAGAGACTATCCATCTCCTTATAGTTGCTTGGCACATTAAAACACTTTTTATGAATATCTTGAATTAAAATGTGGAAGAGTGGGGGTTTTAGAAGAATTAATTCTTACATTTTCAGTAGAATTTTTTTTACAAGACAATGCTTTTTTAAATTTGTTTTTAAATGTATTTCATCTGCCTTTTGTTTTAGCTTGGAAGAAGCTAAAAGGATAGATGAGGAAGAGGCCTTCAGTGAACACGCTGCCACCTGTATAGTGGAGAAGGCTGACGCACCCAGTGAGGGTCAGCAGCCTGGGAGGAATGGCTGCCTTTCCCACAGAGAGGACACAGGAGAACAAAGGTAAAGTGGTCAGTTCTTCGTCTCTATGTAGAAATGTCAGCAGTCATGACTTTTTCTGGAAACAAAGCAGAAGAGTATAGTCTGAGGAAAGCGAGAGATACTGAAGACCATCGATGTGCGGGAGGCCGATGGGGAGGAGGCCAGGGACTGTGACGAGGAGCAGTTTTAGAAGCTGGTTTCCAGAGAAGCCTGGCTGGAATTTAACCATTTCTGTGTGTTTGACCACGCCAGCATGAGTAGAGTAAGGTAGTCTAAGGTATCAGGTTTTCAATTTAAAATTTCTTTAGATAGTCATGAAAAGTGGAAGGGTTTTGTTTCAGACACATAGAAAAGAAAATGTTCACCATTAAGCAGTGACGAAAGCTTTAGAATTAAAACATTATAAAGAATAGAAAACTTGCTTTCCTGTCCCAGCTGAGCTATGACCTGTCTCATGTACTGGATGTTTGTGGAATTCATGAAGAAACAGTAAAATTGATGCTATCTGTTGATGTGTTTCTTTAGGCAAATGTCAATTTAATTCATTCAAATCAGTTTCCTTTTTATTAATTTTTAACTTCTTATTGCTGCATTGCAGTCACACACCTTCCTGGGGTACAAGATGGCAGAGGCACACATGCACGTACCACTCATTTAGTCCTTTCCCAGTTCTCAGCCCATCCCTTCCCCGCAAAGTCAGTTTTCAAAACTGCCTAGGCTTACCTTTTTTTTTTTACTTTTAAAATGTTCGTATAATTCAGGAACTATTCAAGTTATAGTGAGAAATGGGATGATCCTAGTATATGCCTGCTTGTCTCAGCATATGGTGGCCCGCAGGTCCTTGTGAGACTGTCCTTGAACTTTGATCTGTCTGTCTCAGCTCCCAGGGAGGCTCCCTACTCAGGTATTCGCAAACCCCTGCGATCTGATCTGAGACAGTCAGCCCTCTTCCAGTCTTGTCATCACCTACAAATGCTATATTTGTTGTGCTTATAGACCACTCATACTGGACACACATAGACATATCACTATGGCTTTATTGCACATCACACTAATGACAAAACTGTTGAAAATTAGTTTTGAAATCCTTTATTGGAACACTATAGTAATACACCTTAATGGAGTACCAGATGGTAGAGGCATACATGCACATCTTACCTATTTAGCCCTTACCCAATTTGTTGAAGATTTTTTTTTCACGTGTTCATATCTCATTTCTGTGTCTTCTTGGATGAGTGCTCAAATATTGGGTCCTCAAATCAGTCTGACCATTCCTAAGGAATTGTATGTGGGGAATCATTTTCCATCAATATTTCAGAAGTCAGGCAAAAGCTATTAAATGCATAAACAACCTATGAGATGTTGAATCTGGAATGGGAATTTTTTCTGCAAAGATCATAATACTTAATAGTTTAGGTTAGGGAGACCATAAGATCTTTATTGTTGTCATCTGAAAACCAGTAGAGGTAATAAGTGAATGAGCATGTCTATATCCCAATAAAACTTATTTTCAGGGACTCGGGTCTGGCTCAGCAGCAGAGTACTTGGCCAGCATATTAGCAAGTGTCATCCTTGGTTCCTTCAGCAGCATCACAGGAAAATCCTCCCTCCGACCCCTAAATTAACTTTATTCATAAAGACAGAAAATGACTGTCTTGGGCCCACAGACACTATTTAGCTGAACGGAAGGTGCTGTCGATGCAGGAAATCTTCTTTTAAGGGGCCTGCATGCACACCATCATCCTTTCTAAACCTTTCTCAGATACACCGCATTATATTTCTCCACAGTAGAGAATTATGAATAGCCAGTTTGTAATTTAAGATTTCTTTCTGAATTTCTAAGACTGGTAGAGAATTCAATCTTTTAATATGACTAATTCTTTGCTAGTTGATACCATAAAATATCTAGCACTAGGTGTAAATGTCAGTGTGTCTGTGGTCATTATTTTCTAATATGGACAAAATGATAAGAGCGAGTATGTAGCTAAGATATCCTGAGTAGCTAGTGATATCCTTTGTCTGTTGGATTTGTTTATCCATTAAAAGTAAGTACAATCCTCCCTTGGTAAGTCTAGTGTTTTGTTTTTTTATTGGTGCATTGTAGTCATGCATCTTAATAGAGTACAAGATGGCAGAGGCATACATTCACACAACACTTATTTAGCCCTTCCTCAATCCCACCCCATTCCTTGCCCCCTCCATCCTTCTCATATTTGGTTTACTGATTGATATGTTTTGAATGTATGTCATATACATTAGTGTGTTTAGAAACATAATAATTTTTATGCTGGGGAATTTTCGTCTCCCCCAGTCCCATCCCCCTCACTTGGGTCGCCTTTTGTGCTCATCTATGGCTTCTCCTTCATCATCTAGAGTTCTTTCTCCCTTGCTTCTGCATTTAGGGAGACCATCTGATTTCTTACTTTTTTTGACTAACTAATACCACTTAGCATAATGCTCTCCATTTCCATCCATTTCCTCACAATCGATGTAATTTTGTTCTTCTTTATGGCTGAGTAGAATTCTATTGTGTACATTTCTCATAAGTTTGCAATCCATTTATTAGTTGATGGACATCATGGCTGGTTCCATAGTTTGGCAATTGTGAATTGTGGAGCTATGAACATAGTTCAGACTTCAGATCATTTTCAAACCAAATCATACCCCATGAGAATACTGCTGTTTGGAGACCTTATAAATTGAGAGATGGGCATTTTAAAAGTAAGGGTTTAGAGCAAGATATTTTCCCATTTATGTCTTTAGATGATATGTCTCCTTCCATTTTTGAAACTTTGCTTAAATTATATTATATATTTCTAAACACACTAAAAATTCAGCCAGACTCTCACCCTAACAAGTATTGTTTTGCAGGCAGTCAACTCCAGACTTCTCAGGAAGCCTTCTGCTTTAGTGTAGCGCTTACGACTTATTCAACATCTTTTCAACTTGTCTTTCTTTCCTTGGAGCCAGATGCCATGTACCTCATCGTTGTGCTTACGTTGTATTCTAAGCAGAAGAGCTTTCTCCTATGTTTTCTCCTTATCTCTTCTCTAAAGCCATCCTTTTCTGAGATTCACCTGTCATAGAAGAAGTCATCTTTATCACATTGTATCTTAATTGTACATTCCATTGTGTGTTGAATCAGGGAATATCCATTTCCTTATAGTGACTTAGCATGTTTAAGCAGTTTTTTATGAATTATTTGATGAATTGAGATGTGGAAGAGTTGGGATATTAGAAGAATTGGGTTTTACATCGTCAGTAAATTTTTTTTACTAATGAATGTTTTTATACTTCAATTTCAAACATAGTGACACTGGCTTGATTCTGGCCAAAACTTGTGAAAATGAGGAGCAGTCTGTGATAGAATCTGGGACCACGCTCACAGTTGAGAAGGCCAGATCGCCCACGGGAGTTCAAGCGAAGGATGGCTACTTGACTCCTGATGGAGACCTGGACGAGAAAAGGTAAAATGGTAAAATCAAGTCAACACTTCCCTGTGTAGAGATGTCAGCAGAGGTGATCTCTGCTCAAAACAGAACCAAAGAGTATAGTCTGAGGAACTCAAGAGATACTCAAACGCATCAATGGTGCTGAAAGGCCGACGGAAAGGAGTACAATGGATTCTGACAAGGACACCTGACAAGTAGATCCTAACAAAGCTATCTCCTGTCACCATTGAAACATTTTCTCTCATATTGAGGAGTTAGGCAGTACATACCAAATGGTAGTTAGTACCCATAAAAGTTTATTTTCTCAATAAAGCTTTATTTTCAGAGGCTTGGGGGCTCGCTCAACAGCAAAGTACTTGGCTAGCAAGTACCATCCTTGGTTACTTCAGTAGCATCCCAGGAAAACCCTCCCTCAGATCCTTTTACTCTATTTACAAAAAGAGGCAGTGGGCTGCGTTTGCCCTAAGGATACTCTAGCTGATTCTAAGGTGCCCCACGCAGGGAATCTTAAGGCACCTTGCATGGATACTCTCACCTTTCCTTTTCTTAATGCTTTTATTGGTGCCTTATAGTCTCACACCATAATGGGCATCATACTGACAATGACACCCATGCATACAGTAGCTGGTGCCCTCCCACACCTCCCCCTTTCCCTCCCTCCCATACCAAGCACCAAGATTGACAATTGTATATTCACATATGTACACATAGTCGATGGTAGCATTGCCATTAATGAGCCTCAGTCTTCCTTCTCTCCTCTCCTTTCTCCCTGGCTCCATTGAGGTTCTCCTTTATCTGGAGTCCCTCTGGTATCCCAAATACTCCTTAGCTTTTACCTATTGGAGAAAACATATGTCCCTTCACTTTCTGTGATTGGCTAATCTTTCACTTAAAAATAATGTTCTCTAGGTCCTTCCATTTTCTTGCAAATGATGTAATTTTCATCTTCTTTATTGCAGAGTAGAATTCCATTGTGTATTTCTCATAATTTTGTAATCCATTCATCTGTTAATGGATACGTAGGTTGGTTCCATTTTTGCCTATTGTGAATTTTGCTGCTATGAACATAGGTGTGCATGTATTACTGTAGTTCTCTGGTTTCAACCCCTTTTGGAAAGTTACCCAGTAGCAGTGTAGCTGGATCGTACAGTGGATCCGTTCCCATTTCCTACGGATTCTCCACTAGACAAATCCTTTTCTAAGGATTCTGCACTAGTTTGCAGTTCACGAACAGTGTAGAAGAGTGCCTCTTTCCCCACATCCTTGCCAACATTTATCGTTACTTGATTTCTTTGTGATTGCCATTCTGATTGGGGTTAGATGGAATGTCAGTGCAGTTTTCATTTGAATCTCCCAATTTCTAATGATGTTGAAGGTTTTTAATGTATTTATTGGCCGTTGGTATCTCTTCCCCCCCTTTTTTGTGCACTGTAGTCATACATCTTAATGGGGTACAAGATGGTAGAAGAATACATGCACACGTCACTCATTCAGGTCTTCCACAATTCCCATTCCTCCTTCTCATGTATGGCTTAGTGAGTGACTTTGTGAGTTTCCATCATGGACATTAGGGAATTTCCCTCTTCACTTAGCTCACCTCATTTGCTCATCTATGACTTCTCCTTCTTTGCCTAGAGTACCTCCTGTGACCCATGTTCTTGCTAGCTTCTGCATATTAGGAAGAGCATCCAATTTTTTTACTTTTTGTAACTGACTAATCTCACTTAGCATAATGTTCTCCAGTTATATCCATTTCCCTCAAAATGACATAATTTTGTTCTTTATGGCTGAGTAAGTTTCATTTTGTACATATCCCACAGTTTTGTAATCCATTTATTTGTCGATGGGCATCTTGGCTGGTTCTATAGTTTGGCAGTTGTGAATTGTGCGGCTATGAACATGGGTACACTTGCATTAGTTTGTAAATTTGGTTTCATTCTTTTAGGTAGGTACCCAGAAATGGTATTGTATGATATTATGGTAGATTTGTTCTCATTCTTCTGAGGATCCTTTCATATTGTTTTCCCAAGTGGTTGCACTAATTTGCAGTCACATCAACAATGTATTAGAGTTCCCATTTCTCCACATCCTTGCCAGCATTTCTTGTTGTTTGTATTTTAATGAGTTTTTTTTTTTTTTTGCGGTACTCGGTTTCCTGGAAACCCTTCTACCTCCAGGCTACACTCCCAGACACCTAGTTTTTATATTTTTATTTGTAAACAGGGTCTCGTAAGCCAGCAAGGCTGGCTTCGAACCTGCGCGATCCTCCTGTCTCCGCCTCCCAAGCACTGGGATTAGAAGCGTGCGACACCACGCCCGGCTAATGATTTTTATTCTAATGGCAGTTAGGTGAAATCTCAGGGCAGTTATGATTTGAATCCATCTGATTGTGAATAACATTGAACATTTTTTCACACATATAATGACCATTTGAAGTGTCTGTTTAGTTCACTTGCCCATTTTTTGATTGAGTTACTTGGGTTCTTAATGTCTAGATATTCGTCCTCTATTGGAGGAATAGTTGGCAAAAGTCTCTCATTCTGTCAGCTCTCTGTGGAGGTTCTTGATAGTTTCATTTGCTAAACAGAAGCTCTCCAGCTTCTTGCAGTCCCACTTATTGACCCTTCTTTTAATTTCTTGTGCCTTTGGGGTCTTGTTGAGAAAGTTTTTACCTGTGCCTATGTGTCGAAGTGTTGGACCTACACCTCTTCAAGGAGCTGCAAGGTCTTTGGTCTGATTTCCAAGTCTTTGATCCATCCTTTTAAAAGTAGCGCAGAGAATCAGAAGAGAAGAAGAAATATACAATAGGCCCACAGTCAACATCATAGTAAAAGTGGAAAAACTGCAAGGATTTCCCCTATAAACAGCAACAAGACAAGGATGTCCATTATCACTTTTTCTTTCCAGTATTGTACTTGAGGCTCTAGCCAGCGCAATAAGGCAAGAGAAGGAAATCAAAGGAGCACAAACAGGAAAAGAAGAACTAAAACTATCTCTATTTGCAGATGGCATGATACTATACTAAGAAGACCCAACAAACTCAACCAAAATTTTATAGAACTGATGAACAAATTCAATAAAATGTATCTCTTTATTGTGAAGTGCCTATTCAGTCCAGTTTCCCACTTCTTGATTGGGTTATTACTTTTTCTAGTATAAAGTCTTTAAAATTCCTTGTATATTCTAGATATTAGCACTCTATCAAAGAGATAGCTGATAAAAGAGATATTTTCCTATTCTGTAGGCTTCTCCTTAGACTCTCGATGATTTCCTTTGATGAGCAGAAACGTTTGAGTTTAATGCCATCCCACTTGTTAATTCTTGTTTTAAATTCCTGACATTTGGAGGTCCTGTTGAGAAAGTTTCTTCCTGTGCCTGCATGCTGGACTGATGAACTTATGCCCTCCTCTGATAGCTTCACAGTCTCTGGTCTCACTTCTAGGTCTGTGATCCATCTTGAGTTGATTCCTTACAGGATGAAGGTTAAGGATTTAGTTCCAGTTTTCTACCAGTGGATAGCCAGTTTTACCAGCGCCATTTGTTGAAAAGGCTTTCTTTTCTCCAGTGTGTGTATTTGGCCCCTTTATTGAAGATCATTTCACTATAATTGTGTGGATTTGTTTCTGTATCTTCTATTCTATACTGTTTGTCTGTGAGCCCATTTTTGTGTCAGTACCATGCTGTTTTAATTACTATACCTCTGTATTATCATTTGAAGTCAGGAATTGTGATGCCTCACTCATGTTTCTTAGTGCTGAGGATTGCTTTGGCTAATCTGGGTCTTATTTGATTATTATATTTCAACTTTTTAAATTTTGTATTGGTGCATCTTAATTGGGTACAAATTGGTAGGGTAATACATATTTATTATTTCTTTTCTTGGAGGTACTGGGGATGGAACCTCCGGGCTACACTCCCAGACCTTTTTTTCTATATTTTTTATTTGAAAACAGGGTGTCTTAAGCCAGCTGAGGCTGGCCTCAAACCTGCGCGATCCTTCTGTCTCAGCCTCCCAAGCATGAGGATTATAAGAATGTGCCACCACGCCCGGCAGTAGAGGAATACATATACACATCATTTATGTAGTCCTTCCCCAATTCCCATCCCATTTCCTCTCCCCTCCCTTCATCTCATGTTTGGGTTACTTATTGACTTTGATATGATCATTAATAGGTGTTTTGCAATTTTTAAAATTTCATCTAAGTTAAATATTGCATTTCTAAACACACTAACATTTCAACCCAAATCTCACTCCTGTTCCCCTATTTAAGAGTGTTTGCTCTGCAGGCAGTACGCTCTAGCCTTTTAGGGAGCCTTTTAGTTCAGTGTACTGTTTTGGGGTGTGTGTGTGTGTACTAGGGATGAAACCGAGGGGTATTCTACCTCCAGGTTATGCTCTCATTCGTATTTTTTATTCAGTATATTGAAATAGGGCCTCACTAGATTAAAAAGGGCTCCACTAAGTTGCTGAGGCTGGCCACAAACCCGGTTCTCCTGTCTCAGCCTCCCAAATGCTATGATTACAAGTATGCACTACCACGCCTGGCTAAATGTAGTGCTTATTTCTCATTTGACAAATGTCTTTCTATTCTAGGAAACGGATGCCATGTACATCATGGTTGTGCTAGCACTGTGTTCTGAGCAGAAGTGCTTTCTGCCATGTTTTTCTTAGTGAGCTCCTCTTTGACATGCTTTCTCTACTGTAAAGCATCCTGTGCTCAGATGCACCACTTCATATAGGAAATCATCTCTATCCTACGCCTCCTGATTGTACAGTCACCTGTGTGCTGATTCAGGGGATACCAATTTCTTTATACTTGATTGGCACTTTAAAGCATGTTTTATGAATTAATAAAAATGTGGAAGAGTTGGGATTTTAGAAGGATTGGTTTTTACATTGTCAGTAGAATTTATTTTACAAAAAATCTTATATTATTTTTAAAAGTGATGGCACTGCCTTGATAATGGAAAAAGTAAAAACTTGTCAAAATGAGGAGCAGTCTGCAGAACCCGTGAACACCTTCAGAGTTGAAAAGGCCGACACACCCACTGACGCTGAGCAGCAAGAAAAAAATGGCTGCACGTCATGCGAAGAAGACCTGGAAGAACAAAGGTAACATCAGTTCTTCACTTTCCTGGTAAAAATGTCAGCCAGCAGTCACAAGTTTTTCTGAAAACATAGTAGCAACTTATAGTTTGAAGAAAGGCAGAGACACTCAAGTGCTTCAGTGGTGCTGAAAGGACGAGGACCAGGGCCTGTGATGAGCAGTTCAGGAACTGGTTCCCAGAGAAGCCTGGCAGGAATTTAAACTTTCCTGTGTATGTGTCCTTGCCAGCATTGGGAGCTATGATTGTGTAAGATACTCTCAGGCATAGACTTATCAATTTAATATTTATTTAGATTTTAATGAGAAGGGGAGGATTTTCAGACACAGAAAAAATGTTTTTGCATTAAACAGATATGAATACTTTGAATTATGACATTGTAAAGCATAGAAACCATGCTTTTCTGTACTAGTTGAGCTGTTGACTCATGTAATAATGTTTATGGAATGCATGAAGAAACAGTGGAATTAATGCTGTCTGTGATGTCTTTCTTACGAAAATGACAATTTAATTTATTTAGTTTAAAAATTGCTTAGGTTTAGGCCAGGCGTGGTGGCGCAGGGTTGTAATCCCCGCGCTTGGGAGGCAGAAACAGGAGGATCGCGCAGGTTCGAAGCCAGACACATGCACTGACTTAGGAAACCCTGTTTCCAAATAAATTTGTAAAAATAGGTCTGGGAGTGTAGTCCGGAGGTATAAGGGCTTCCAAGAACCCCAGTACCACCCCCCAAAAAATTGCTTAGTTTTAACCTCTTATTTTTGTTTTTCAAACATTTTTTATTTTATTTATTTGGGGGGGGGTGTCTGGGGCTGGAACCCAGGGGCATTTGACCTCCGAGCTGCACTGCATGCCCAAATTTTTATTCTTTATTTTGAAACAGGTTCTCACTGAGTTGCAAAGAACCTCACTAAGTAGTAGAGGCTGTCAGTGAACCGCGATCCTCTGGTTTCAGCCTCCCGAATGCTGGGATTACAAGCATGCACCACCACGCCCGGCTTCAAACATTTTTTATTTTAAACATGTTTCTATACATCAGAAATTATAGTTATAATCAGAAATGGAGTGATCCTATAGATTCACTTGTGATTATATCACTCAAAACAACCTGCAAAAAAGTACAAGTTTCACAGCACACTGAACCACACTTGTGAAGACAAAATATGTGGTATCAGTTTCAGGCATGACAATGAGCACAGGTCAGAGACTGGGCAAGATCTAGTCATACCTTGCCTAGTTTCTTCCATTAAATTTTTTTTTATTGTTGCATTGCAGTCATACGTCCTAATGGGATCAAAGACTTATGGAGACATACATGCACACATCATCCAATTAGCCCATCCCCGGTCCCCACCCACCCCTCCACACCCCCTTCTCAGGCTTGGCTGATTGATATGTTTAAGTACATCGTGCGCTTTAGGTCGTTTCCCTCTCCCCCCTCCCACCCCTCAGTCAGGTCACCTTATCTGCTCCTCTGTAGCATCTCCTTCATCTAGCCTTCCTCCTGTTACCCATTTCTCCCTAGTGTCCGCATATTAGGGAAAGCCTCGATTGCTTCTCTTTTGTGACTGACTAATCTCTCTTAGCACAATGTCCTCCATTTCCGTTCATTTATTTGTCACCTGTCTCACCACATTGTGAGGATTCCCATGAGTTTCTCACTGTCCAGCTTAGAATGGTGCATCATGATTGCATGTAGATCCTGACAGAGCAACCTCCTGTCACCATCTAAAAAGCTGTTCCTCATATGAGGATGGAGGCAGCATATTCAAATGGGCTTTAGTGGTGCCTCTAAAACTTTATTTTTAGTGAAATATAATACATTTCCTTCTATCAAGCAATACATGCTTGTTCTTTTGTTATAAGTGTCAGAAAGTTTGATCCATAATTTCATTTTTTTGGTGATGGTGGTCCTGGCGATTGATTCATGAGGTATTCTACCTTTGGGATAAACCACTGACCCTTAAATTTTGTAGGTTGTCCATTGTTTTTAAAACAGGGTACTGCTAGGTTGCCGAGTGTCTCACCACACTGCTGAGGCTGTCCTTGAAATTATCATCCTTCGGTCTCAGGCTCCCAGAGAAGCCTCCTCTTCCTTCTTTTCATAAGCACATACAACCTGAGGCAGGCATGCTTCTCCACCTACAGATGCTCTATTCAGCTTGTTGTGTTGTTTGTATAGACCACTCATACTAGTTATGTGTTTGCATATTGGTATGGTTTTACTGTGCACTACACTAATGACAATGTTGCTGAACTTTTTTCCATGCATTACATTACCATTGGTGTGATTTGCTGGGTGAGTTTTCTATTCCAGTTGTCTGCCATTATATGATTAGATGCTGAAGTAGCAAATAGCAAATTCCTGTCAACATTGCAAAGAGTTTCTCTCACATAAGGTCTTAGGGAGTATATTACAAATGGGTTTTAGTATGCACAAAAGTTTACTTTTTATAAATGAACATATCAAAAAATTTCCCCTGTTTGTTTATATCAAGCAATACAAGCAACATGCTTTTCCTTTGCTTTGAGTGTCAGAATGTTTGAGATCTAAAATGACATCTTTTGTTGTTGTTGTTGTTCTGGGAATTGGGCCCACGGGCATTCTAACTCTGATCTACACCCACTGTCCTATTTTATACTCTTTATTTTGAAACAGGATCTCACTGGCAGAGGACTTCACTAAGTAGTTCCTATCTCAGCCTCCCAAATGCTGGGATGACAAGTGTGCGCCACCACGCTTGGCTGTTCCTTTGTTATTTAGTAGTAGTAGGAGGAGGAGTGTTTTTTTTTCCTTAATATTATATCTTTTTATAGTGGAATTCCCCTTGCAGAAAACTGTAATATTTTAAAGAACCTATAAACTCATGAAGAGTCAAAATGAATTACTGATGCAAAGATTTTATATAAATGGAAAATTAAAATGAAATGTTCCTGTGTTTTACAGATTTTATATTTGCTTAAAATGTTTTTATGTTTTTTCCCCCCCTCAGGCCCAAGAAGAAAAAATATAAAGCAAAGCACACGGTATTGTAAAAAATTACTGAGAAAATACAAGGATAAGGCTAAAGTCTTAAAAGAGTGTAATAATAGAAATGAGGCTATGAATGTATACAACTCATCCAATTCCAATATGCAAGATATGGGTGGGGGGAGTCAGGGAGGTGGGAGGGACACGATGGGGATGGGACCAAGAGCTGTGTACAAGCATCTGTCTGACACTCTGTATTCTGGTAAGGTGGAAAATATACCATGCACTGATTTAAAAAGAAGACCATAAAACATTTACTACCCTTGTGTACTTTTGTTAGATCAGCCCTTTCCCTTGTGTTGTTTCATAATATTTGGTAAATTTTGTGCTGTATAATATTGTCACTTTGAAGCACAACTCTCATCCAAAAATTTTCAACATGACTCCAAAGAAGGAAACTGAATTTCCAGGTATGAGTTTAAAGATAGAAAAGAAAAAAACACAAAGATGGGTTTTATGCCTACATGATACATCTGTACCTGCACAGAGACATTAAATTAGTTTGCCAAAGTCTCAGTTTTAATGTATTGGCTTGATGCATTTTCTGATCCTGTGTTATGGAATTGTCTCATCACTTTTGGTGCCATAAAATGTTAGGTTATTTCCATGAGTGAGCCGGGAAGGAATCATCTCAACTTTCTTGCTTTTGCTCTGATTATAAGTAGATGGGGACAGTAGGTAATTCCTTCTGTGCACCCAGCTGGACAAGTGTGTGGCTATTGACGATGGAACCTGGGCAGCAGCTCTTTTCCTGGGGTTTTATACTAGGAGCTGGACACTTTCCCTCTGCCCTGGGGTTGTGGCAGACTTGGCTCCTGTTTCAGTGAGCACCTTCTCTTTGGGATAGCCTGGTATTCAAAGGAACAGAGAAGTGGGAAAGGCCTTGGGAACAAATAGGTTAGCGCAGAGAGGGGAGGTGTCCTGTTGGTGTAGGGGAGGTGTCCTGTTGGTGTAGCCCCAGAAGATCACATTCTCCCAACCTGGCTGAAAACCCAGGAAGTGAAGACAGAAGGGGCAGTTGTGTCTTTTCCTATTCACTTCTTCCTGGGAGAGTGTTATGTAAAACAAATAGATGGAAATAAAAGCATGGAATTGTAAATATCTTTTTTTTAAATCTTGGAAAAGTCTTGTTTTCACTCAAAAAGAAATGAAGAAAAGTTGCCCAAACCATCAGTACTTGTGATGATAAAATTACAGCAGGCACAAAAATAATATGGAGTTAAATCATAACAACTAACCTGAGTCAAATTATAATTTTAATGAAATGAAATAAGTCCTGTTAGTGAAAAGTGCCACCAGTGATGTGCGCATGTATGCCTTCACCATCTTGTACCCCATTAAGACGTATGGCTACAATATGCCAATAAAAAATACCATGAAACAAGAGAAGTACCAGCTGTCTTAGTATCACCCTTTTTTGAAAGGTTGAAGAAAAATGGACCATGCCCGAAATTCATGAAGAGACAAGAGAAGAGCAGTCTGAAGGTGCTTCTGAGGCCGCTGGCACTGACGTGAGGCAACAAGACAGGAGTGGAGAGCCAGGCATCCAGCAGCTTCCTCCTGAAGACAATAAGCCAATGGACCGGTAAGAGAACGGGAACTCTCAGCGGGCCTGGTGGCCACTGTCCTTTCACACCTACTCTGATTTGGGCTACTCTTCATGACGAGCAGTGTTGAAGCTTTCAGAAGCATCTCCACATTCCCTACTTATCAGAAAACTGCAAACCAGAAACAACTGCAAACCCTTTCTCCAACTATCATGTTAAGTAATTTATTTTTTTTTTTATTTTTATTTTTATTTTTTTTTATTTTATTTTATTTTTTTAACAATTTTTTATTGAACATAAATAGTATACATTTACACTATATTTGGTGCCCTCTCCCCCCGCCCCCATTTTCTCCCCCCCCCCACCAATGGTTGGCCAGGTTAACCATGTCTTATTCATAATTTTACACATGTTCAGGTGAAGATGCTCCTTAATCAAGATCGGCCTTTCTCCTCTCCTATCTTTCCATTAAAACTTAGCTAGTATTTCCCCAAAGTGATGATGAAAACTAGCATCAGCAAAGAGGAGGCCAGGGGCATTCTGATGCACTGTTGGCACGTGCAATTGGAAAACACTTCTGGGAGGCTAATTTAGCAGCAAGTATCTGAATGTCAAATTATCATTCTTTTGGGACAGTGAATCTTGATTTTCCAACACAGACATGAGCACATACATGCAAGACACTCATTACACATTACATAGTACATACAACAGATGAGTACATTAGATATTCCCATTATGTACACAAAGGGCATGTAGTAATATGTTAAGGTATTTGAATATGTTACCTGCATATATGTATGTGCATGTGTGTCTGTGTATGTTCAGAATGGTTATCACTGCATTTTCACATCATGACATTGGAGATTATCTAAATATTCATTAATAAGGAAGGAAGGAAGTGGTCAATCTCATCCCTAAAATAATGTTGTATTAAAACATTGCTAAAGCAAAGTTGGATAGTAGCATCCTTGGCATTTCACAATTACAGGTGGTATTTAAAGCATTTAGTTGGAGGGCACATGTTAGGCAAATGTGTTCTAATGCTTGTAAGATCTGCTGAGCTAGAAAATGAAGCTTCCGGCCCCAGTGGAGCTCTCCCCAGCAACCAGACAATCGGCTAGTTAGTAGACTTTTGTTTTTGTTCCCAGTGCATGCGCACTCAAATATAGCACCACAAATCTGTCTGAATTTTGCTAAGGGGTTGCACGTAAGGATCCCTGTTCCAACAGTGTTTTGGTAGGCAGGTAAAAACTACTAAAGGACATAAAGGGACTTTGATATGCTGAATCAAGAACTGGAAACATCTTCTGCAAACATCAAGAATAGTAAATATTTTAGGTTTGGGGGACCATACGTCTCTACTGAAGTCTGAAATCCATTATAGATAAGAAGTGAATGGGAATGTCTAATCCCAATATAACTTTTCTTTTCAGCGGCTTGGAGTATGGCTCAGCAGAGAGTACTTAGCACACACTACATCCGTGGTTTCTTCAGTAGCACTGTATACGAACCTTTCCTTAGACCCCTTAACTTCATTTACAAAACCAGGCAGTGGGCTGGCTTTGGCCCACAGACACTAAGTCGCTCGATGCACGGATCTTCTGTGAAGGCACCTGCACGCACATCGTCACCCTTTCTAAACAGATCTCTCTGTGCACTGCGCCTTGTTTCTCAACACTGCTAGCATATACAATTATAAAAGCTTACTTTGTAAAAAAAAGATTCTTTTCTCAATTTCCACTCCTGGTATATAATTCAATATTTGAATAAGACTGATACTTTGTTAGTTGACTATAATATGTAGAATTAGGTGTAAATGTCAGTGTGTCTGTTGTCATTATTTACAAATTCAGGCAAAATGAGAATCAGCTAATAGGGAGCTAAGGAATTTTCATGAGACTGTGTAGTTCAGCTTTTAAATTTTTTTGTGTGGTACTGGGGGTGGAACCCAGGGGCTTGCTACCCCTAGGCTATACTTCCAAACCTATTTCTATATTTTTTATTTGGAAGCAGGGTTACACTAAGTTACTGAGAGCCTCACTAAGTAGCTGAGGCTGGCTTCAAACCTGCGCAAACCTCCTGTCTCAGCTTTCCAAGTGCTTGGATTACAAGCATGTGCCACCACACAATCTAGTTTTTAATTTTATGAATTTAGTTCTTTTTTTTTTTTTGCGTGTCTGGGATGGAACCCAGGGCATTTGATCTACGAGCTACATCCCCTGTCCTATTTTTTATTCTTTATTTTGAAATCAGGTGTCACTGAGTTTCAAAAGGCCTCACTAAGTAGTTGAGGCTGTCCATGAACTGTGATCCTTCAGGTCTCAGCCTCCTGAGTGCTGGGATTACAAGCGTGCGCCACCACGCCTGGCTTGAATTTAGGTCTTTTGGTGGCCCATAAATGTTATTAAGACATTGACAAACATGAGAAGGAGGGAGGGGGAGGGAATGGGTTGGGAACTGGGTAAGGACTAAATGGGTGATGTGTGCATGTATGTCTCCACCATCTTGCATCCCATTAAGTATTTGAATACAATGTTCCCATAAAAAAATTTAAAAAACATTAAAATGTTGCAAATGTCCTAGCTAATAATTGCATAAGACCTGAAAAAATGAAGGTAAACAATCAGAAACTGAACTCCTCCTGAGTTCGGCCACTCCTCTACGAGTCTGCTTTAATTGCCTGCAATTCCTTTCCTGCTCTCTTTCTTCCTTTCTGGGTGCTGGGATTGACAGAGCATGCCAAGCAAGTGCTCTCCCTCAGCTCCGCCCCAGCAGTGCATTCTCTCTTGAATCATATGGTCTGTGTCACTCCCCCTCTCCTTCAAACTGTGTGTGCCCAGGGTGACACTGGCTTCCATTTTATTAAGTCCTGACCTAATTCCTTTGAACTCATCCAACTTTTGCTGTCAGCAGTCTTTGACCCGATGGAGAACTCCTCCCAAACAGGTTTTTCATTCACTTTTATATATTTTATTTATTCATTTATTTATTTATTTTGTGGGTCTGAGGATGGAAGCCAGGGGCATTTGACCTCCGAGCTACACATCTGCCCTATTTTTTATTCTTTAACTTGAAACAGGTTTTCCCTAAGTTGCGAAGGGCCTCACTAAGTAGCTGAGGCTGTGCACAATCCGCAATCCTCAGGTCTCAGCCTCTGCAATGCTGAGATTCCAAGCTTGGGCCGCCAAGCCCGGCTTCATTCACTTTTAGATTCTTCTCACTCACCTGTGTCCTCCAGCCTGTGCGGTCCATCCACTTGGTCCATTCAAGTCCTTGTCCTCCACCTTTTCAAATAAATTATCTCCAGCTCAGCCCTTGACCTTTCATCTCGTGACTTTTACCTCTTTCTTCCAAATCTATGTATTTTACCATTTATTTCTAAATGTATGTCTCCAACCTAATTCTGTCTGAACAACTCCAGACCTACATGTCCATCTGCATGGTGACATTGCTTTGTGGTCAGCCATTGGTCGTGGCAAACTCAGCAGGTCCCCAGGGAGATCCTGATATCTTCCCTCTCAGCTGCTCCATTCCTACCTGAGCTCAGGACAACGCTTGCAGCTGCTCCACCAAATACCTCGGTGTCATTCTTGACTCGTGGCCCTGTAGGCCTCACGTCTGGTCTCTCAGCAGTCTTCTCAGGTCTACCTTCAACCCATCTCCAGAAGCTGGTCTCATCTCCCCGTCCAAGCTTCCACCAACTGCCATCTAGAATAGTGTGACCACGTGTCCACTGTTCTTTCTGCCGTGTTTGTTTGTTGTTTTTGCTTTTCAATCATCTTTCCATCCATTCTTAACACATGATCTATTCAATAATGTCATGTCACTTGGGCATAATGGTGAACACCTGTAATCCCAGTTCTTGAGAGGCTGAGATAGGAGGATTGCATTTTCAAAGCAGGACTTGGAAACTTATTGAGACCCTGTTTCAAAGTTAAACTAAAATAGGGCTGGCGTTTAACTCAGGTGGAATGTTCCTGGTATCAGTGCCCACCCGATTCCACCACCACAACTGAACACTGTTATGCCAGTCCTCTCTTTGCCTCCCAGTTCACTCAGTAGATGCCACTGTTTCTTCCTAATGCACTAGGTGAGACCCGATCTGACCCTATTTAGTCTCTGATCTTTCTTGTGTTTTCTGTCCAGTCAACAGATCCTGGCTGTATTCTGCAAACACTCCAGGCCTGCTCCTGTGCCTGTGGCTTCCCACCAGGTAGCTTCCTGGCTCGCTCTCTCTCTCCCTGCAGTTCTTTGTCTAAAGCCACATTCTTAGCATGGCCGTTCCTGGCCCCTTCCCCTCCCATACAACACAGCAGAAGTTCATTTTCCTGCCTTAGTTTTCCTGCTCTTCCAGACCATGTGTTTGACCTGTCTTGCTTGTTTCATTGCATACAGACTTCATTACCACGAACAGGATTTTTCTGTTTACTAGCATATCCTCGGTGCTTAGAAATGAGCCTAGCATATAGTTAAGTAGCTTCTCAATACATTTTTGCTCCGCTGCTGAATTAAGTTTACTTGGGTTGATGTTGAAACATGAGACTAATTCTCACTTTAAAAAGTTTGATATGGGTTCATTGTGACAATTTCTTCTTGCAAATACGTGCATTTTAAAATTTGGTGTATTTCTATTAAACTCTATTCTCTATATTATCTTTTTTCCACAGAAGCAGAAAAGTCCAATATAGTGACTGGTCATTACTTACTAATTGTTCTAAAGACATTAATGATAGCTTTATTTATAGTAAATAGATCAAAGGATTTGCAAAGTCCATTGCATTTTATTGAGAACAATAAAAGAGTAGTCAGTTTAATGAACTTAAAGAAATAATTGCCAAAGGATTGAGAGGGTTTAATATCTGGAATAAAAAGGCAAATATTGAATGCCTTTTTTCTATGGTAAAAGAGAGCTATACAGGCCACAGTATACAAGTGTTTTGTAACACAGTGGTCTTTTTATCTTACATAGGATTTTGGAAACAGGAGAGGTCTGTGATCGGCCAGTGTTCCGAAGGTAAGTGGGTTGACTCCTTAGCAGCGTCTAATTCACGTGATAGGCTTGTTGGCTGGTGCTGAGGGTGAGTGGAGCATAATTCTTTTTTTTTTTTTTAACCCAAAAGCTAGTATTTTAATAACCTGATATCATAATTCAAACTTGATGGATGGTGTACAGTAATATAGATATGTTAGATAAAAGCACAGAGAAATTTCACACAAGATTAGTCTTCATAGATGGCCTCAATATAGAGAAACATGATACACTATAGCTTTTTTTAGGTATAAATAATCAATAATGACTCAATACAGTATTATGCAGTAAATAAGCATATTAATTCTTTTATCCTAAAATTTACTTAAGTGTAAGTTTTTCTTTTTTTTTTATTTTATTTTATTTTATTTTATTATTTTTTTAATTAATTTATTTTTTAAATTGGTGCATTGTAGTCATATATCAATCACATTGGAGTACAAGACTTGAGAGGATATACAAGCACACATCATCCAATTAGCCCTCCTCCAGCCCCCGTCCCATTCCCTCCCCCTCCCTCCATCCCACACTTCTTTGGTGATTTACTTTGATACATTTGTTTATGTACCTCCTGTTTTTTAAAGAGGCTCCGTCCTCCAGTATTACATACCCTCTGATTGATCACATTAGTTGCTTCACTATAGGGCCCTTTCTATAGCTCAACCTCTTCCTGTTGCCCTTTTCCTCCTAGTTATTGCTGATTAAGAGAAGCGTCTGATTTATATTTTCTGCGATATTTCTCTGTGCATGCTGCGTTGCAAGTACCGATCCCACTCTTGATGGTCCCAGTAGTGGCCTGGCTACTCAGTGGACTGATCCAGACCTCGCTGGCTCACGCAGCGGCCTTGCCTCATGGGAGGACCCAGTTCTGGTCTCGCTGGCCCCTGAACCGGTCAAACCCCTAACCTGGCTTTGGTCCCGACCTTGGAGGCCGCAGGAGTGAACTTGCCTCACGCCAGGCTCCGATGCTGGCCATTGGCCCCTGCACCGGTCTAACCCCTTGGCAGGATTCCAATCCCGGCCTCGGAGGCCCCAACACTGGTGATGCCTCACGGCAGGCTCCGATGCCGGCCTCACTGGCCCCAGCACCGGCCTAACCCCTTGACAGGCTCTTATCCTGGCCTCAGAGGCCCCAGTACCGGCCTTGCCTCACGGCAGGCTCCGATGCCGGCCTCGCTGGCCCCAGCACCGGCCTAACCCCTCGGCAGGCTCTTATCCTGGCCTCGGAGGCCCCAGTACCGGCCTTGCCTCACGGCAGGCTCCGATGCCGGCCTCGCTGGCCCCAGCACCGGCCTAACCCCTCGGCAGGCTCCGATCCCGGCCTCGGAGGCCCCAGCACTGGTCATGCCTCAAGGCAGGCTCCGATGCCGGCCTCGCTGGCCCCAGCACCGGCCTAGCCCCTTGGCAGGCTCTTATCCTGGCCTCGGAGACCCCAGTACCGGCCTTGCCTCACGGCAGGCTCCGATGCCGGCCTCGCTGGCCCCAGCACCGGCCTAACCCCTCGGCATGCTCCGATCCCGGCCTCGGAGGCCCCAGGACTGGTCATGCCTCACGGCAGGCTCCGCTGCCGGCCTCGTTGGCCCCAACACCGGCCTAACCTCTCGGCAAGCTCTTATCCTGGCCTCGGAGGCCCCAGTACCGGCCTTGCCTCACGGCAGGCTCCGATGCCGGCCTCGCTGGCCCCAGCACCGGCCTAACCCCTCGGCAGGCTCTTATCCTGGCCTCGAGGCCCCAGTACCGGCCTTGCCTCAAGGCAGGCTCCGATGCCGGCCTCGCTGGCCCCAGCACCGGCCTAACCCCTCAGCAGGCTCTTATCCTGGCCTCGGAGGCCCCAGTACCGGCCTTGCCTCACGGCAGGCTCCGATGCCGGCCTCGCTGGCCCCAGCAGCGGCCTAACCCCTCGGCAGGCTCCGATCCCGGCCTCGGAGGCCCCAGCACTGGTCATGCCTCAAGGCAGGCTCCGATGCCGGCCTCGCTGGCCCCAGCACCGGCCTAGCCCCTTGGCAGGCTCTTATCCTGGCCTCGGAGGCCCCAGTACCGGGCTTGCCTCACGGCAGGCTCCGATGCCGGCCTCGCTGGCCCCAGCACCGGCCTAACCCCTCGGCAGGCTCCGATCCCAGCCTCAGAGGCCCCAGTACCAGCCTTCCCTCAAGGCAGGCTCCGATGCCGGCCTCGCTGGCCCCAACACCGGCCTAACCCCTCGGCAAGCTCTTGTCCTGGCCTCGGAGGCCCCAGTACCGGCCTTGCCTCACGGCAGGCTCCGATGCCGGCCTCGCTGGCCCCAGCACCGGCCTAACCCCTCGGCAGGCTCTTATCCTGGCCTCGAGGCCCCAGTACCGGCCTTGCCTCAAGGCAGGCTCCGATGCCGGCCTCGCTGGCCCCAGCACCGGCCTAACCCCTCAGCAGGCTCTTATCCTGGCCTCGGAGGCCCCAGTACCGGCCTTGCCTCACGGCAGGCTCCGATGCCGGCCTCACTGGCCCCAGCAGCGGCCTAACCCCTCGGCAGGCTCCGATCCCGGCCTCAGAGGCCCCAGTACCGGCCTTGCCTCAAGGCAGGCTCCGATGCCGGCCTCGCTGGCCCCAGCACCGGCCTAACCCCTCGGCAAGCTTTTGTCCTGGCCTCGGAGGCCCCAGTACAGGCCTTGCCTCATGGCAGGCTCCGATGCCGGCCTCGCTGGCCCCAGCACCGGCCTAACCCCTCGGCAGGCTCCGATCCCGGCCTCGGAGGCCCCAGCACTGGTCATGCCTCAAGGCAGGCTCCGATGCTGGCCTCGCTGGCCCCAGCACCGGCCTAACCCCTTGGCAGGCTCTTATCCTGGCCTCGGAGGCCCCAGTACCGGCCTTGCCTCACGGCAGGTTCCGATGCCGGCCTCACTGGCCCCAGCACTGGCCTAACCCCTCGGCATGCTCCGATCCCGGCCTCGGAGGCCCCAGCACTGGTCATGCCTCACGGCAGGCTCCGCTGCCGGCCTCGTTGGCCCCTGCACCGGCCTAACCCCTCGGCAAGCTCTTATCCTGGCCTCGGAGGCCCCAGTACTGGCCTTGCCTCACGGCAGGCTCCGATGCCGGCCTCGCTGGCCCCAGCACCGCCCTAACCCCTCGGCATGCTCTTATCCTGGCCTAGAGGCCCCAGTACCGGCCTTGCCTCAAGGCAGGCTCCGATGCCGGCCTCACTGGCCCCAGCACTGGCCTAACCCCTCGGCAGGCTCTTATCCTGGCCTCGGAGGCCCCAGTACCGGCCTTGCCTCACGGCAGGCTCCGATGCCGGCCTCACTGGCCCCAGCAGCGGCCTAACCCCTCGGCAGGCTCCGATCCCAGCCTCAGAGGCCCCAGTACCAGCCTTCCCTCAAGGCAGGCTCCGATGCCGGCCTCGCTGGCCCCAACACCGGCCTAACCCCTCGGCAAGCTCTTGTCCTGGCCTCGGAGGCCCCAGTACCGGCCTTGCCTCACGGCAGGCTCCGATGCCGGCCTCGCTGGCCCCAGCACCGGCCTAACCCCTCGGCATGCTCCGATCCCGGCCTCGGAGGCCCCAGCACTGGTCATGCCTCACGGCAGGCTCCGCTGCCGGCCTCGTTGGCCCCTGCACCGGCCTAACCCCTCGGCAAGCTCTTATCCTGGCCTCGGAGGCCCCAGTACCGGCCTTGCCTCACGGCAGGCTCCGATGCCGGCCTCGCTGGCCCCAGCACCGGCCTAACCCCTCGGCAGGCTCTTATCCTGGCCTAGAGGCCCCAGTACTGGCCTTGCCTCAAGGCAGGCTCCGATGCCGGCCTCACTGGCCCCAGCACTGACCTAACCCCTCGGCAGGCTCTTATCCTGGCCTCGGAGGCCCCAGTACCGGCCTTGCCTCACGGCAGGCTCCGATGCCGGCCTTGCTGGCCCCAGCAGCGGCCTAACCCCTCGGCAGGCTCCGATCCCAGCCTCGGAGGCCCCAGCACTGGTCATGCCTCAAGGCAGGCTTCGATGCCGGCCTCGCTGGCCCCAGCACCGGCCTAGCCCCTTGGCAGGCTCTTATCCTGGCCTCGGAGGCCCCAGTACCGGCCTTGCCTCACGGCAGGCTCCGATGCCGGCCTCGCTGGCCCCAGCACCGGCCTAAACCCTCGGCAGATTGGAGCATAATTCTTGCAGTGAGTTTGTCTGTGATTGGCTGTCTGTTGGGAAATAATGCCTAACATTGTTTGGTGAGTGGAGGGTGTGGTCATTGAATGACTGAATAGGTTTACAATTGGCTTGGATGCCTCCAGTTACTAACTACCACGGGTACAGGTCAGGGAATATCGCCCAAGTGGGAGGCAATATTTTTACTTGTTTTTGCAGGTCTGGGGATGGAACCCAGGGGCATTTGACCTCTGAGCTACATCCCCAGCCTTACTATTTATTTTGAAACAGGGTCTCACTAAGTTGCAGAGGACCTCACTAAGTAGCTGAGGCAGTCTATGAACTGCGATCCTCTGGTCTCAGCTTCCAAATGCTGAGATTACAAGCGTGTGCCACCACGCCCGGCTTAGAGGCCATTTTAACAAGATGTTAAATGTGATTTTCAGCAGCTGTTAAAAATGACAATTATTTACTATCCTAAATTGTAGTGGGTCTCATTATAAATCTGGGTAGTTATATAATAGTGATATCAGGTGTCTTTTTCACGTGTTTATTTCATTAAAAGTAATTACTATGCTCTCCTAGTAATTGTAGATTGTTATATTAGAATTAGATACCAGATAATTTAATTTCTAAACAAAATCATAACCAATCAGAATACTGCTGTTTTGCTGGGCGTGGTAGCATACGCTTGTAATCCCCGCGCTTGTGAGGCAGAGACAGGAGGATCGCCGCAGGTTCGAAGCCAGCCGCGCACGCTGGCTTAGGAGACCCTGTTTCCAAATAAAAATGTAAAAATAGGTCTTGGAGTGTAGCCCGGAGGTAGAAGGGCTTCCAGTAACCCTAGTACCACCAAAAAAAAATACTCCTGTTTTTGAGTTATATATGACAGAAAAATATGTTAAAAGTAAGATTTTGCACCAAGATTTTTCCCATATACTTCTTTACATACATATCTCACTGAATTTTTAAAACTTTACCTCAATTAAATATTATATCTCCAAACACAAGTAAAAATTCAACACAAACCTAATTCTTACTCCCCTAAGAATCATTGCTTTGCTGGCAGTAAACCCAAGTCCTTTAGCCAAGCATTCCACTTTAGTGTAGTGGTTATCTCTTACGGGTCTTTATATTTCAAACTTGTCTTTAGTTGTGAGGAAACAGAGGCCATGACCCTGGGCTTGTGCTTCCATTGTGTTCAGAAGCAGAGGCGCTTCCCCCCATGGTTTTGCTCAGCGAGCTTCTGTTACCTGTGGTCTCTTCTGTGAAATCATCCTTGTGCTCAGTCGACCTTCCATGTAGCGAGTCATCTCTATCATACTGTGTTCTACTTGTAGGTTCACGTTTATTTTGACACAGAGAGTATTTCAAAGAACTTTTTATAAATTAATCAATGAATTAAGATGTGGAGGTGTTGGAATTTTACCAGAATTGATTTTCATATTTTCTGTAGAATTTTTCTTTACATAGCAATGCTTTTTTAAAGGATTTTCAAAAGTATTGTTCATGCCTTGAGAAAAAGGAAAGCGAAGACCAGTGAAAACAGCAAAGGCTTCTTCAAACAAGGGGCCACAGTAGTGCCTCAGAAGGCCAGTTCCAGCACCGGTGCTCAGCAGCAAGTGAAGGATGGCTGCTTCTTAGAGAACAAAGATCCAGAAGAGAAAAGGTAAAGTCACCAGGTTCTACTGCTCGGTGCAGAAATGTCAGCAGTGATGACTTTTTCTGAAGACAGAAAAGAACAGTACAGTCTAAGGAAAGGAAGAGATACTATAGTCCATCAATGGTGCTGAAAGGATGGTGGGGAGGAGGACAAGGGACTCTGACAAGGAGCAGTTTAGTAACTGGTTCCCAGCGCAGTGCGACAGGAATTTTAATCATTCCTATGTGGTTGACCATGCCAGCATGAGTAGCTATGATTGTGTATGGTACTCTAAGATATCAGGTCATCAACTTAATATTTATCTAGATTGTAATGAAGAGGAAGGATATCTTGGAGAAGCAAATGGTTAACATTGGTTGGTGAGTGTTAGGGCATGGTCACAGGATGACTGAATAAGTTTAAAACAGGCTTGGGTGGCCGGGCGTGGTGGCGCATGCTTGTAATCCCTGCGCTTGGGAGGCGGAGATAGGAGGATCGCGCAGGTTTGAAGCCAGCCACACTGGCTTAAGAGACCCTGTTTCCAAACAAAAATATAAAAAATAGGTCTGGGAGTATAGCCCGGAGGTAGAAGGGCTTCCAGGAACACCAGTGCTACCAAAAAAAAAAAAAAAAAAAAAAAAAAAAAAAGGCTTGGTTGCCTAGGTGCCTACTAATTACTAATCACCATGACTACATGTTCTGCAAAATAGTCCAAATTTGAGGCCGTTTTAACCAGATGTTTCCAAACAAAATCATAGCCATTCAGTATATGCTATTTTTGAGTTACATATAATGAGATATGGGTATATTAACAACAAGTTTTGCAACAAGATATTTTCCCATTTACATCTTTACATGATGTTTCTTATCAAACTTTTAAAACTTCATTTAAATTAAACAATTCTAAGCAGACTGAACACTAGGCACAAGTCCAACCTTGCTGTCCTAAGAGTCACTGCCTTGTGGACAGTGTTTGAGCTGTTTAGTGAAGCATTCCACTTTAGTGTAGTGTTTATGTATTTTCCAACATATTTTAATCTTGCCTTAGATCCGGTATACAGATTCAGGCACCTAATTGTTGTGCTGCCATGTGCTCTTCAGCTGAAGAGCTTTCTGTGGTGTTTTGACCATGCAGCTCCTCCTTTGCATGTTAGTTCTTCTTTATGACATCCTTGGGCTCAGATCCACTGTTTTATACAGGGACTCATCTCTATCACATTGTCTCCTGATTGTCTATTCATTTGTTAGTTGAAGCAGGGAATATTTATTTCCTTATAGTTGTCTAGCACATTAAAATGCTTTTTATATATTAATGAATTAAATGGAGAAGAGATGGAATGTTACCAGTATTGATTTTAACATTGTCAGTAGAAATTTTTTAATAAAACAACTTTTTTAATGGATTTGTAAAGTAGTGGTCCTGCTCTACATACAAAGGAAGCAAAGAAAATTAAAAATAAGAAAAAATTCTTCGAACAATGCGTGGCAACAGTAGCACCTCAGAAGGCCCATTCAACAGCTGGCACTCAGCAGCATAAATAAGCCAGCTTCTGGTCACGTGGAAAACGTTCAGGAGAAAGAAGGTAAAATTGCAAGTTCTTCAATTCCTTGTGTAGAAATTTAACAGTGGTGTGCTTTCTGGATACAAAACAGAAAAAAATAGAATCTTGGAGAATATATTTTGCATGCTGTTCAAAATTATCTATCTATTGTGTCCAACAGGACACTCAAGCTCTACCTTTACCAGGGTGAATCACAAAGCTAAACCAGGAGTCTATTGTTTGTCCCGAGAGTCCCTCCAGTTGGCTGGGCATTCTCCTCTGTGGATGGCGAGTTCACTTACGGTGTTGTTAAGCACTGCTCTGGATCTCTGGAGGACTTAATGTGCTCAGCTATAGCTGCCACAGCTTATGGGTGGGCATCTGGTTGGTCAGATGAGTGTGGAGAGTGGAGCAAGGTGTTGACCACTTATAATTCTGATGAGCTGCAGCCAGGAACATTGCATTCAGCCCTTGGATTATTTTCCAGGTTTCTCTGGAGGCTACAGTGCCAGCAGTGAGCTGTGGTTACATAAGATGTCAGGGAGTCCAATACACTGGACTTGAGTTCATTTCCCTGTGTCAGGGCCCAGAGCTCTCTCAGCAGGGAGCCATGGCACTGGAGAGGCTGACTGTATTTGTGTCCTCTCTGTAGGGCCATTGTCTTCATTGCCTTGAGTCCACAGTCCTGAAAAGTGTTGTTTGTGACATGTTTCTCTTTTGTTTTTGATTGGTTTTGACTGGACTGCACGTTGATTGCTGTTACTCCATCATGGCAGGAGGCAGAAGGCAGTTGAGCCTCAGCACAGTCCATGCACTGACTAGAATGGTCTCCTGCAGCCTCTGCCTAGCTGCTTCCTGCTCATCCTTCTTTCTCGGAGCAGCCACCTCCTTCACGGGCTGTCTTTCCAGGTTCAGTGTAAATGCAATTTCTTTATGTGATTCCAGAGCTCTTTTCTTAAAGCATGTGTCTGAATTTATAGTGGTTATTTTGTCTTTATTTTCAACTCAATTAAAGCAGAGCAGGGGTCTCTTAGTGTTACCTGCAAAGCTTAATATAATGTGCTCTACAGTGTATATAGTCTTTCATATATTAACCTATTTATATATTTTGTTTCTTTCATTTTTCCCTGAAACAGATTATGATTTCATATTGGAAATCCTAAATTAATTTTATTAATTTGAAAAATTAATACAAGAAAATGAACTCCTTAAAAGGAAATAAAATATGAAGTTATACAATGTTATAAATGTTGACCTGAAACTGACCACCTTGAAACAGTAGGGTCCAGCAGACCTGGAATCATGAGCCGCACCTGATGGACATCACACAGTGGAATGGAGCTGGGGTGGTGGTGGGCCAAGACCAGCAGAGGAGGGCAGAGAGCAAGGTAAGAACACCTCTCACATAACGTTCACCCCAGACCCCATCTATCCCCTCTAATCCAACCCCCAAACACACCTTAAGAAAGCACTTCATGGACCATGACAGAAGGCAGCTCTGACGTGAAGTTCTTCCTTCATCTCTTCTCCTGATTCCCACTCGACAAAGCTTAAGGGCAGGGAATTTGGGAGCTCCTCTTCTAACTTCCAACAGCAGATGGACAGATCCTATATTCCAGAAGGTCCAAAGAGGGCAGAGTGAAATAACTTCCTCCATTATGAAGGGCAGAAAAGGTGGTGAGGTCCTAGATGTTCACCTTAAGGGAACTGAGTTCCCAAATGAAGGAATAGACAGTCACATTCATTTCTCACATTCGGCTGAGACACCACCATCACTCGGGCTAACCCGTTTGCATTCATGAGGGCAACTGCAAGAGGTCGCCTCTTGGCTCAGCTCCTCATCAGCCTCTACCTAGAGGCAGGAAGCAGGTAGGCCCATGACACTTGGCCAGGTCGGCAGAGCTGGCCCTGTGACCAGTCACTCAAGGGTCCAAAAGACAAGGAAACAAACTCATTCCCATCTTTCTAGGGATCTTTCCACTTTAAGAGCTGGCTGTAGAGATACCTCCTCATAGAATCGCAACTGAACCCTCAGCTGTCTGGACAACAAAATGACAGTCAAGTTTATGCCACTGTTGAGAAGAAAGGACACGTCTCTGCTTCAGCCGTAGGTTAAGCCCATCCCATGACCCTTGAAATATCTTTGGATAACACTTGGGTTTGAACATTTCTTCATGCCTTCAAGGCCATAGGGCTCAGGACCAAATTCCTGTGGGAATTTTTCATCTTGGTTGTTCACATGGATATTATCAGCACCTCAATATTCATTGGCTTTAGGAAGCAATGGAAGCTCACTGATTATGGCCTGATCACAGGTCATGTACAAGCTGTCCAGAGAGCTCTGACAGCAGCACATGCTATGAGAAAGGGCAGGATTCTACGCGCTAGGCAAAGGACCACTTCCTGGTGCAACAGGGCAGTACAGCAGCCCTGCACATTTAGCTGTGTTGAGAGAGAACTACACCTTGCAGAGGGTGCAGATGACACTTTCTCCTCTGCAGCTGCCCAGAGGATTTAAAGATTCTCTTTCTCTTGCACCAGGGTTCAGAGTTGGCTTCAGATACACTTATGAAAAGAATCCAGACTTCTAAATATATTATTTTGTGGTTTTAAATGCTGGGAAGTGAACATACAAGAGGACTATGGGGTGTTCCAAAAATTAATTAAAGGGTGAAGCAAGAAGAAGGATAAGACTTCTTCTGGTCTTCTGTTGCAGGGAGGGCAGGCAGGAAAAGAAGCATTCCTACCAATTTCCACTCTATGGTGTGGGCCAGTAGCTTCGTAAAAAATACTATGTCCTTAGGGCATGACACTGCTTCCAAAATACTGAGAATCAAATTCTCTTACCATTCCCATCCAAACAGAAGCTGCTGGTAAGAAAAACGTTCAAGTTCTAAAAACAAGATAAAATGAGAGCTATGACATAAAACCCTAACTGAAGTCAAGGGAAAGCCAAAGAGGCCAACTTCAGCAGCAGGAGAACTAAGAAAGTTGACCTTAAACTAATCACCTTGAAATAGGAGGGTCAGCCAGGCCCAGCAGGGCACAGTGCAAGGTAAGAGCACTTTTCACATGAGCCTTACCTCTGGACCCCATCTCAGCCCTCATCTCCAACCCCCACGCACACCTCATGAGTTCTCTAAATAGAGAGGAAGAGAAGGCAGGTTTGATGTGCAGTTCTTCTTTTCCTCCTCCCCGAGTCCACTCATAAAGATGAGTGCAAGGGATTTGGGAGGTCTTGGCTTGATTGCCAATAGCACTTGGGCAGATCCTGCTGTTGGGAAAGCCCAGAGGGCACAGAGTGGGAAAGCTGGCTCCTTTGTGAAGGCCCGGGAAGAGGTAATGACTTGGGTATTCACCAGAGCAGGGCTGAGTGAGACTTGCACACATTTAGGGATGTTGACCCACTTCTGCTCCCTGGCTCCTAGTGTGGACCCATATGCATTCCTGATAGCAGCTAGAGGAGGTCCCGTCTAGGCTAAAGTCCTGTACAATTTTCCTCATAGAAACAGGGGGCAGGTGCTGCCACGAAACATGGCCAGGGCAGTAGACCCTATGGTCAAGCTGTGTAACCAACCTCTCAAGATATATTTACAAACTTTTGCCAGTAGAGTGTTTACATGATACTATGACAGAGCCACTTTATTTGTTCATGTTAGTAACATTCTGTAATAACCATAAACAATGTAGAACATAGGTCAGATGTTGACCTTTATAACAGTAGAGAATGGCAAGTCCTTTTACAGACAGCTCAGTTAGGTGACAAAAGTGATTTGACCTTCACAAAGGGAAGCGATATTCTAAGAATCATACAGTACTGCCCAGGGAAGCTAGGCGTGGTGGCCCACACCTGTAATCCCAGTACTGGGAGGCTGAGACAGGATGATTGTAAGTTCATCGCCAGATCGCCAGCCCCTGCAACTTCCAGTCCCTGAGGAACTTCTTCAGACCCTATTTCAAAGTAAAAATGAAATAGGGCTGGGGTTTTACCTGAGAGGTAAAACATCAATGGCTCCAGGCTCCATGCCACAAACAAGCAAAGAGAGAGAGAGAGAGAGAGAGAGAGAGAGAGAGAGAGAGAGAGAGAGAGAGAGAACACGAACCTTGAGTGTCATGTGTAAAACTGCAAGTATTCTATATCCAGAGAGTTAAGATTTTTTAGAGCATTCTGAGTTACTGAGCAGCCCAGTGTTCGACTCCCTATTTACTATGAATGAAGCCCTGGGTCCAATGGTCAGTGCCAAAAGGAAAGGACAGTAGGATGTCTTAAGTCAAAATTAAGGATTTTTTAAGAGAATTGTTCCTTTTTTATACCAGTTAATATTAGAAGAGGATTTGGAGGAAAATATAATCACATTTCTTAGTTCCTTCATGCAACCCTTATAATTGTATGATCTCTTGTATCTCATTTTACTGATGATTTTTAAGATACTTTCAAAAAAGCTTTCTACTTTCACCTGCTTCTGAGTTATTCTTTCTTTTAATTTTGTATTGGTTCCGTGTTGTCATACATCTTAGTGGAGTACAAGATGGCAGAGGCATACATGCACACATCACTCATTTAGCTCTTCCCCAGTTCCCACTCCATTCCTTCCCTTCTCCCTCCATCTCATGTTTGGATTAGTGATGGATTCTGATATTTGTGAATGTACATCATGTACATTAGAGAATTTCTTTTTTCCTCTCTCCCATCCCCCTCAGTGGGGTTGTCTTTTAGGCTCATGTATGGTTTCTCCATCTTCTTCTAGAGTTTCTCCTATGACCCCTTTTCTCCCTAGAGTTGTTCCTTTTACAGAACTTTTTCTGTAGATTCTGAAATGTGATGGGGAATAGTCTCTCAAGATTTTCAGGCACAGGTAAACATATTCTTCTTCCCATCTGACATTTGAAAAGGCAGTGGATAGCACAGTATCATTACAACCACACATTCCTTAGTAGGTCCAGTGCAGCATGATAGACCCAGGTAGGAACATCAGTAGGAAAACAACTTTAATATCAATCATTGTTTTTTATGTTTAAAGATTTTGTTTATGATATGTATTTAGCAAGGGTGAAATGCAGATGTTTAAAGTATCAGCCAAAGAATATGAGGAACTCACATAGTGTTGGGTGATGGATAATCAACTATTTGTAAAGAATGGGTTACTTAGGAAATAGTAGGAATCTTCAAATCAAAGGATAAGGATGAGATTCAAAGCACTGTCCAGTGTTCATAGCATGCTAAAAGGCCAGACAGTGGCCCCTGAAATGAACTGAGAGAGGTAAATTTGGGAGACATATCCAGACAATCCACATATTTTGAAGAGCCCTTCTCATACCTACTTATATACATACATACCACTATCCGCTCTATGGTGTGGGACAATATCTCACTAGAAAGTCCTTTGTCCCTGGAGTACTACACTACCCCCTAAATACCAAGTATCAAGGTCTCTTCTCATTCTCACCCAAACAGAAGCTGCTGGTAAGAAAGATGCTCTTTAAGTCCTCCATAAAACAGAAAACAAGAGCAACAACATGCAACTGAAAGAAAGCCAAGGAGAATCCAGCGAGGCCAACTTCATCAGCAGGGGCATTAAGAGAGTTGACCTGAAATCAGTTTCCTTAAAGGAAGAGGGTCCAGCAGCACCTGGAGTCGTGAGATGACCAATGGGCAGTGGACAGTGGAATGGAGCGGGAGGGATGGGCCCAGCCAAACAGAGTAAGACAGAGAGCAAGGTAAGAACACCTTTTATGTACAATTTCCTCTGGACACCATCTCACCCCTTACCCTCAATCCCCAAACACAACTTAATGAAATCACTCTTTGACAGGAACAGAAGGCAACACTGATGTGCAGTTCTTCCTTCCTTTCTTATTCCAGTCCTAAAGCTAAGGGTAGAGGACTTTGGAGGGTCTTTTCTGATCTCCCACAGCATATTGACACATCCTGCAGTAGAGAAGGTCCAGAGGGGCAGAGTGGAAAATGTTGCTTCCTTGTAGAAGTGGAGAAGGTCTGGATGTTCACCTTAGGGGAGCTGAGTGTCCAAATGAAGAAACGGGGAGTCACAGTGGTTTCACACATTGGAAGGAGAGATGGCCCACTCCTGCTCCCTACATCCTAGGACTAGCCCATTTGCATCTTTATGGGCTGATCCTCCTCATTTTCCTTTCCTATAAGCAGGATGCAGGTAATGCCATGGCACACTACATCAAACACAAAAGTGGAATACTGGGTGTTACAACTGTTAATTGAAGGGTGAATCAAGAAGAAGAGTAGGATGTCTTCTGTTACAGGGAATGCAAGGAGGGAAATTAGCATTCATACCTTGTCCCCTCTGTGATGTGGGCCTATGTCTCCCTAAGAACGACTTTATCCTTTGACGTTACACTGTCTTGTAAATTCCAAGGATCAAGTTCTTTTCTCATTTCCACCCAAACAGAGGAAGCTGGAAACAGAGAAGCTCTTTACATCCTCCTGAAACAAGAGAACACAAGAGCACAAACGTAAAATCTGAAAGGAAGCCAGGAAAAAGCCAATGAGGTCAACCCCAGCAGAAGGAGAACTAAGACAGTTGACCTGAAGTTGGTTATCTTGGAACAGGAGGAGCCAGCAGCACCTGGAGCCATGATCCCCATGGACAGTGGGCAGCAGGCTGAAGCCAGAGGTTTGGGCCCAGTTAGGCACAGGAGGGCACAGAGCAAGGTAAGAGCACCTTTCACATAAAGTTCTCCTCTGCACTCCATCTCACCCCTCACCTTCAACCCCCAAACACACCTTATGAAGAGGTTCACAGAGGCAAACAGAAGTCCACTTTGATGTGAAGTTCTTTTTTCCTTCTCTCCTATTTCACTCACCAAAGATGTAGATGCTGTACTAAACATTCAAGAATGTAGAATATATTTAAATCTTCACCTTTCTAAAAGTAGACAATGGCAAATTCCACTTGCACACAGCTAAATTATGTGAAAACAACTGATTTAACCTTCACAAAGAGTAAGATAGACTAGGAATGACACAGGAATGCCAGGGAAGCTGGGCACAGAGGCCCAAACCTGTAATACCAGTGTTGCAGAGGATGATACAGGGTGACTGTAGGTTCATCTCCAGCCTCTGCAACTTACCCAACCCCAAGGCACCTCTTTAGACCCAATTTCAAAATAAAAAATAAAATGGGCTGTAGTTTTACCTGACTGGCAAGATATCCATAGATCTAGGCTGCAATGCTATAAGAAAGATAAGAAGGAGAAGATAGGAGGGAGGGAGGGAGGAATGGAGGGAGGGAGCAGGGGAGGAGAGAGAGAGGGAGAGAGAGAGAGAGAGAGAGAGAGAGAGAGAGAGAGAGAGAGAGAGAGAGAGAGAGAGAGAGGTGGCCTTGAGTGTCATTTGTAAAGCTGCAAGTATTCTTTATCCAGAAAGTTAAGATTTCCTGAGAGCAGGTCTGAGAGTCTGTGTAGCTCAGTGGTAGAGTCTCTATTTTCTATAAATGAGGACTAGATTCAATGGTCAGTGCCAAAAGGAAAAGTCAGTAGGATGTGGTGAATGCAAAATTAAACAAGTTTTTTGAGGATAATGAGTCTTTTTTTATGAAGTCAAATTTGTGGAGTATTGCCAGGCTTGGTGGCGCATGCTTGTAAACCCTGTGCTTGGGAGGCAGAGACAGAAGGATCACATAGTTTGAAGCCAGCCTTGCTGGCTTAAGAGATCCTGTTTCCAAATGAAAATATAAAATAGGTCTGGGAGTGTAGCCCGGAAGTAGAAGAGTTTGCAGGAACCTCAGTACCACACACACACAAAATTTGTGGAGTATTTTTTAGAAGAGGTTTTAGAATAAAGATAATAAGCTGGGGGTGTTGGTGCACACTTGTAATCCCCGCACTTGTGAGGCTGAGACAGGAGGATCACACAGGTTTGAAGCCAGCCTCAGCTACTTAGTGAGGCTCTCAGCAATTTAGTAAGACCCTGTTTCCAAATAAAATATAAAATAGGTCAGGGAGTATAGCCCAGAGGTAGAAAGCCCCTGGGTTTCACCCTCAGTACCACACAAAAAGAGAATATTTCTTTGTTAGTTTCTTCATTCAAGCCTTGTACAAGTGTTATATGCATTTTATGTCATTTTTGCTGGTGGTTCTGTAAGATTCTATCTTCAAAGAGGTTTCTGTCTTCACTGAGTTGTTCCTTTTAGAGGAGTTTTCTATATTGTTGTGGCTACTGAAATGTAATAAAAATAATCTCTCAAAATATTCAGGCATCGTTAAATATATTCTTCGTCTCACCTGACATTTCAAAAGACATGGATTCTGCAGTATCATTACAAAAACAAAGTCCTTATTAGATCCAATACAGTATGTTAGACCCTGATTGGGACATTGGGAAAAAATAGCCTTTATATCAATGATTGGATTTTCATGTTGAGAGATTCTGTTTATGATGGGTACTTAGCAGAGATGTGGGGTTTTCTTACATCCGCAGCCAAAAGGAATGAGAAACTCATATAGTGTTGTTTGATACCTAATCAGTTAGATGTGTAGAGCATACATTACTTAGGAAATTGTAGATTCTCCAAAACAAAGGACAGAAGTGAGATTCACAGCATCCTGCAGAATTCACAACCTGCCACAGGCACATTGAATAAATGGCGAGACCTAGGTGTGGGGGTAAAGACAGGAAAACTAGACATTTTGCATAAACTTTTCTCCATGCACACACACTCAAAAACACAACAGGATTAAAAAGTATTCCAAAAGTCAATTAAAGGGTGAAGCAAAAAGAAGGTTGGGACTTCTTCTGGTCTTTGTTACAGGAAGGGCAGGCAGGGAAAGGAGCATTTATACTGTTGTCCACTCTATGGTGTGGGCCACAATCTCCCTACAAAATACTTTGTCCTTGGGCACGGCACTTCTTCCAAATACCAAGATCAAGTTCTTTTCCCATTTCCATCCAATCAGAAACTGCTGGTTAGAAAAATGTTCATCAAGTTCTCCTAGAAATAGAAGAAAATGAGAGCTACAACATAAAAACCTAAGAGAAGTCAAGGAAAAGCCAACGAGGCCAAATTCAGCACCAGGAAAACTAAGGAAGATGACCTGAAACTGGTCACCTTGAAATAGGAGGGGCCAGCAGCACCTGGACTCATGAGCCGCACCTGATGAGCAGTGGACAGCAGACTGGAGAGGGAGGGTCGGGCCCAGTCAGGCCCAGCAAGACACAGTGCAAGGTCAGAGCACCTTTCACATACACTTTACCTCTGGATCCCATCTCACCCCTAATCTCCAACCCCCATGCACACCTCATCAATTCTCTTCATGAAAAGAAAAGACGGTTAGGCAATGTGCACTTCTTTTGTTTCCTCTTCGCAAATTCCACTAAAGATGAGGGCAGGAGACTTGGGAGGTCCTTGCCTGACCCCCCACAGCACATGGGCAGATCCTGCTGTTGGAAAAGTCCAGAGGGCACCAAGTGGGGAAGCTTGCTCCTTCGTGAAGGGCAGGGGGAGGTTACAGTCTGGAGATCACTAGAAGGAGGAGTGAGTGCCCAAATGCAGCAGGGGGCTGCCACGAGGTCTCACACATTCAGAGGAGAGGTGACCCACTGCTGCACCCTCACCCCTAGTGCTAACCCCTATCTATTAGCGAGGGCAGCTAAAGCAGGTCTTCTTGGCCTCAGGTTCTCTTCAGTCTTCCCCATAGAAGCAGGAGGCAGGTGTTGCCATGAAACTTGGCCAAGTCAGCAGACACTGTGGTCAGGCAATGTAATCAATCACTCAAGGTATATTTACAATATTTTGCCAGTAGAATTTTTACATGACACTATGGCAGAGCCACTTTCCTTATTCATGTATTTAACATTCTGTACTGACCATCAACAATGTAGAAGATATGTTAAATGTTGACCTTTCTAAAAGTAGAGAATGGCAGGATCCATTTACAGATAGCTCAATTACATCACAAAACTGATTTGTTCTTTGCAAAGGGAAGAGATATTCTAAGAATCATATGGTACTTCCCAGGGAAGCCAGGTGTAGACTCTCGAACCTGCAATGCCAGTGTTTGGGAGGGTGAGACAGTATGATTGTAGGTTCCTTGCCAGCCTCTGCAACATATTAGTCCCAGAGGAACTTCTTTGAAATAAAACATGCAATAGGGCTGGGGTTTTCCTAAGATGTAGGATATCTATGGGTTCAGGCTCCAGTGCCACAAGAAATACAAGAAGAAAGAGAAGGTAAAGGAGGGAGAAATATAGAGAAAATAGGCAGAGAGAGAGAGAGAGAGAGAGAGAGAGAGAGAGAGAGAGTGAGAGATTTTACCTTGTGTCATTTGTGAAACTGCAAGTGTTCTTTACCCACAGAGTTAAGATTTTCTTACAGCATTCTGAGTCTCTGAGCAGCCCAGTACTAGATTTCCTATTTTCCATGAATGAGATACTGGATTCAATGCTCAATACCAAAAGGACATGATATTTGCATTTCTTAAGTAAAAAATTAAGCAATTTTTAAAAAGAACTAATCTTTTTATGAAGTCAAATTTAAGGAGTAAATGTTAGAAGAGGTTTTAGAGTAAAACATTATCATATGTCTTTGTTAGTTCCTTCATTCATCCCTTGTAAATGTATGTATATTTTACCTCATTATACTAATGAATCTTTAGTAAGATAATTTAAAAGGGCTTTCTACCTTCATCTGCTCCTGTTGTTTTTTTTTTTTTTAGTTTTTATTGGTGAATTGTACTTAATGGAGTACAAGATGGTAGAGGCATACATGCACACCTCACTCATTTAGCCCTTCCTCAATGTCTACCCCATTCCCTCCATCCTTCCTCCTTCTCATGTTTGGCTTACTGATTGACTTTGATAGTTTGTGAATGTGCATCATGTACATTCGGCAGTTTCCCTCTCCCCCTCACATCCCACTCGTTAGATCACCTTATTTGCTCATCTGTGGAGTTCTTTGTCTAGAGTTTCTCTGTGACCCTTTTTCTTTCTGAAGTTGCTCCCTTTAGAGGATGTTTCTATATTGCTGTTGACTCTAAATTGAAATCGAAAGTAGTCTCTCAACATATTCAGGCATGGTTAAACACATTTTTCTTCCCATCTGACATTTGAAAGGCACCAGCACCGTATCATTACAGCCACGAAGTCTCTATTAGGTTCAGTGCAATATATAGACACAGATTGGAACATAAGTAGAAAATAGCTTTAATATCAATGATTGGCTTTTCAAGGTTAGAGATTTTGGTTATGACTATTTAGCAAGGGTGAGATACAGCATTAGCCATAAGGTAAGAAGTGCTCACCTAGTGTTGGTTGATAGATAATCAACTATCTCTAGAGGATAGATTACTTAGTAAATAGAAGGAATGTCCAAAACAAAGGACAGGGTGAGATTCACAGCATCTTCCAGTGCTCACAGCATGCCACAAGGCAAGACAGTGGCCCCTGGAGTGAATGTTGTGAGTTAAACACACACACACAGACTTAGTCTGACACACATGAGGATTACAGAGTGTTCCATACAGTTAATTGATGGGTAAAGCAAGAAGAAGGATAGGACTTCTGCTGTTACACAAAGGGCAGCAGAGAAAGGAGCATTCCTACTGTTGTCCACTCTATGGTGTGAGATATTATCTCCCTAGAACATATTTGTCCCTGGGGCAGGACATTGCCTCTAACACCAAGAGTCAAGGTCTCTTCCCATTCTCAACCCAAACAGAAACTGCTGGTAAGAAAGATTCTCTTCAAGTCTCCCATCAAACATGAGAAAATGAAAGAGACAACATAAAGCCTAGTAGAAAGAGAAGGAAAACCCCATAAAGCCGACTTCAGTTGACCTGAAACTGTTCATCTTGAAAGAGGCGGGCCCAGCAGCACCTGGAGTCATGAGTCAGACCTAAAGAACAGTGGACAGCGACCTGGAGCCAGGCAGGGGGTGTATGGCCCAGCCAGGCAGAAGCGAACACAGAGCAGATAAGAACACTTTTCACATAAAGTTGACCTCTTGACCCTATCTTACCACCATGCACACCCCAGTCACTCCTTATAATCCCTCTTCTTGGAGAGAAACAAGGCAGCTTCTATGTGAAGTTCTTCCTTGTACTACTTTCCTATCCCAGTTTCCTATTTTTTTAACTATTAAGCATTTTTTGGCATATTTTAATATATTTTTGTGCTTTTATCGGTGCATATAGTCTCACATTGTAATGTAAATCTGTTGACAATGAAATAGATGCGCACACTCTTGGTTACCCCTCCCCATTTTTCTTTCTCCCAGTACAGAGTACACAGATTGACGTCAGTATATAATCGGATGTATACATGTAGTCTTTGGTAGTATTTCTATGAATGAGCCTAAATCCTCCTGCACCCCTACCCTTATGTCTCCTCCCTGACTCCCCTGATGTTTCTCCTCATCTAGAGTCTCCCTTGTATCCCAGTAACTCCCTATCCTGCACATATTAAAGAAAATATATGATTCTTCACTTTCTGTGCTTGGCTAATCTCACTTAACATAATGATATTCAGGTCCTTCCATTTTTTTGCAAATGATGTAAATTTATTTTTCTTTATTGCTGAGTAGAATTCCATTGTGTATAATTCCCATAATTTTGTAATACATTCATCTGTTGATGGACACCTAGGTTGGTTCCATAGTATGGCTATTGTGAATTGTGCTGCTGTGAACATGGGTATGCATATGTTACTGTAATTTTCTGGTTTCAACCCCTTTGGAAAGATTCCTGTAATGATATGGCCAGATCGTATAATAGATCCATTCCCAGTTTTCTAAGGACTCTCCACATTGATCTCCGTATGGATTGTGCTAGTTTCTATTTCCCCACAGCCTTGCCAACATTTATTGTTATTTGACTTCTTTATGATTGCCATTCTGGTCGGGTTTAGATGAAAATTTTTGTGTAGTTTTTTTTTTTTTTAAGTACTAGAGATTGGGCCCAGAAGCATTCTACCTCTTGGCTATATCCCCAGGCCTATTTTTAATTTTTTTTGGAAACAGAGTCTCACTAAGTTGCAGAGGGCCTCATTCAGTAGCTGAGGCTAGCCACAAACCTGGGATCCTCCTATCTCAACCTCCTAAGTACTGGGATTATCAGCATGTGTCACCACGCCCAAGTTCTGTGTAGTTTTGATTTGCATCTCCCTGATTGCTAAATGATGTTGAGCATTTTTTCATGTATCTATTGGCTATTTGTATCTCCTCTTTGGTAAAATGTCTATTCAATTCAGTTGCCCATTTCTTGATTGGATTATTTGCTTTTTTGTGTAAAGTCTTTTTTTAAAGTTTTTGTATATTCTAGAAATTAGACTTTATCAGAGGAATAGCTGGCAAAGATCATCTCCCATTCTTTAGAATTTCTCTTGAGGATTTCCTTTGATGAGCATAAACTTTTTAGCTTAATGCCATCCACTTATTTCTTCCTTAGTTTTATGAGCTTTGGAGATCTTGTTGAGAAAATTTCTTCCTCTGCCTATATTTTGGAGTGCTGAACCTATGCCCTCCTCTAACAGCTTGCTAGATTCTGGTCTAACTGCCAGGTCTGTGACCCATATCAAGTTGATTTACGTTCAGGGTTAGAGGTAAGGACTTTTCTCTATTTTTCTACAAATCAATAGCACCATTTGTTGAAAAGGCTCTCTTTTCTCTACCATAAGTATTTGGCCTCTTTGTGGAAGATCAATAGACAATAATTGTGTGGGTTAGTTTCTGTATCTTCTGTTCCATTGGTCTGTGTGCCTGTTTTGTGTCAATACCATGTTGTTTAATTACTGTATCCCTGTAGTATAATTTAAAGTCAGGAATTGTGATGCCACCTACATGGATATTGCTGAGTATTGCTTTGGTTATTATGGGTTTTTTGTTTCTCCATATGAAGTTCATGGCTGATTTTTCTAAATCTATGAAGAATAACATTGGTATTTTGATAATGATTGCATTAGTTCTATAGATCACTTTGGGTAGAATGACCATTTTGATGCTATCCACCTGCCTATCCATGAGCAAAGGAGATCGTTCCATCTTCTAAGGTGTCTTCAATTTCTTTCTCTAGTGTGTTATCATTTCCATTGTAGAGGTCTTTTACCTCTTTGGTTAGGTACATTCCTAGGGATTTTATTGGTTTTGAGGTTATTGTAAATGGGATTGTTTTCTGTATTCTTCCTCTGTGGATTCATGGTTGACAAATAGAAAAACTGCTACTTCCTTTAAGTTGATTTTGTATTCTGCTAATTTGCTGAGTTGATTAATCAGCTCTAGTAGTTTTTTTGGTTGAGTTTTTGAGTCTTCTAGATATAGGATTATGTCATCTGCAAACAAAGAAAATTTTTATTTTTTTCCTATTTGAATTCTTTTGATATGCTTCTTTAGTCTTATTGCTCTGGCAAGAGTCTCAAGGAATATATTGAAAAGGAATGATGATAGTATCCTTGTCTTGCTCCTAATATTAGTGGCAATTCCTGCAGTTTTTCCCCATTCCATATGATTGGTTTTGAGTTTATTATATGTTGCCTTAATGATGTTGAGATATATTTCTTCAACTCCAATTTTCTGCAGTTTTTAAAAATATGAATGGGTGTTGGATTTTGTCAATGCTTTTCCAGCCTCTATTGATATTATCATGTAATTTTTGTTCTTAATTCTACTTATGTGTTGAAAAACAAATTTATTTGCATATGTTGGAGCCAGACTTGCTCCTGGGATGAAACCAACTTGGTCATGGTATACAAGTTTTATGATTTGATTTTGAATATGTGTGGCGCGTATTTGGTTTAGAAGGTTTGCATTATTTTCATCTATGATATTGTTCTTTAATTTTCTCTTTTTTGAGATTTCATTATTTGGCTTTGGTATTAATGTGATACTGGCCTCAAATGAGTTTGGAAGAATTCCTTCACTTTTTATGGTAAATATCTTTCTTTAGTGCATTGTATTTAAACATCATAATGGGGTAAAAAACTTGTGTAGACATAAATGCACATATCACCCAGCCAGCCCCCACCATGTCCCCACCTCCCTCCCTCCCCATCCCTCCCTCCCATGCTTGGTTTAGTGGTTAATTTCGATATGAAGAAGTACATCATGTGCTTTAAAGAGTTTCCTTCTCCCCCGATCCCATCCCCACAGTTAGGTTGCATTATTTGCTCCTCTGTAGGATCTCCTTTTTTACCTGGAGTTCCTTCTGTGACCCCATTCACCCTAGCTTTCACATATTAGGGAAAACATCCAATTCCTTACTTTCTGCAATTGACTAATCTCGCTTAGCATAATGTGCTCAAGATCCATCCATTTCCCTGAAAATACCGTCATTGTATTTTTCTTTATGGCTGAGTAAGATTCCATTGTGTACATATCCCATAGTTTTGTACAATCCATTCATCTGTTGACGGACATCTTGGCTGTTTCCACAGTTTGGCTATGGTGAATCGTGCAGCTATGAACATAGATACACATGCATTAGTTTGGTAGTTTGGTTTCCTATCTTTTGGGTAGATACCCAGAAATGGTATTACTGGATCGAATGGTAGATTTGTTCCCATTCTGCTGAGGATTCTCCATACTGTTTTCCAAAGTGGTTGCACTAATTTGCAATCCCACCAACAATGTCTTAGAGTTCCCACTTCTCCACATCCTCGCCAGCATTTGTTGTTGTTTGTGTTTTGAATGATTGCCATTCTAGTTGGAGTTAGGTGAAATCTCAGGAGAGTTTTGATTTGCATCTCTCTGATTGCCAATGATGCTGAGCATTTCTTCATGCATTTATTGGCCATTTGAATTTCTTCTTTCGTGAAGTGTCTATTTAGTTCACTTGACCATTTTGTTATTGTATGCTTTGTTTTTTTAATGTTGATTTTCTTGAGTTCTCTGTATATTCTAGATATTAGTCCTCTATTGGAGGTGTAGGTGGCAATAATGTTGGACATTTTTTCATACATTTATTGGCCATTTGAATTTCTTCTTCTGTTAAGTGTCTAGTTCTTTGCTCATTTTTTTGATTGGGTTATTTGTTTTCTTCGTGGTAAGTTTCTTGAGTTCTTTGTATATTTTAGATATTAGTCCTCTTATCAGAGGAGTAGTTAGCAAAACATTTCTCCCATTCTGTCAGCTTTCTGTTGATATTCTTGATAGTTTCCTTTGTTGTACAGAAGTTCTTCAGTTTAATGCAATTCTATGTATTAATGTGTCATTTAATTTCTTGTGCCTTGGGGGTCTTGTTGAGACAGTTTTCACCTTTGCCTATGTGTTGTAGTGTTAGACCTACGCCCTCTTCACAGGCTGCAAGGTCCCTGGTCTGATTTCCAAGTCTTTGCTCCATCTTGAATTGAATCTTGTGCAGGGTGATGAAGTGGGGTTTATTTTCATTTTGTGTATATAGTTAACCAGTTTTGCCATCACCATGGGTAGGAGAGGCTGTTTTCCAGTGTATGTTTTTGGCTCCTTTGTCAAAAATCAGTTGGCTGCAAGTGTGCAGATTTGTTTCTGAGTCTTCTATTCTGCTCCATTGGTCTATGTGTCTGTTTTTGTTGCAGGGCCATGGTGTTTGTATTACTATGGCTTTGTAGAATAGTTTTAAGTCGGATATTGTGATTCCTCCTGCATGGTTTGTTGCTGAGAACTACTTTGGCTATTCTGGGTTTTTGTTGTTCCAAATGAATTTAATGACTGATTTTTCTATGTCTTTGAGGAGTGACCTTGGTAATTTAAAGGGTATTATGTTGAATCTGTTGATCACATTTGGAATAATGGCCATTTTTATATTTATTCTGCCTATCTAACAGCATGAAAGATCTTTCCACCTTCTGTGGTCGATTTTGTTTTTTTTTAATGTTTTATAACTGTTTATACAGGTCTTTACCTCCTTAGATAGATTTATTCCTAAGTATTTTATTTATTTATTTTATTATTTATTTATTTATTTATTTAGTGAAGTACTGGTGATGGAACCCAGGCTCATTCTGCCTCCAAGCAATACCCCAACTCTATTTATTTATTTATTTATTTATTTATTTATTTACTTACTTACTTACTTATTTGTTTGTTTCGCAGTAATGGGGATGGAACCCAAGGGAATTCTACCTCTGAGCTACAATCCCAGCCCTACTTTTTGTTCTTTATTTTGAAACAGGGTCTCACGGAGTTGCAAAGGGCCTCACTAAGGAGTAACTAAAGTTGTCCTCAAACCTCGATCCTCCTGTTTCAGTCTTCCAAATACTGGGATTACAAAATCAGTCCTTAAATTTATCTGGAATAACAAAAAGCCCAGAATAGCCAAGGTAGTTCTCAGCAACAAAAACCATGCAGGAGGAATCACAACACCTGACTTTAAACTATACTACAAAGCCATTGTAATAAAAACAGCATGGTACTGGCAAAACAAACAAACAAACAAACAAAAAAAAAACAGATACATAGACCAATGGAGCAGAATAGAAGACCCAGAAACAAGTCCACACAATTGATTTTCACAAAGGGGCCAAAAATATACACTGGAAAAAAGATAGCCTGTTCAACAAATGGTGTTGGCAAAACTGGCTAACCATATGCAGAAAACTGGAAATTAATCCCACTTTCTCACCCTGTACAAAAGTCTATTCAAGATGGATCAAAGAGGGACTTCCGGGAAGATGGCGACCGAGAAAAGCGGGGCTTAAGAGTCCCGCTAACAACCAATCTCCATTACCACAAAAAGAGCGCCTTTCATAGCCAGAAAACACCATCACCAGAAAAACAAAAAACCCACCAGGCTCCAGAGAGAAAGCGGGCTGAGAACAGAGCTCAGGGCCACAGAGGAGACACACGCGCCCGAGGACGCGGCAGCAGCGCCATACTGCCGGCAGCAGTGGCGAACTCAGCGGACGGCTACAGCAAGCCAGGAGAGCCGCTGCGGAACAGCCAGGCGGGATCTTTCGGCGCAGACAGCATTTAAAGCTCCCAGTGGCTGAGCTCAGCACACGCTGCAGGGATTCAGAGTGGAAATCAAAACCAGAGAAGAAAAAATACGCCAGCCTCATGGCCGAGGGCGTGGCAGAGGCGCCATATTGCCACCGGCGGCGGCAGCAGCAGTGAATTCACCGAGTCCAGTACAGCTACATCTACGTACTCAAGAACAGTGAGTCAAATTGCGGGCCACAGAGGAGAAATCCCAGTATTGTGCCTCCTGGGACTTGACCCAGTGAGGGAGTGGTGGTGGCAGAGATATCACACCATAGGAGAGCGTGCAACCTGGCACCCCCCATAGTTTAAAGCAGCCTCTATCGACTCCCTGGGTCGGAGACTCTGTGATACAACCCAGTAAAGGAGTAGTGGGGTCTGAGATAATACAGACTCGAGATCCAGAGCACCTTAAGTGAAGCCATAGTGACCCAAGGGAAGAACCCAGAGAAGGCACAAACCTCCGAAATCATGGGAAAGAGGAATAACACTGAAGTAATGAATGTGCACAACCCCACAACATCAGAACCTGATAAAACAGAAAATCAGAGATTTCTAGAAGATCAAATCAGGAAAATAACTGTAGAAATAATAGAGGTGCTTCGAAAAGAACTCAGAGAGAGCCAAAAAGAGATAAAGGATGCAATTAATGAAGTAAAGGCCTCAATTCAAAGCACAAACAACCGATTAGACCACATGGAGAACAGAATCTAGCTCTTAGAAGATGAGCAATCCAAAAATGAATGCATAGTTTCTAATCTAGAAAAAGATATCCAACAGCAGGAATCTGACATTGAAGAAATATGGGCCCATCTTAAGAGAGCTAACCTAAGAATAATTGGAATAGAGGAGGGAAAAGAAAGTGATACCAAAGGGATCAACAATCTCTTCAAGGAAGTAATAGCAGAAAATTTTCCAAATATAGAGCAAGAGGTTGATACACAGATCCAGGAAACTTATAGAACTCCCTTTAGACAGGATCCGAGAAGAGGATCCCCACGCCATATAATTGTCAAAATGACCAATGTGGAAGCCAAGCAGAGAATCTTAAAGGCAACAAAAACAAAGGGCCAAGTGACATTCAGAGGCAAACCAATTCGAATCACTCCAGACTTCCCAAACCAAGTCATGAGAGCCAGAAGGGCTTGGAGTAACATATTCCAAACTCTGAAAGAAAACAACTTCCAGCCAAAAATTTCCTATCCAGCAAAACTTTCTATCAAATTAGATGGAGAAATAAGAAGCTTCCATGACAAACAGAAACTGAAGGAATTTATGTCTTCAAAACCAGCGCTAGATAAAATACTCAAAGAGATTAACTACAAAGAAGAAATAGGTAACACTCACCAGAACCAGAGAAACAAGAGTCTCCATCCAACAGACAACTAAGATTGGTTATCTGTGGAGATTCATTATTTATGTTAGTCTTTTACCTATCTCAAAATTGTATTGTTTGCCTTTAGTGTTGTTAATTTTTAGGATTTCTAGTTGGAATATTAATATACCTTCAGATATAGCATTTGGAAATATTTTATCCAATTCTATTAGTAACTTTTAACTCTGTTTACATTGTCTTTGGATATACAATATTTTCTTTTATTTTTTAGGGAGTTTGTATATTCTTCTGTTGCCTGTGCCATTGAAATCATATCCAAGAAATCACTGCCAATTTCAATGTTGTGAGGTTTTATGACCCAGATTTTCTCCTAAAAGTTTATAGTCTTAAGATTTATATTTAGGTCTTTTATCTAGTTTGAGTTAATACTTGTATGTGGGATTAGGTAAGGGTCCAATTTTATTCTTTTCCATGTAATTATTATTTTTCAACAATATTTAGTTAAAAGATTATTATTTCCACCACCAAATCTTTGTGGAAACCTTGTCAAAAATAACTTGACAATATAGGGAAGAAGTTAGCTCTAGGCTTGTATTTAACTCCAATGGTCTATATATCTGCCTTTAGAACAGTACTACACTGTTTCAATTATTGTAGCTTTATATGGTTTGAAATCAGAAAATATACATCTTCTAGCTTTGTTTTTGCTTCGAGATTGTTTTGGGTATCTAGAGTCCATATCCCATATCAGGATAGATTTTTTCTGAAAAATAAATATATGATAGTTTCACCTAAAAAAAAGAAAAAAATATTCTCTGGTAAGAAAGAAAGCAAAAAGAAATATTGAAATGTTATCTTTAAGTCATCAAAAGCTTGGTATCAGACAAATGAAACTGTTATGTGAGATTATCATTTTTAATTTTGGATAAATTGCTATAATACTAGATGTCAACCACTAAGCCAAGCATGGGAAGGAGGGATGGGGAGGGAATGGGGTGGGGATCGGGTGGGGGCTGACTGGGCGATGTGTGCATGTATGTCTACAAAAGTTTGTATCCCACTATGATGTATGAATACAGTGCACTAATAAAATAAAAAAAAATAAAAAATAAAAAAAAAATAAAAAAAAATAAAAAAATAAAAGATGGATCAAAGACTTGGAAATCAAACCAGAGACCTTGAAGCTCCTTGAAGAGGGCATAGGTCCAACACTGCAACACAGAAGCACAAATAAACACTTTCTCAACAAGACCCCAAAGGCACGGCAAATTAAAAGGTAACTCAATACATGGGATTGCACGAAACTGAAGAGCTTCTGTTCAGCAAAGGAAACTGTCAAGAGCCTCAATCGAGAGCCAACAGAATGGGAGAAAATTTTTGCCACCTACTCCTCTGATAGAGAACTCATATCTAGAATGTACAGAGAACTGAAGAAACTCAACACTAAGAAAACAAGCATCCAATAACAAAATGGGCAAGTGAACCAAATAAATACTTCACAAAAGAGGAAATTCAAATGGCCAATAAATGCATGAAAAACTGCTCAACATCACTGACAATCAGAGAGATGCAAATCAAAACTCCCCTGAGATTTCACCTAACTCCACCTAGAATGGCAATCATTCAAAACACAAACAACAACAGATGCTGGTGAGGAAGAATGGGAGCAAATCTACCATTTGATCCAGCAGTTCCACTTCTGAGTATCTACTCAAAAGATAGGAAACCAAACTACCAAACTAATGCATGTGTATCTATGTTCATAGCTGCACAATTCACCATAGCCAAACTATGGAACCAGGCAAGATGTCCATCAACAGATGAATGGATTACAAAACTGTGGGATATGTACACAATGGAATTTTACTCAGCTATTTAAAAAAACTAAATGACATAATTTTCAGGGAAATGGATGGAACTGGAGGACATTATGCTAAGTGAGATTAGTCAGCCACAAAAAATAAGAAATGAGATGCTTTTCCTAATATGTGAGAGTTAGGGAGAAATGGGTCATAGGAGGAACTCTAGATGAAAAAGGAAATCCTATAGAGGAGCAAGCAAGACAACCTAAAGGAGGAGAAAGGAGGGGGGAAGAAGAAAATCTCTAAAACACACAAAGTACTTAAACATATCGAAGTCAACCACTAAGCCAAGCAAGAGAAGAAGGTACGGGGAAGGAATGGGGTGGGAATTGGGTAGGGGTTAAATCAGGGATATGTACATGTATGTACACACAAGTTCTTTACCCCAATATGATGTATGAATATAATGCACCAATAAAAAAATAAAAAAACAATAATAAAATCCATGTTAAAAAAGTAAAAAAAATCCAAACAGAAAATATATGCTCACAAAATCAGTTGAATTTATAAAAATCTGTGAGCTCAAGAAGTGAAACTATATATAGTAAAAACTATATTCTGCTATAATTTTTTTTTCTCTTACTGAAAGGGGTTAGAATATAAAGCTCTAGCTGGGTATGGTGGTACATCCTTGTAATCCCAGTACTTAGGAGGCTGAGACAAGAGGATCGTAGGTTAGCAGCCAGTCTCAACAACTTACTGAGGTCCTTTTTTATCAATTTAGTGAGATCCTGTTTCACACTAAAAACATAAGGCTGGGAGTGTAGCTCGGAGATAGAATGCCTTTGATTTCAATCCACAGTACTACACGCACAAATGTAAGCATCTATCTACACAAGGTAAAAGTTTTCCAGTGTTACATCTCTCAGAGACAGCAAGTAGGTGGTCCCAGAGAGGTGGCTTTAAAGTAGACAACTACCTTCTAATGTTATTTAACTTGTGGTGGTGGAAAGGTTTTTTTTGTTCTCTTTCCCTCCACACAATGTAGAGTGGAGGTTTTAACCCTGCCCTCCATGGCCAGAAACTGACCCAAAGTAGCATCCCAAATTGTTAGAGAGCCCAGGTCAACCAAGTAGCTTTTTTTTTTTAACCCAGTTCTGATTAGCTTAGAAAACATGCTGCAGCAGCCATCCATTCTCATGCAAAGTTAGCTAAGTTAGAAATGGCTTTTTGACTGCAGCCTGAACCAGTCCTGGGGGCTCTACCCTGAGGTCACCACCCAGGGATTGATAGTGACCTGCATGTGATTTGACCCCTTCACATAGCTGCATCTGCATGCAAGCAACAGAGAAAACCCCTTGTTGTTTTCATGGGACTGTGGACCACCCGGTCAAATTCCGGTGTGCATGTGCTTGCCTCAGCTCTAAGCACCACACACAAGGAATAGGGTTAGTGGAGACCTGGTGTGCTGACTCCCCCCTTGCTGCTGTGGCTTCAATGCATCAGCTGGTGGGGCAGTGGTTTGATGCCCACAGTGCCGTGGAATCCTGTAAGCCCAGTGCCACCCATGTACTTTTAGCCAGACCAAATCTTAATGTCAGAGTTGAGGCAGCTGCTGCAATAGCAGCAGTCACGACAGAGACAGCAAGAAGCACCAATTTCTGTTTTTTTTTTTTCCTGTTTAATTGCTCTGTTTCCCATCTTATGCACATGGGCACCCAGCTACTTTGCTTTGCTGGCTCTTATTTTTAAGAGGCGCAGTACAGACAAAGTCTAACTGTAAGCCACATGGGGTCAGTCTGCTAGATCTGAACCTTTAAGAAACTGTGGCAGAAGCCCCAGAAGGAAAAGCTCACTTTTTTTCACTTTCTGAACAGAGGTGTCTCCTCTTACAGGGTTCTTGTCCATTGAGTTTTGTCAAATGAGGTCCAAGGACTAGTGAAATATGGAAGTTTCATGTAAGTCAGGGAGAGAGAGAAGAGAAAGCAGCCCCCCACCAAGGGGGTGTGCAGAAAGAGGGTGACCACCGGAGCTCTTGGGAAGAGGGCCTTTAAAGGTTATTGAGGTTTCCCATCTGCTCTTTTATGATTGGTCAGAATTGGATTTGGGGGAACCAATAACTTTTGTACAGTCTTTATCCTTAATTTGAATTGTTCTCTGGTGGGCTGGTGGGCACTGGTTTCCTGGTGCCCACCCATCTGTCCTCTTCCTTTCACTTACCCCCCACCTCACAACAGGTGATGCAGGTGTCCTGCTGTATCCTTCCTCTTCGCAGGTCTTCTGCCCTGACTCACTTGGGAGGCTGAGACTGGAGGATCACAGGTTCAAAGCCAGCCTCTGCAACCTTGTGAGGCCCTCCATAACTTAGTGAGACCTTGTTTCAAAATAAAAAATAAAATAGGGCTGAGGGTGAGCTCAGAAGTAGAGTGGCTCTTAGTTCAATTATCATACCACAATAAAAAGAAAAAAAAGAAAAAGATTGCCTGGAAAAAATACCAAAAAGTAATTTAATTTACAAGAACATCCAGTTTTTTCTGTGATGCTACTATTTTAAGTTTAATTTTACTTGCAACACTAAAAACAAAAACAAAAACTGGCATAGCCTGGTGTTAAGCCCAGTTCTTGGGAGATTGAGACAAGAGGAACACGGGTTGGAGGCCTGTGAGACCCTGCCTCAAAATGAAAAAAGGGCTAGTGTTGGGTTATATGGGAACAAAGAAAACACAGTTTGATGGCAAGGAACAGGTTTTGTTCAGAAATAAAACCTGGGAGGAGGCAAGTGACCAGGAGAAGAGTCCACGAGCATCAGGAGCCCCCTCCTTACAGTCCTGGGCCTTTTGTAGGGTGTTAGGAGTCAGAGAGAGCAAAGCAGTCATGTATTTCTCCAATTGGTGGGCTTGATGCCAGCCAGAGGAGGTGAGTTCATGAGACTAGGGGCAGGCGATGGTCAAGGTGTTTATGTTTGTGCCTTTCCTGGGTCCATTTGTTCTCGGTCCTCTGTGGTCAGACCTTACGCCTGAATCTTACCATCAAATCTCACAGTGCCCACAGCTAGGAGTAGCTACGAGTGGCTCGGTGGTCCATTCCACAGTACCACAAACAAACAGACATAATACAAATGATACATTTGGTCTTATTATACCTGAAAATTTTTTATCACTCATATATATGACTCTTAGGCTCCAGATGTACCTACCAGATCTGCCTTATCTAGGGCTTCCTCAACTTAGTGGGCTGAAGTGCACAGGGCATTAGGGAATGCGCCCGGAGGGAGCAGCCCCTTTGCTCACTGAGTCACTCTTCGCAGAGCTCTAAGAGGCAGGCAGCACGGAAGCTGGACCGCATCTCTCACCGTATGGCGGAGCAGGAGATGGACTTTGCCGACCAGAAAGCCCAGTACCAGCTCGAGATAAGACACCTCAGGCGGATACTACAGGAGAAGCAGGAGGTCTTGGATAAGGTGCAGCGACAGAAACGGTACGGTCACCCAATCACAGCCACCAAACAGGAGGCCCTTTGTGTCAGTGCTTCATAGAATTTTCTGGTAAAAACCCTCTGGGCCTGTCTCATTTGCTTGATTCATTTTGTTTTTACATATTATCTGAATTTAACATTGGCCTTGATGTTTATTTGCCCCTCCTTTGCTTTATTCTCCTTTTTAAAGGTTTGTTATTTGAGTTGGATTTCTGAAAATAATGCAGTCCTCTAACTGCCTCTCCTATTCATTTCTTTATTTTTATTTCTATTTTTAGTTTTTGTGGGTCTGGGGATGGAACGCAGAAGCATTCGACCACGAGGTACACTCTTTGTCCTATTTTTTATTCTTCATTTTTAAACAGGGTCTCACTGAGTTGCGGAGGGCCTCACTAAGTAGCTGAGGCTGTCCGCGAACTGCGATGTTATGGTCTCATCCTCCTGAATGCTGGAATTACAAGTATGCATCAGCACACCTGGCTATAAATTGTGTGTGTGTGTGTGTGTGTGTGTGTGTGTGTGTGTGTGTGTGGTACTTTGGATGGGACCCAGGGGCCTTCTATTTCTGGGCTACACTCCCAGACCAATTTTATAATTTTATTCGAAAACAGGGTCTCACTAAAGTTGCTTAGAGCCTCACTCAGTAGCTGAGGCTGGCTTAGAATCTGTGTGACCCTCCTGTCTCAGCCTCCCAAGTACTGGGCTTACAAGCATGTGCCAGCACGACCAGCTTAGTAACCATTAATTCTACTCTCTACTCTGAGATCAACTTTCTTCAACTTCTTATGTGAGTGAGATCATGTGGTATTTATCTTTCTGTGCCTGGTTTATTTCACTTAACAATGTTCTCCTGTCTCAAATGACACAATTTCATCTTTATAGCTGAATAATATTCCATTGTATATATGTACATTGTGCATATTCCATTGTGCCGTGTGTGTGTGTGTGTGTGTGTGTGTGTGTGTGTGTGTGTGTATGATACTGAAGGCTGAACCAAGGAGCATTCTACTTCTGAGCTATACCCCCAGCCCTATTTAATTTTATTCTTTTTTATTTGGAAGCAAGGTCTCACTAGGTTGATTTGGTCTTAAACTGGGATCCTCCTGTCTCAGCCTCCCAAGTCCTGGGAGTACAGGTGTACGCCACCATGCCTGGTTTGGGGGTGTTTTTCATCAAGCTGTGCCTGGTGCTTGGCCAGTAGCATGGACTTCGAGGAAGCAATGGCTCACGGGAAAAGCGACTCTGGACAAGTTGGCACGTCACCACCTCCCTCAGCCTCCTGCCTTGCTGTGAAAACAATAGTGCTATGTCCCGCACTTGCTAATCCAGTTTCTAGCATTTTCCACAACCATCTGGTAGTGTCTGAGAAGAGGTGGCCTCTCAAGCCCTGTGCTGCTGGGCAAGGCTTTTCCTGCTCCCAGGCAGAGGCCAGCTGTTTCCTTCCCATGCGCTGCCTGGAGCCCCTGCCCTGTGAGGTGGTGGCTGGTTTGTTCCCCAAGGGCGCAGGCTGGTGAGGGCATGAATGCCCTTGTCTGCCCTGTTATCCATAGCAGACATGGTCACTCACCCAGAGCCCCTGTCTTGCCACATTTCTGTATCTTGTAAGCCTCGGCTCCCTCTGGCCACTGTCCCTCCTGCACAGGGTCCAGGCCAGCATCTGTGTCCTCAGGTAAGTGCCCCACTCCTCTGGCTCCTCCCTTCACCCCCTGACTCCTCGTCATGTCTGAGCCCATCGGGGCTTCTCTAGGTGGATGCCTGTGAAAGGCCCCCAGGCTGCAATGGGATAGCAGAGGGAAGACACTGGAGAGCCTGAAGACTCACGCTGTGGTGCCATGGCGAGGCATAGCTCTGTGGCCTTTACTGGCTCAGGCCGGCCACCACTGCCACATGTTATCACTGCATGTGTTAATTCTTTAGGAAACAGGGCATGCGTGTGTGTGTGTGTGTGTGTGTGTGTGTGTGTGTGTGTGTGTGGTGTTGATGCCCAAGTCAAAGAAAAGTCCACATGTAGAGGGCAAGGTAAGGAGTCTTTGCAGCCAGGGTCTGTGTCGTTTTCTATTGCCAATGGACCTGGTGCTCCAGAGCTGAAGCAGTGGCTCTGTCCTCTGGTGCTATGCAGTCTCACATTTCAGTCCTGACTATTTTAGATTCATAAAGGCTCTATAAATGTTTTTAAGTTGTGTGTGTGTGTGTGTGTGTGTGTGTGTGTGTGTGTGTGTATTGTATGTGGTGATGGGAGTTGGATCCAGGGGCATTCTACCTCTGTGATACTTCTCCAGCTCCATTTTATTTTTTATTTTGAAAAAGGGTCTTGCTCAGTTTCTGAGGCTGGCTTCGAACCTGTGATACATCTGATTCAGCCTCCCAAGAACTGGGACTACAGGCATGTGCTAATTTTCACCCTCCCTAATTTTTGCTATTTTGAATGTTTATTTTATTTTGTTTATTTCTCTCAGAATAATGGAGAATCAGCTTGGAGTTTTTTGCAACTCTATGTCTAAGGACAACCAAAGAATGCTAGAACCTGAGAAGAAGCTTGAAGCTGTTTGCACGTCTACCTCCAGAACTTGTCAAGGAAACTCCAGAGAAGACAAGCATATGGGATGCCTCGAGAGCTTTCCAGGACCCCTGCCCTAACCCCAGCTCCCAGAGGAACCTTTTTTCATGGACTTCCTCATATGCACATAATAATTAAATGCTGAAATGTATGAAATACTTTTTATAAATTTAAATACTATTTAAATATTGTTTAATGTTATTAATCTAAAGGGTAATGTAAATAAAATCATTCATGTTAAAATTGAAAAAAATAGTTAGCTTTACATGTTTGTTGATACAGATGCAACTTTTCTTTTGATCAATGGAGATGTTGAGTCTTTTGACTTTATTAAAGTTGCTGAATAGCTTTAAATTCATTATTGTCCTTTTCTGTTTTACTTGTGAAAATATAATGCACTAAGGGGGAATGGAACAACTGTTTGTATTCACCAGTTATAATGAGCAGAAGGTTTTTGTGTAAGTATGTGTTATGGTTTGAATGGTGGGGGTTCATTTTCTTATTCAACTAAAATTTGTAGAATAGAAAAATTAATACTAATAGGCATCTCAATGCAGCTTTAACAAATCTTTATTATGAAATCCGTAGGAGATAGAGCAGTAAGAAATGGAGAAGGAAAAAGCAACATGCTGACCCACATGCTGGAGAGCCGGAAAATGGAACTCTGGCCCATTTGGGGACGCCCAACCTTTAAATAGATCTTGTATTGGTAGCTTTCTCATCAGCGTCACCAAGGCAATGCGCTAGTTACTTATTCCTTAGCCAGGTGGTGCCTCCTTTTCTCTGGACAGTGCACTTACTAAGTGCAAGGGTCAAGAATCTACCTGGCCCTTGTCTCTATTGTATTGGGCAGTATTAGTTGCTCATCAACTAGGGTGCTTTGAAGCCACACACAAAGTTTACCTTTCCTTTTCCCAGGCCAGATCACAGAGGAGAGGAGGTAAACAGAGGCACCAGTTGCCTCTATAGCTTAATCATTAGATTGAAGGGCAAAGACAGAGAGGAACTCTGCATTGTGATAGCTGCAGCCCCCTCCCTGCCTGAGTGCCTGCACAGCACTCAGGCCCTGACTATATTTTACATTTTGGATTATCAAAGCAATTTTCCAATACCAGCACATTAATTAATACATTTTGACACCTCTTCCCAATACTGGTATAGTATGTATTGTATAATTGATGCATGTTTATTTTTAGCATTATTGGTGTTAATAAATGAACAAATGCCTATCTGAAGGAAGAGCTAAGAAAAAAAGAAGGCTAATCAGTTCTTCAGTTTTTCATATTAGGCAGGAGCCTGGCTATTTGCTTGATAATGCCTCTGGGCTAGAATCTAGAAGAGTACATTAGTCTTTTCCACAGGCTCCCTCTGAAGTGAACACAGTAGGTCCTGCAAGAAAAAGCATATAACTCTGGAGAAAAGAGAAACAATGCACATGACTGCCATTGTGCTTCTGCCTCCTGTTTACACTAGGCAAAACAAATCTCACAATCACGCCACCCTTCTGAAGTGTAAGAAAGTACATAAAAGAACTTGCATATTCTGAACTCAGGGCTTCGACCTGGAGCGTTGCTACTGAGCCTCACCAGTGAATAAAGAGACCTGCTATCCTAGTGGTGAGATAGAATAGAAGAAATAACATTTTAGGTAGAAAGGAGGCATATTGGGAAGGAAAGGAATATATTGTTTTAAAATCTGAAATCTTCAGATTCACAGTGATAACAGAGCTTGGTTATGCTTAAAAAAGCCAGGCCCACACTTTCAGATCATAATGGGCTGGCTCAGGAAGTTCCTGAGGCAGTTAAACCTGAGAGAGATTCACCTTTTGTCAGAGTTCTAAGAAGATCCCCAGCAAAGTCATGAACCTTTTGTTAAAGAGCCCTGCACCTCAGCAGCCCCACCTTCCTGCCTCCTCCACTCCTGAGGAGTCCTGTCCCAAAAAAGGATTCCTACCTTTTGTGAACCAGAAAGCTTCAAAACGAAGAGGCAGCCTTCTAAAAAATAGGACCGGGGGTGTAGCTCGTAGGTAGAATGCCCCTGGGTTCCATTCCCTGTACTGAAAAAGAAAAAAAATGAAGGTTAGTTCTCTTGCCTTCTTGCTGGTGAAGTCAGCATGCCTGAACTCTTTTGAAGTTCATACACGAAGGTCATGTATGTGTTTCCATACATCAGACAAGCATCTGGAGGGTACGGTATTTGCTCACACCTACGGCCCTTCCAGGGGAGGTCAGAGAAGGCCTTGTGATGGCTGGCTGGCACCCTAAGTGAAGTCGTAATGACCCAGGGAAGAATCCAGAGGAGGAATTAACTTACAACATCATGGAAAAGAGGAATAACAATGGAGCAGAGAATGCCCACAACCCCACAACATCATAACCTGATAACACAGAAATTCAGAGATCTCTAGAAGATCAAATTGGGAAGATAACTTTAGAAATAATAGAGGACTTTCGAAAAGAATTCAGAGAGAGTCAAAAAGAGATAAAAGATACAATTAGAGAAGTAAAAGCCTCAATTCAAAGTATAAGCAACAGATTATACCACATGGAAAATAGAATCTCACTCCTAGAAGATGATCACTCCAAAAATGAACACATATATTTTTGGGGGGTCTGGGGATGGAACCCAGGGGCATTTGACCTCCATGCTACACCCCCTGCCCTATTTTTTATTCTTTACTTTGAAACAGGGTCTCACTGAGTTGCAGAGGGCCTCACTAAGTAGCTGAGGCTGTCTGCGAACCGCGATCCTCCGGTCTCAGCCTCCCGAATGCTGGGATTACATGTGTGCGCCACCACGCCCGGCTTCATATTTTCTAATTTAGAAAAAATAATCCGACAGCAGGAATCTGACACTGAAGAAATATGGGCCCATTTTAAGAGAGCTAACCTAAGAATAATTGGAATAGAGGAGGGAAAAGAAGGTTAAACCAAAGGGATCAATAATCTCTTAAAGGAAGTAATAGCAGAAAATTTTCCAAACATAGAGCAAGAGGTTGATACACAGGTCCAGGAAACTTATAGAACTCCCTTTAGACAGGATTGGAGAAGAGGATCCCCACGCCACATAATTGTTAAAATGACTAATGTGGAAGCCAAGGAGAGAATCTTAAAGGCAACAAAAACAAAGGGTCAAGTGACATTCAGAGGCAAACCAATTCGAATCACTCCAGACTTCCCAAACCAAGTCATGAGAGCCAGAAGGGCTTGGAGTAACATATTCCAAACTCTGAAAGAAAACAACTTCCAGCCAAAAATTTCCTACCCAGCAAAACTATCAGATTAGATGGGGAAATAAGCTTCCATGACAAACAGAAACTGATGTAATTTATGTCTTCAAAACCAGCGCTAGAGAAAATACTCAAGGAGATTAACTGCAAAGATAATAGGTAATAAATGCCAGAACCAAAGAAACAAGATTGCCCAAACAGCAGACAACTAAGAAGAATAAACAGTATCTCAAATAGAAATAAAATGTTAACATGTTAGGAATTAAAAATTATCTCTCTATAATCACACTGAAAGTAAACAGCCTCAACTCTCCAAGAAAAAGACATAAAGTGGCAAAAAGGATTAAAAACCAGAATCCACCCATCTTCTGCTTACAAGAAACACACCTGACAAGTATAGATAGGAACAACCTCAAGGTAAAGGGCTGGAGCAAGGTAATCCATGCTAATGGTACTCGAAGATAAGCAGGAGTAGCAACTATGATATCAGACAAGTTAGACTTCAAACCCAAACTTGTTATAAGAGACAAAGAAAGTCATATTTTACTGGTAAAAGGAATAATCCAGCAAGAGGAAATAACAATTATCAACATCTATGCCCCAAACATAGGTGCAGCTACTTTCAAAATCAAACACTTTGTGACATGAAGTCACACATAAATCCCAACACAATAATACTGGGAGACTTCAACACACCTCTCACAACACTAGACCAATCTTCCAGATAAAGGGTCAGTAAAGATGCCTCAGAACTAAAGAACACCATTAAACAAATGGACCTGTTGGACACATGTAGAATATTGCACCCAACTACAGCAGAGTTTACATTTTTCTCAGCTGCTCATGGAACCTTCTCCAAAATAGATCACATCCTGGGACACAAAATGAGCACTAGCAAATTAAAAAAAATGTTGCATACTTCCCTGTGTCATTTCAGACCATAATGGAATGAAACTAGAAATCAACTATAAGAAGACCCAGAGAAACAACATAAACATGTGGAGACTGAACACCACACTTCTGAATGAAGAATGGGTCATAGAAGATGTAAGAGGTGAAATAAAGACATTTCAAGAAACAAATGAAAATAAAGATACAACATATCAAAACCTCTGGGACACTTTGAAGGTAGTATTAAGAAGAAAATTAATAGCACTGAGTGCTCACATAAGAAAAACAGAAAATCTTCAAATAAATAACCTAATGACACACATCAAAGCCCTTGAAAAGCAGGAACAATTGAATCCCAAAGCTAGCAGAAGACAGGAAATTATTAAAATTAGAGCAGAAATTAACGTAATAGAGAATAAAAACAATACAGAAAACCAACAAAACCAAAAGCTGGTTCCATGAAAAAATTAACAAGATAGATAAACCACTAACAACCTAACTAAAAAAAGAGAATCAACCCAAATTATGAAGATAAGGGATAAAAAAGGAGAAATTACTACTGACAGTGTAGAAATCCAGATGATTATCAGAAACTACTTTGAAAAACTATACTCCAACAAAATGGAAAATCTGGAGGAAATCGACAACTTCCTAGATAAATACGACCTTCCTAAACTGAGTCAAGAAGATATAGAGCACTTAAACCAACCAATAACAATCAAAGAGATTGAAACAGCAATAAAGAGCTTACCATCAAAGAAAAGCCCAGGACCAAATGGTTTCCCAAGTGAATTCTATGAAATCTTTATAGAAGAGCTAACCCCAATACTCCTCAAACTATTTTGCAAAATAGAAAAAACAGGAACTCTCCCAAATACATTCTATGAAGCCAACATCACACTAATAACCAAACCAAATAAAGACAGTTCAAGGAAGAAAAACTACAGGCCTATATCTCTGATGAACATGGATGCAAAACTATTAAACAATATACTAACAACACGCATTCAAAACCATATCAAGAAAATCATACACCATGTCCAGGTAGGGTTCATCCCAGAGATGCGAGGCTGGTTCAATATATGAAAATCAATCCATGTAATTCATCATATAAACAGAATAAAAGACAAAAATCACATGATTATTTCAATAGACACTAAAAAAGCATTTGATAAAATTCGACATCCATTTAAGATAAAAAAAAAACACTGCAGAGAATTGGAATAGAAGGGACATATCTCAACATTATTAAGGCAATCTACAATAGGCCCACCACCAACATCATAATAAATGGGGAAAAACTTCAAGAATTCCCCCTAAAAACCGGAACGAGACAAGAATGTCCATTATCACCACTTCTCTTCAATATAGTACTAGAGACTCTAGCCAGAGCAATAAGGCAAGAAAAGGAAATCAAAGGAGTACAAATAGGGAAAGAAGAACTCAAACTTTCACTATTTACAGATGACATGATACTATATTTAGAAAACCCAACAAACTCAACCAAAAGGCTTACAGAACTGATCAACAAATTCAGCAAAGTATTTGGATACAAAATCAATCTTAAAAAATCAGAAGCTTTCCTGTACACCAACCATAAATCCACTGAAAAATAAATTCAGAAGACACTTCCACTCAGGATCTCCCCCCCAAAATTAAAATATTTAGAAATAAACTTGATCAAGGAGATAAAATATCTCTACAAAGAAAATTATATAAGACTGAAAAAAGAAATTGAAGAAGATCTTAGAAGATGGAAGGATCTTCCATGTTCATGGATTGGCAGAATAAATATCATTAAAATGGTCATCCTTCCAAAAGTGATCTACAGATTTAACACAATGCCCATTAAACTACCAAAATCATTCCTCACAGACATAGAAAAATCAGTCCTTAAATTTATCTGGAGTAACAAAAAGCCCAGAATAGCCAAGGTAGTTCTTAGCAACAAAAACCATACAGGAGGAATCACAATACCTGACTTTATATTACAATGCCATTGTAATAAAAAACAACATGGTACTGGAAAAAAAAAAAACAGATACATAGACCAATGGAGAAGAATAGAAGACCCAGAAACAAGTCCACACACTTTTTGACAAAGCGGCCAAAAACACATACTGGAATAAAGATAGCCTGTTCAACAAATGGTGTTTGCAAAACTGGTTAACCATATGCAGAAAATTGGATATTAATCCCACTTTCTCACCCTGTACAAAAGTCAACTCAAGATGGACCAAAGACTTGGAAATCAAACCAGAGACCTTGAAGCTCCTTGAAGAGGGCATAGGTCCAACACTACAACACATAGGCACAGACAAACATTTCCTCAACAAGACCCCAAAGGCACAACAAATTAAAAGGAGATCTTCGCCTCAGAGGCCCCAGCACTGGCTTTTGTTCATGACAGGTTCCAATCCCGGCCTTGCTGACCCTGACACTGGCCTAGCCCCTCAGCAGGCTCCAATCCCTGGCTTGGAGGCCTTAGGCCTTGCCTTGCTTCACAGCAGGCTGCGATCCCAGCCTCACTGGCCATGGCACCAGACTAACCCCTTGGCAGGCTCCGATCCCGACCGGCCTTGGAGGCCCCAGCACCAGCCTTTCCCCTCGGCAGGCTCCGATCCAGGCCTTGGAGGCCCTAGCACTGGCCTTGCCTCATAGCAGTTTCTGATCCTGGCCTCTTTGGGCCCAGCACTGGCCTAATCCCTCAGCAGGCTCTGATTCAGGCCTTGGAGGCCTCAGTAGGGGCTTTGTCTCACATCAGGCTCCGATCCCAGCCACACTGGCCCCGAAAACGGTCTAAACCCTTGGCAGGCTCCGATCCAGGCCTCGGAGGCCTCAGTAGCAGCCTTGTCTCATGGCAGGCTCCAATCATGGCCTCGGAGGCCCCAGCACCGGGCTTGCCTCACGGGAGGCTCCGATCCCAGCCTTGCTGGTCCCAGCACAAGCCTAACTCCTTGGCAGGCTCCGATTCCAGCCTTGAAGGCCCCACCACTGGTCTTGCCTCATGGTAGGCTCCGACCCTGGCCTTGCTGATCCCGGCACCGGCCTAACCCCTCGGCAGGTTCCGATCCCAGGCTCGGAGACCCCAGGCCTGGCCTTGCTTCACAGCAGGCTCTGATCCCAGACTCGCTGGCCCTGGCACCAGCCTAACCTCTTGGCAGGGTCTAATCCCGCCTGGCCTCGGAGGCCCCAGCACCTGCTTTACCTCAAGGCAGGCTCCAACACCAACCTCGCTGGCCCTGGCAGTGGCCAAAACCCTTGGCAGGCTCCGATCCAGGCCTCAGAGGCTTCAGTAGGGTATTTGTCTCATGCCAGGCTCTGATCCTGGCCACACTGGCCCCGAAACCAGCCAAATCCCTTGGCAGACTCCAATCGTGGCCTTGGAGGCTCCAGCACTGGCCTTGCCTCATGGCAGGCTCCTATCCCAGCCTCGCTGGCCCCAGCACTGGCCTTGCCTCACAGCAGGCTCCAATCCCAGCCTCGCTGGTCCCGGCACCAGCCTAATCCCTCGGCTGGCTCCAATCCCAGCCTTGAAGGCCCCAGGACCGGAATTGCCTCACTGAAGGCACTGATTCCGGCCTAGCTGGCCCTGGCACCAGCCTAACCCCTCGGCAGGCTCCCATCCCAGCCTCGGAGGCCCCGTCACCAACCTTTCTCTTCGGCAGGCTTCGATACCAGCCTTGCTGGCCCTGTCACTGGCCTAACCCCTCGGCAGGCTCCTATCTTGGCCTCAGAGGCCCCATCACTGGACTTGCCTCACGGCAGCCTCCAATCCCACCTTCACTGGCCCCAGCACCGACCTTTCCCCTCGGCAGGCTCTGATCCAGGCCTCAGAGGCCCCAGCACTGGCCTTGCCTCATGGCAGGCACCTATCCTGGCCTCTCTGGCCCCGGCACCAGCCTATGCCCTTGGCAGGCTCCGATCCAGGCCTTGGAGGCCTCAGTAAGGGCTTTGTCTCATGGCAAGCTCCAATTCTGGCCTCACTGGCCCCGGCACCAGCCTAACCCCTTGGCAGGCTCCGATCCAGACCTCGCAGGCCTCAGTAGCGGTCTTGTGTCATGGCAGGCTCCAATCCCGGCCTCGCTGGCCCTGGTACCGGCCTAAACCCTCAGCAGGCTCTGATCGCAGTCTCAGAGGCCCCATGACTGGTCTTGCCTCACGGCAAGCTCCAGTCCCGGCCTCGCTGGTACCGGCACCGGCCTAACCACTCAGCAGGCTCCGATCCCGGCCTTGAAGGCTCCAGCACTGGACTTGCCTCACTGCAGGCTCTGATTCTGACCTAGCTGGCCCCAGCACTGGCCTAACTCCTCGGCAGGCTCTGATTCTGGCCTCAGAGGCCTCAATAGCAACCTTGCCTGACAGCAGGCTGAAGTACCAGCCTTGCTAGCCCCGGCACCAATCTAACCCCTTGGCAGGCCCAATCCCAACCTCAAAGACCTCAGCTCCAGTCTTGCCTCATGGCAGGCTCCAATCCCGGCCTCGCTGGCCTTGCACTGGCCTTTCCCCTTTGCAGGCTCTGATCCTGGCCTCGGGCACGGCCTCCTGCCATGCACCATGTCTTCCTGGGGGTAGGCCAAGACACCTTCCCCCCGCCCGAGGCATTGGTCTTCCAGCCAGGGCCTCTGGACCTTTTGAGGGGCCACTGGGCCCCGCGCGCCCCCTGCCCGGGGAACAAGGGCTTTGTGGCCAAGGCCCCAGTCCTTCCGGGGGGCCGGTGTGCCCTGCGCACCCCCTCCACAGTGCCCATGATCTTGCGGCACAGGCCCAGTTCTTCTGGGAGGCCAGCGTACCCCACGCGTTCCCCTCCCGGGGCCCAGGGCCCTGCAGTCCCAGCCTCTGGACCTTCCCAGGGGCGAGCATGCCCCGCGTGACAGCACGCCTGGGATCCAGGGTCTTGCAGCCCAGGCCCCAGTTCTTCTGAGGGGTGGGCATGCCCAGCAAGACTCCTGCCAGGGTCCCAGGGCCTTGCGACCTGGGCCTCTGGTCTTTCCTGGGGTTCGGCGTGCCACACGCAAACCCCGCCTGTGTCCTAGGACCTTGCGGCATGGACCTCCAGTCCTTCCGGGGGTTCGACGTGCCCCGCGTGAAGCCTGCCTGAGCCCAGAGCCTTGCGGCCCGGCCTGCAGACCATCCGGAGTCCGAAGTGCTCCACGCGACCCCCACCTAGGGCCCAGAACCTTGTGGCCCCGGCCTCCGACCTCCTGGGGGGCGGAGGTGTCCTGCGTGATCCCCGCCAGGGGCCCAGGGTCTTGCTGCCTAGCCCCAGGTTCTTCTGGGGGGTCCAGCGTGCCCACCATGCCTGGCTCCATTATTATTGTTGTTTTTATTATTTATTACTTAGTATGGTCCTGTGGATTGAAAAAAGAAGCATTCTACCCCCGAGCTATACCCTCAGCCCTTTTTAAAATTATATCTTATTATGAAACAGAATCTCATTAAGTTGTTGAGGGCCTTGCTGAATTGCTGAGGGTGGCCGCAAACCTGTAATCCTCTGTGTCAGCCTCCCAAGTACTGGGATTCTAGGCATGAGCCACCACACCTGGCTGAGTTAGTTAAAGTTCTGAGACAGGGTCTTCCTAAGTTCTCTAGTCCCCAAAGTGTGATCTTCCTTTTTTGGCTTCCCGAGTACCTGGAATTACAGATCTCCATCCTCATGTCCAGCCTGTAGTCCTTTTTGTTTTGTTTGTTTTTCTGGTGATACCGGAGGATCTCAGTTAGCAGATAGCCTCAGCTGCTTACTGAGGCCCTCCATAACTTAGTGAGACCCTGTTTCAAAATAAAGGATAAAAAATAGGGCAGGATATATAGCTCGGAGGTCAAATTCTTCTGGGCTCCATCGCCAGACACGCAAAAAGAACAACAATAAAAAATCAAAGTAAAAAATATTTATTTACATTGGCAGCATCCTACCGACCCCTCCTGAAGAACAGCGGCGCTGTTGCCAGGAGCAAGGGGCTTATGATACACAGTGCTTCACTGCCAGTTTCTTTTAGATGGATATAGCCGCTACCTGAAACTTTTAAGTCCTTTCCACTTCAGATGCAGGTCTAGGTCTTTCATAGAAAACTACCCTCGCAGGCTTTTTGCTGAGAATGAGAGTCCCTGACTTCTTAGGAAGATCCCCAGTGGCCGGCTTCATCTTAGCTGAATCAGGGCATGCCACCTGCAGCCCACTAACCTAAGTGCCCAGGTCCAGCCCCAGACAGCAAAGCCGCAGCTCAATCACAGGGCTCCTCCAGGCGTGCCTCCTTCACCAGTTGCTGTGGTCCTGTTTTTTCTTGATTTTTAACTGTGCAAACCAGGCCCTGTAGGTTAGGGTGAGGGTGGCTGTCACCTGGACTGAGTGAAGAAGGTGTGGGTTTGCTGTGATACCGCTTGTCCTACCACTGGCTTGAAATCTGGGGTAGAAGCATTACTCAGTTGCTGGATACTTGGAAACTTCTGAAGCAGAAGAGAAGCTTTAACTTTTCCAACACCTGGGATCTGTTGCACAGTTCAAAGGAGGGATGGCTCAGAGAGCAGAGACCTTTTCTTCCTGAGGAAAGGGTTTTTACTGGGTTCTTTGGATTGCTCAAGAACCTGAAGGAGAAATTAAAGAATTACAGAAGCGCCCCCTGGAGAACTGGCAATTTTCTTAAGATCATTTTCCTATTTGATTCAGCTTAATTTAGGGTTCAAATGTTTTCACGTGCCATGAATATAACTTTCCAGACAAGAGTAAAATTATTGAGAGATGGACCATATGACCACACAAAAAAGATAAAAATAATTGACAAAAAACATATTTTTTTCAGAATCTTAAAGCTAGAGGTAGTGAAAAACATGGTCTGAGGAATTTAAATACTTTCATCATATGGTCCAGAAAGAAATGACCAAGCTGGGCATGGTGGTGCATGCTTTTAATCCTAGTACTTGGGAGGCTGAGACAGGAAGATCACAGGTTTGCAACCAACCTCAGCTACTTAAGCCCTCCACAACTTAGTAAGACCCTATATAAAAATCAAGAATATAAAATAGGGCTGGGGGTATAGATCAGAGATAGAATACCTTTGGGTTTATTCCCCAGTGCCAAACACAAAAAGAGGCCAGAGCTAGCCGAATGTGGTGGAACACATCTCTAATTCCAGTACTTGAGAGGCTGAGCAGCTTTGAAGCCAGCCTCAGAAACTTAGATTCTGTTTCCAAATAAAATAGAGCTGGGGGTATAGCTTGGAAAGAACATGCCCCTGAGTTCAATCCCCAGCACTACAACAACAAAAAAATGAAAAAGTCATGTTTACAGCCAGGTGTGGTACCTATAATCATAGTACTTGGGAGGCTGAGATAGGCCTCAAAAACTCAGCAAGACTCAGCGGGGCATGGTGAGTAAACTTGTAATCCCAGCATTCGGGAGGCTGAGACCGGAAGATCACAGTTCGCAGACAGACTCAGCTACTTAGTGAGGCCCTCTGCAACTCAGTGAGACCCGGTTTCAAAATAAAGAATAAAAAATAGGGCGGGGGGTGTAGCTCATAGGTCAAATGCCCCTGGGTTCCCCCAGACCTGCAGTATTGTGAAAGAGAAAATGAGCACTTACTAATTGGATGATGAGGCAAGATGCTTCTATCTGGTTGGTCACAGGAAGTAACACCATCCCCAGGTCCAGCACAGTAAACTTCTGTATGGCTGAAAAGTACTGTTCACTCATCTGGGTTTTTTCAACTACTACAATCCCTTGAAGATTTCCAGACTTCAAAGAAAAATACATCATTTTGTAACAAATTTACAAAGTTAAGAGAGCTATCACTTTGCATTTGAAATGGCTAATGGCATTATATATAAATTATTACAAGTGATGGAGGAAACGCTGTTCAATTTCAGTTTAATTCAGAACTTAACATTTGTAACTTTTGTTCTGTGTGTAGTACTGGAGATTGAAACCAGGGATATTCTACCTCTGAGCTACACCCCAGTCCTTTTAAATTTTTTTGTTTATTTTTTATGTGTATCTATTTTTATTGGTGCATTGTAGTCAAACATCACAATGGAGTACAAGACTTGTGAGGGTATACCAGCAACATCATTCAATTAACCCGTATCCCCTCCCTGTCCCATTCCCTCCCCCTCCCTCGATCCCATGCTTGATTTGGTGATTAACTTTGATTTATTTGTTTACATATATCATGCATTTTAAAGAGATTCCATCTTCCCACATCCCATCCCCTCTGATTGGTCACATTAATTGCTCTCTCATGGGGCCCTTTCTTCAACTAGATTTCTTCCCTTACCCATTTCTTCCTAGTTTTTGCATATTAGGAAAAGCATCTGATTTTCTATTTTCTGTGATGATTCTCTAAGTATCCACATTGCAAGTTCTGATTCTGCTCCTGAAGGCCCCGGCGCCAGCCTGGCCCACTGGAAGACTCTGATCCTGGCCTCGCTGGCTCAAGTACCAGCCTTGCCTCACAGCAGGCCCCAATCCCAGCCTTGCTGGACCCAGTTCTGGCCTAACCCCTCACAGGCTCCGATCCCAGCCTCGGAGTCCCCAGCACTGGCCTTGCCTCACGGCAGGCTCTGATCCCGGCCTCACTGGCCCCGGCACAGGCCTAACCCCTCGGCAGGCTCTGATTCCAGCCTCAAAGGCCCCAGCACCAGCCTTGCCTCATGACAGGCTCCAATCCCGGCTTCATTGGCCCCAGCACTGGCCTCATCCCTTGGCAGACTCTGGTCCGGGCCTCAGAGACTCCCACACCGACCTTGCCTCAAGGCAGGCTCCAATCCCAGCCTCACTGGTCCCGGCACCAGGCTCATCCCTCGGCAGACTCCGATCCCGGCCTCGGAGGCCCCAGCATCAGCCTTGCCTCATGGCATACACTGATCCTGGCCTCACTGGCCCTGGCACCAGCCTTACCCCTCGGCAGGCTCCAATCCTGGCCTCTGAGGCCCCAGCACCTGCCTTGCCTTATGGCAGGCTCCAATGCTGGCCTTGGCTCTGGACTCACCTCTCGACTGGGTCCAAGGCTGAGGATGGTCTTGAGCTTGCAATCCTCCTCTCCTCTCTCAGCTTTCCAAATACTAGAATTAGAGATATGTTCCACCATGCCTGACTTAGTACTTACATTTCTAATTCGAACAAGTCTCTTTCTGTAGCCATTTGTTGCTACCAAGTCAGCTGTGGTGATATAAAGAATGCAAGATCTGCTGGACAGGTAAAAATCTACCAGTGTCAGGCCATCCTCAAAAATGTGTTTAATTTTCCCTTAAAATGGAGGAAATGAGCACTGTTAACTTAGGCAATAGGTAGATTTTTAAATTTATTTTTATGATATTTATTTTGTGTGTGTGTGAGTCTGGGGATGGGACCCAGGGGCATTCAATCTCAGAGCTACACCCCCTTGTGACGACTAGCTCAGTACTGGGCACAATAAATCCAGCACTGAGTCCACTTGGGAACAAGAGTCTCAGAAAGGTGGGCAAAGGTTTCAGTTGTAGTTCTGCAGCCACTTATCTGCAGCGAATTTTTCCCTTTTTATGAAATAAACTCCTTAAAGTTCCTGTTCATGGCACTAAAAGTGGAAATTCCTCTCCGTGAAAAATCTGAAATGACTGACATGCACAATTGCCTCTTGTGCAATTGACAAAGTTTTAATTTTCATCACCAGTACTTGTACCCAGTGTAAGCACCAAAGGACAATAGTGAGGCATTAAGTGTAAACAAGATAAACAGGATAAAAGAAGATCCATGGCATCACAGTTTAAGATTCATCTGGGACTGGGCGATTAAAGTCAGCCCCCTTGGGGCTTTTGTCACAGGTTTCTGGCCTTAAGGGTAAACCCTAGGGGGCAAAGTCCGGAATCTGGAAAGGCGAGGGGGGGGGGGGTGTCACACTAAAAGTCCATTTTGGAGAAATTCAGTTTTCTAGGATCTCCTTTGATCCTTCCAGAGTGTTTTGTCCCCAGGGATTAGTCCAGGCCCTCCTCTATCAAGATCCATAGGGCTGCGGCGAGGATTTGTTCGGTCCTGTCTGCTCCGCCATCCCCTATAAGGCAATACTTATATTACAGTTAGTAGACAGGGCAAAAACATTATAACACAGGTGACTGGATTTCTATAATTGTTCTTTAATGCATAATATTGAAGCAGACTTTTGGGTTTTTTACTCTCCTGCTGCTGAGTCACAAACAGTAGGCTTTTGCTAGAAAAAAGCTTATTAGCATCTCTTAAGGGGGAAACAAATGGCCCAGATTCCAGAGACAGTTTTACATCTCTTTGGGAAATGGGGCAAAAGGTAGGTTTGCAGCTTCCCCTGCTGGCAGAGAGGTGCTGGGAGCTAATCTTTAGATCAAAGGACCTGCCTGCGGAAAGGCCAAGAGAAATTTTGCAGCCCCTGAATTCTGACTGCCCTTTATTACAGCTGGAACAATACAGAGAAAGTCTGAAGGCTTAGACATTTTACTAGAAAATTTATCTTTCATGGACTCAACTTCTTTCAGAGTCCTAATTCTTGGGATCCTGTTTTAAATCATTGGAGCTTTTTAGTGTAGAAATCTAAGAGCAGGGAGTATTTTTGCCAGAGATGACGTTTCCTCCTCAGGGCTCTCCTCCGTGAGGCCTTGCCAATTAATACAAGCATTTCTCATGCTCATATATGCCGAAAAGGGACAGCAGCAACCCCTGTCCTATTTTTATTCTTTAATTTGAAACAGGATCTCACTAAGTTGTAAAGGGTCTCACTAAGTAGCTGAGGCTGTCTGAGAACCATGACCCTCTGGTCTCAGCCTCCTGAATGATGGGATAACAAGTATGTGCCACCATGCCAGGCTTAAATTTGTTTTTAAACCACAGAAAGGAAAGGGCATATGACAAAAGGCAGGCCACTGACCTTGCATTTCTATCGTCCCCTAAGACTCCGACCCGCAGGGGCTTAGAGAACGACACAGACACCTTTTCAGCTGAAATATGAATTCTTCTTTAATGGATCCTTTTGTCTCTCAATATGTCTCTCTCTTCTTTCTTTCTAATATGTCTGACAATGAGTACACAATATATATCAGCATCATAATCCCTCCTTCTATTCCCTACCAACCCCAAGCTTCCACAGCTAGGGCATGCACACTTCTGACTCTCTCATAGGCAGGCTGGTGGTAGGCGTCACTGATGATTCTGCAGGCACGTAGCATGGCACACTGCGCATGCTCAAGGAGACGTCCATCTTGTGAGTCTCATGACTTGGCTGCAAGCCTAGGCGCCATCTTGAATCCATGCTGGCAATAAGCCTGGGTGCCATTTCGGTCCAGCCGAGTGGGCCCCAACACATTTCCTGTGCCAGCTGCTACCCATGCCATTTCTCATTGGCCACAATGTGCCCAAAAGGTACATGTACTGGACCCACGCGGTCAGGAGGATGCCTTTCCATATGTGGTCTTGAACTAATGAGGGAAATGAAATTCACCTCTTAAGCCAGCCTTCCTGCACACAGCCCCAAGGTCCACTGGAAAGCCAGGGACTCTAGCAGGAGCCTGTCTGCTTAATGGTCTTTCAAAGACGGAACTGTGTGCTAAAGTCTAAAAACCTGGAGATTATGGCCCTGGCAGCTGTGTTCCTCATTTTCAGAACGTTTCTAGCCTCTGATATCCCAGATTGTTCAGTGCCATGGCTCCTCTGTCCAGTCCAGGATCTGAGATAAGCCAGCAGGGAGCCCCCTCTAACCCAGCCTAAGGATCAGGGAAGCACATTCCTTCCTAATTCCTACCAGCTGTGCAGGTCCAGTTTTTCATCCTGCCCACCCTCCACCTTCCTTGGCTCTGGATTGGCTGCTGTGTCAGAGATTGACACCTGAACTCTCCAATAAGAGCTAGACAATGCAGCTGCTTTCCTATTGGTGGAGATTCAAAAACACCCGCTAGTTGCCAAGAGCAACCTTTGTGAAAGCAACTTTGACTCTGATTGGTCGAGGCCAAAACAGAGCCAGTGGCAGTTGTTGTTGTTGGAAAGTCTTCTGAGAGAAAAGGCGTTTGGATTTAAGCTAGAGAAAGCGCAATAGTGTGATTGGGTGATAGGCTTCGGTCCCTGCCTGAGACCAGGCCACCTCCAGGAGCAAGGATGCTCCAGCGGCTTCGGAAAGGCCGCCGGAGCCTGTTGGTAAGTAGATCCCACTGGTCCTGCCCTCACCGGGTGGTGACTAGAGTCAAGGGTAAGAAGTTGGGGTAGGTTAGGGGTTAGTCCTGAGACTGAGACTGAGACGAGGCGGGGCATGAGAGGGCGTGGTTTTCAGTTTGAGAAGACCTGAGTTTTCCTGTTGTAAAGAATCTCTGTCCTGGGTTTGCTGCAGACAGACAGGAATCACTCTGTTAGCAGCTTTTTCTCTGTGTTGGGAAGTGTGCTCCTGCCAGGCGCAGACCAGCTCCATTGCTGGATCCCCCATAGGGAATCATCTTGACTTTTCCCTTTTCCACCCACCCCATCCACCCATCAGCAAGTACACCGATTCCACCTACCATATGTACCTGTAAGTGGTGCCCACCGACCTCCAGCGTCTGGCTGCCTGGCCTGCTCCCTAAACAGCTCCTCGCTAGCTTCTCTGCCTTCACCCTTGCTCTCCCTCGAGGTCCATTCTCTGCAGGGCATCATGTGCCATGCCCTGGGTGGGATCCGCAGCACTATACCCCAGAAAAAGTTGGTAGAACCAAGTTGTAGGAGAGCAGTAGGGAGGTATCAGAGGATTAGGGACCAGGACCCTTGAGGAAGAGAGAAAGACAGCAGGGGTGTTCAAAGGATGAGATGGGGAATATGAGCACACAGCGACAGAGTGGCCATGGGAAGATTTGGAGGGAAGCAAGGCAGGCAGAAGGAACAGAAAAGGGGAGGCCGGAGTGGAGCTGGTGGGGGAGGGGCGGGCGGTTGAGGGCACTGGGTTCTAAAGACATTGACATGATCAGGCTTGCGTATTATTATTTTATTTCTTTTTGTGTGTGTTTTGTACAGGGGGTGGACCCCAGGGGCTTTTCTACCTCCAGGCTATACTCCCAGACCTATTTTATATTTTATTTGGAAACAGGGTCTCACTAAGTTGCTGAGAGCCTCACTAAGTAGTTGAGGCTGGCTTCGAACCTGTGCAATTCTCCTGTCTCAGCCTCCCAAGCGCAGTGATTGTAAGCATCCACCACCCCGCCCGGCAATGATAATTTTACTAATTCAAATCAGCATGTTATTGAGTTTTTATCCAAAGCATTAACATTCAGAACAGTTTCCACTGTGTGCAGATATACACAACTGATTGATAGCCTATGGTGGCACTGTCTAGACGTTAGACAGGTGACTGGCAAGGCCAGGGCAGCTGCTCTGGGAAGGACTACAGGCCCCATGGTGGATAGGTGCAGTGGCGCCCCCTGGTGGATGCACTGTCTGGCATATGGGGCTTGGGAATGGGAAGGCAGAGTGGGGCTCCTGGTGGGCTGGATCCCTGGTGGCCAGTGCAGGTTTCACTCCCATGTGGTCATGGTGATGGCGACAGGACCAGGTAATTCCCACCCCCCATGTCAGTGACCTGTGTTTTGTTTGTGCAGAAAAACATCTTCCCTTGTGTCCGGCCGGCAGCTGACATCGATCCCAAGCCAGCTGTGCCCTGCACACCTGCTCCCTGCAGCCCTAGCCAGTCTTCAGAGAGACCAAGGTGAGTCTCAGATGGCCAGGCACTGAGGTTTTCCCTGGCTCAGCACCAGGTCCTGGATCCTGGAACTGTTCAAAGTGGCCAGAAAAATCACAAGACTTATCTTTAGAAAAATTTACCACAGTGCTGTGGTGCTGCACCTAATCTGGTTTCTCTGAGGGCTCATGGACTTGGGGATCTAGTCAAGTAAAGTGCACGATGTTCTCACATTTCAGGATTGGATGCAATTAGTATATTTTGAAATATAAGCATTAAAGTCCATATGCTTGGGTTAATACTACTTATTTTATTTTGTATTATTTGTGCTAGAGATGGAACCCAGGGCCTTCTGCATGCTAAGCATGCTGTACCACGTAGCTACGCCCTCTCCACCCCTTTTATTCCTGAGACGTTTTTCTATGCCCTCCAAGATTTTAGATAGAGTTTTGAAATTTTTTTTTCTTTACTGGGGATGGAACCCATGGTCATTCTACCTCTGAGCTATATTTTTTTTTCTTTATTTTGAAACAAGGTCTCACTAAGTTGCAGAGGGCCTCATCAAGTGAGACTTTCTGTGAACTTGAGATTCTCCTGTCTCAGCCTCCCAAGTACTGGGATTACAAATGTGTAACACCACACAGGGCTTGGAATATTTTTTCCATTCTTTCTTTCCTTCTTTCGTTCTTTTCTTCTTTTTTTAAAATGAGGATTGAACCCAAGGACAATCCACCAGCCCTTTTTATTTTTTATTTTATAATTTGAGACAGGGTCTCACTAAGTTGCTGAGGCTAGCCCTTAACTTGTGATTCTTGTGTCTTAGCTTCCCAAGTACTGAGATTACAGGTAAGTGACAGCACACTGTTTTGGGACTATCCCCAAATACATTGACTTGGACCTAGGGATGGTGGTGCATGCCCATAATCCCAGTACTAGGGATGCAGAAGCTTTCTTCAAACCTGCAATCTTCCTATGTCAACTTCCCAAGTACTAGGATTATAGGCATGGGCCACCATGCTGGGCTAGAATCCCTAATAGTTATGAAGTTCAGTTTATCAAGTTTCTTTACTGGATCATACCAAAGGAATCTTTGCCTAATCCAAGGTCACAAAGATTTTCTCCTATGTCTTCTTCTACAAGGTTTAGACCTGGGCTTTACATTTAAATTCATGTTTTGTTTGATTTATTTATTATTAATTGTAATTTTAATTTTTGTAGTACTGTGGATTGAATCCAGGGGCATTCTACCTCTGAGCCACACCCCTAGTCCTATTTTGTCTTCTTTATTTGAAACAAGTTCTCACTAAGTTGCAGAGGACTTCACTAAGTAGCTGAGGCTAGCTGTGAACCTGTGATCTTTCTGTCTCAGCCTCCCAAGTACTGGGATTACAAGTGTGCGCCACCACGCCTGGCTTGATTTATTTTGTTTTGTTTTGTGGCACTGGGGATAGAACCCAGAGACAGTCTGCCTGCAGGCTACATCCCAGTCCTGTTTTATTATGTGTTTGGAAACAGAGTCTAGCTGGGTTGATGAGAAATTTGCTACTTGCTGAGGCTGGCTGTGAACCTGCACTCCTGCGGCCTCAGCCTCTCAAATACTGGGATTACAGGCATGTACTATTATGCCTGGCTTATTTGATTTAAATTTTATATATAGCATGTAATATATAAATCCAAGTTATTCATTTATTTACTTTTACATATGGATAATCATTTTCTCCAGCAGCATTTGATGAAAGCCTAAAAAGCCTGGTGTGAGGTGCACAGCTGTAATCCCAGTATTTGTGAGGATGAAACAGGAGGATCACAGGTTCCAAGGTAGCTTCAGCAATGTAGGAAGACCATGTTTTCAGTTTAAAAAGGCCAGGGATGTAGCTTGGAAGTAGAATGCCTCTGGGTTTAATCCTCAATACCACATAAATAAATAACTATGTAAGTAAACACACACAAGTCTGTACTTTGTGTGTGTGAGTGTGAGTGTGTGTGTGTGTGTGTGTGTGTGTGTGTGTGTGTGTGTTACTGAGTTGTGGAACCAAGGAACTTTCTACCTCTGGGCCACACACCCCAGCCCTATTTTTTATAATTTCTTTGGAAACAGAGTCTCACTAAGTTGCTGAGAGCCTCACTAAATAGCTGAGGCTGGCTTAGAACCTATGCAATCCTCTTGTCTCAGCCTCCCAAACACTGAGATTATAAGTGTGTGCCACCACACCCAGAAAAGTCTGTACTTTATTACTTATATATTGCTATGTAACAAATTGCACCAAAATTTAGTGGTTCAAACATCAAACGACAGTAATTTTTATCTCACATTTTACTTTTTTTTCCCCTTGGGTACATGTGCATTGAACCTCTGAACTACAACTTCAAACCTATTTAGTTTTTCTTCTTCTTCTTCTTCTTTTTTTTTTTTTTTTTTTTGGTGGTATTGGGGTTCCTGGAAATCCTTCTGTCTCTGGGCTACACTTCCAGACAAATTTGGAAAAAGGGTTTCTTAAGCCAGCAAGGCTGGCTTTGAACCTGAGGGATCCTCCTGTCTCTACCTTCCAAGTGGGGGATTACAAGCGTGTGCCACCTTGCCCGGCTTTTATACTTTATTTTGAAACAAGGTCGCAGTAAGTTGCAGAGGTCCTCACTAAGTAGCTGAGGCTGGCTGCGGACCTGTGATTCTCCTCTCTCAGTCTCACAAGCACTGGGGTTACAAGCGTGGGCCACCGTGCCAGGCAAAAAAGTGAATTTCAAATTGGAATGGACATAACAGAAGCAAACGAAAGGACATAGTTCACAACAGAGGAATTATGACTCCACACAAATAAGTGGAAAACATTCAGTAATCTCAATAAGAAATGTTTATGTAGAGAATGAAGTTTAAAGTTTTTGGCAAATTTTAGACAAGTACTCATACATGTGGTTGCAGGTTGAAGAAATGATTTGTGAAATAATTTCATGCTGTATCATGTAGGCACAAAATATTAATTTCATTTGTCTCAGCAACTTATGGTGTGGTGGTTTGTTGTATAGAATTAACACTTAGTAGAGAAGAGGTTATCTGTACATAGATCTTCATTACAGGCTTATTTATAGCAGTGAAAAGCCAAGAATAAAATCAAAGGCCACTGAAGAGGGGAATTGCTGACTGAGTTGGTATATCTACTTGATTCTTCCCTTTGTGTGCATGCAGTAGGAGTCAAACCCAGGGCTTTATGCATGCTAAGCACATGCTCCACCACTGAGCGACGCCCCCAGCCTTTTTCCTATTTTTTTTGGGGGGGGGTTCCTGGTAACACTTTTATGGGCTATACTCCCAGACCTCTTTTATATTTTTATTTGAAAACAGGGTCTCTTAAGGCCAGTGAGGCTGGCTTCAAACTGGAGTGATCCTCCTGTCTCTGCCTCCCAAGCACGGGGATTACAAGCATGCGCCACCACGCCTGGCCTTTTTCCTAATATTAAAATATTGGCTGTAAGCCGGGCATGGTGGCACACATCTATAATCCCAGTACTTAGGATGCGGAGATAGGAAGGTCATAGCTTTGCAGCCAGCCTCAGCTGCTTAGGGAGGCCCTCCATAATTTAGTGAGGCACTGCTTCAAAATAAACAGTAAGCCAGGCATGGTGGCACAGGCTTGTTATCCCTGTGTTTGGGAGGCTGAGACAGGAGGATAGCACAGATTCGAAGCTGGCCTCAGCTATTTAATAAGACTCTCAGCAACTTGGTGAGACCCTGTTTCCAAATAAAATATAAAATAGGTCTGGGAGCATAGCCTGGAGGTAGAGAGCCCCTGGGTTCCAGCCCCAGGACCACCAACAAAACAAAACAAAATAAAAAACCCAAATAAAGAAAAAATATAACTGGGAGTGTAGCTTGGAGGTAGAATGCTACTGGGTTCAATTCCCTGTTCCACAAAAAATAATAAGTTAATTAATTAAATAGGCCTGGGCATGAAGTTTGGAAGTAGAATGTCCCTGGGATCAATCACCAGCACCACAAAAAGGAGAAAAAAAATTGGCTATAAGAACTTATTGTACACAAGACAAACTGTATATGTGTGTAGTGGAAACTATCACAATAGGAAGAAAACTAAAAAATCCTAAGAGTGTACAAAGGGATGGATTAGTTGGCAATTTCATCTTTAGCTGACATATATTATGTTATATGACACTTTTCTGTTGGGGGCCTGGAGGCAGCACAATTAATATGCGTATATGTCAATGCCAAGTGTTATGTTTATTTTACTCTTTAATGTTTTAATACAGACCGTGTGGGCAGAGTGAGAAGAGAAGACCGTTACGGTTTCTGGAAACATTGAGCTCTGGGGAAGAAGCTGATGTTGAATCACAGGTGAGGGACATTTCAGTGATACTTTGTGGATGCTGTATCATCCAGGACTCAGGTGATTGCAATGTTCTGGAGTTTCTCCCTCAGAGTTAACGCAGGGCAAACTGTATAGTGTGTAGGAGCAAGCAATTTGTTTTGTGTGTGGTAGTGGAGATTGAATGCAGGGGCGATCTACCTCTGCACTATTGTCCCAGCCTTATAATTTTTTAATTTTTGGGTACTGGGGATGGAACCGAGGGACATTATTCTACCTCCGAGCTACACCCCCAGCCCTATATTTATTTTATTGTTTATTTTGAAACAGGGTTTTACTGAGTTGTAAAGGGCCTGACAAAGTAGCCGAGACTGACCTTGAAACATATCCTCCTGTCTCAGCCTCCCAAATGCTCAGATTCCACGCGTGTGCCACCAAGCCCGGCTTTATATTTCATTTTGAAATAGGGTCTCACTAAGTTGCTGAGACTGGTCTTGAACTGGCAATCCTCCTGTCTCAAACTCCCTAGTACTGGGATTAGAGGTGTGCACTACTGCACCTCGCTGACTAAGTATTTTCTCTTCTGCATTTGATAGATTTTGCTTTGGGGTTTATAATTTTTTTTGTGGTAATGGGGTTCCTGGAAGCCCTTCTACCTCCGGGCTACACTCCCAGACCTATTTTATATTTTTATTTAGAAACAGGGTCTCCTAAGTCAGCGTGGGCGGCTGGCTTCGAACATGCGTGATCCTCCTGTCTCCGCCTCCCAAGCGCGGGGATTACAAGCGTACGCCACCACGCCCGGCAGGGTTTATAATTTTAATGTGTTTATTTGGTTAGCTAACATTTAACCTCTTTCCTCTGTCTTTCAAAGTCAAGTCGTTTAAAGACAACAGCTTCACATGCTAAATGTTGATTTCTATCAAAGATGAATAATGCGGCTCTGTCCTCTGACCCTGAGCTAATTTTCCTGTCACTCCTTTAGTACCAGGCTACACATTACAGCCTTTCTTCAAATTCACACTCAGTGAGCTTTCTTACTCTTTTCTTAGGGTTTCTAATACTTTGCTTTAATTTCCAAATACAGAAGACTTTTGACTTTACAAATTAGTGTTGTTAGGTTTGGGGACTTTATGTGCATGAAATTATGGAACACATATTTCTGCATATGATTCCATTGCTCTATATGTGTAGAAATGTAAAATGATGTCTTCCAGAGCCAGGTGAAGTGGTGCAAGCCTATAATCCTAGACCTTGGTAGACTGACAGCAGGATTTCAGGTTCAAAGCCAGCATGTAGTCTCTTAGTAGGACCCAGTTTCAAAATAAGAAAAGAGCTGAGCTGAGGGTGTAGCTCCTGGCTAGAATATTTCTGCATCTGATCCTTAGTACTACACACAAGCACAAAACTTCTATCTTCCTATTCATTTGAACATTATATTATCATTATAGTGAAGTGCTATATCTTTAAAAATGCATTTTGATGCGTACCTGTGATCACAGTACCCTCAGTAGGCTGAGACAGGAGAATTGCAGGTTAGAGTCTAGTCTCAGCGGCTTAGAGAGATTCTCAGCAGCAACTTTGTAAGACCCTGTTTCAAAAGAAAAATAAGGCTAAGTATGGTGGCACACGCCTGTCATCCAGTACTTGGGAGGCTGAGACAGGAGGATTGCGTTTGAAGCCAGGCTCAGCAATTGAGTAAGACCCTATTTCAAAATGAAAAGACCTAGGGGTGTAGTTTGGAGGTAGAATGTCACTGGGTTCAATACCCAGTGGGATTAATAAATCAATACATACATATATTAAAGTAAATATAAGCCAGGCATGGTGGTGCACACTTCTAATCCCTGCACTTGGGAGGCAGAGACAGGAGGATCGTGGAGCCTTGCTGGCTTAAGAGACCCTGTTTCAAAATAAAAATATAAATAATAGGTCTGGGAGCATAGCTTGGAGGTAGAAGGGTTTCCAGGAACCCCAGTACTACACAAAAAATTAAACATTTCTTAGTAGAGTTAATTAACATCCTTATCTACTTTTTCAGCAGAAATTAGAAACTTAACATTATACCTATACATAATGGAAAATTTAGCAGATGTTCAAAGCCTTCCCTTATAAGGTTTGGATTGAGAAACATAATAATATCTTCTCTCAGCATTTTGAAAACATCATTTGTTGCAGTTAAGGGGGTTCTTTTTCAAATCTCCTGTGAGAAAAAGCCTGTTTGTGCACCTCTGCTCAGCATTTGCAGCCAAGTCCATGCTTTAGGAAGTGAACTTGCAGGCACAGAAGGGCATGCCTGGAATCCCAGTATCTGGGAGGCTGAGACAGCAGGATTGCAGCTTAGTGAGACTTATTTAAAACTAAAAATAACTAGGAGTGTAGCTCAGGGGTCATGGCCTCCTGGGTTCAATCCCCAGTACCACAGGGGGAAAAAAGGGTGGGGAGAAAGTGACCTGACAGCTGTCACTCATGGTCCTGCCTATAAAGATGGAGCCCTGAACTCCTAGGCAAGAGTCAGAGGAGAGCCCAGAGAGGACGCAGATCTGCTCAGATCCACCAGGACAGGAGGGCTCTAAGGTTTAAGATTCAATTGTAAGAAATAGTGGAGATGAAATTCCTAAAGCTTAGAAACTCAGCAAGAGCCTCAGGAAATTAATAAGACCCTACTTCAAAACTAAACAATGGGCTGGGGATGTAGCTTGGAGGCAGAATGCCCCTGGGCTCACTCTGCAGTATCACAAAATAAATCAATAAATTCCTAAAGCTAAAGCACACTAAGAAGCCCAGAGCACAAAGGAAGGACCTGCACAGGTGATGCCGAGTCCTCTGTCCCGCGTACCCTTGGGAGGTGTCGAACACCGCACTCACACTTACTTTCCTCTTTTCCTTCCCCAGCATGAAGAAAGACCGGTATTTAGAAAGCCTTCTCCGTCCCCAGGTATTTGGCTTTTGAGGTTCATTATGATTGAAAAGTTTTTGTTGTAAAGCCAGGTTGGTGGCGCATGCTTGTGATCTCAGCATTCAGGAGGCTGAGGCAGGAGGATCACGTTTTGCGGACAGCCTCAGCTACTTAGTAAGGCCCTCCGCAAATTAGTGAGACCTGTTTAAAAATAAAGAAGTGAGTCAGGCGTGGTGGCACACGCTTGTAATCCCAGCGCTTGGGAGGCTGAGACAGGAGAATCACACAGGTTCAAAGCCAGACTCAGCTACTGGGTGAGGCTCTCAGCAACTTAGTGAGACACTGTTTCCAAATAAAGTAAAAACTAGGTCTGAGAGTATAGCCCACAGGTAGAAAAGCCCCTGGTTCCACCCCCAGTATCATATAAAAAGAAAAAATAAACCAGAAAGAAATTGGGAAGTGGTGTTGTTAAGCTGACACCTTTGCCTCCAGAGAGAAGACCCAGCCACTGGGTGGTGGATATGGATGTCCGCATGGGCTGTGCTCAGGTCCTGAGTGTGGGGGGCTGTGGGATGTGTGTGTGTCCTGGGGTGGTGGGCTATGGGGTGTGTTTGGGTTCTGGGGGACGGGGGCTGTGGTATGTGCTTGGGTCCTATGGAGGGGATTAGGGTTAGGGTGGTCTCAGGCCCTGGGGAGTGGTATATGTAAATCATCCCACTTAGGGGCTGACTGTGGGATGTGCTTGGGTCTTAGAAGAGGGGATTAGGGTTAGGGTGGTCTCAGGCCCTGGAGAGTTGGTATATGTAAACTAGCCCACTTAGGGGCTAATCTTTATGGAGTTTGCCTTCATTGCATTTTGTCACTGTAGCAGCTTTTATAATGGATTGAAATTTTTGACTATCATATATTACTCATGTGGAAATCCTCTTATTATCTATCCTGCATATCTTGATTGACAATATTTTTACCCTTTTTATTTTGGTGTTTTTGATATTATATTTTGGGAAAGTGCTGGGGCTTTCACGCAAGTTTATTCTCTATGATACTCTGCTAGCCAGGCGAGGTGGAGCACACCTGTAATCCCAGTACTTGGGAGGCTAAGACAGGAGGATCAGAGGTTCGTGACCAGCCTCAGCTACAAAAAGTGATACATTCAAATACACGCACAGCCTCCCTTGATGGCTCCCTGCTAACCTCCTCCAGCTCCTGCTCCTCCCTCCCTGTACATACTGGTAAGGTTGTTGGTGATACCTTCATCTATGGACATAATATTTCTGCTGTTTCCTTCCCCAAGAGTCCTCTCCCTCCCCTTCTACCTCCCCAGCCCCCTTCTCCTACTCTACTGGTCCCTCTCCGTATTATCACCAAGTTTCTCTTTCTTATTTTCTCTCTAGCTTCAGCTATGAGACCGATCATATGACCCTGACTTTCTGAGACTGATTGATTTCACTTAGCACCATGTTCTCTGATTCCATGTATTTTCCTGCACATGATGGGATTTGGGTCTTTAGTGTTGAGTCAAGCTCCATTGTCTATATAGACAACATTTTCCTTCCCACTCATCGGATGATGAATGTTAGTTCCATAATTTCCCTTTTGCACACTTTTCTGTTTTCAATATGAATATTCTAACTTTGATTCTTTGGGAAAGAAACCAAAATTATACATTTAATTCCTTTGGGAAAATAGCAGTGGCATAGCTATTCATTTTGTGTGTGTGCTGCTAGTGTTTAAACCCAGAGGCATTCTCCCTCAGAGCTACACCCCCAGCCTTTTGATTTTATACTTGTTTTGGCACAAGGTCTCTCTGTTGTTGAGAGTCTCAGTAAGTTGCTGAGGCTGGTCTTGAACTTGCGATTTTTCCATCTCAGCCTCCCAACTATGTGGGATTACAGGCTTGTGCCACCACTCTGGCTGCTATTCATTGTTTTTCTTTCTTTTTTTATGATACTGAGGTGGAACCCCGGGACATTACTCTACCCCTGGCCATTTTTTATTTTTTATTTTGAAAGAAGTTCTCACTAAGTTGCTGAGGCTGGACTTGAATATGAGATCCTCCTATATCAGCCTCCCAAATACTGGGATTACAAGCATGTACCACCATATGCAAATTGGTCCTTAAAACCCTTTGCTATCTCTTGCTTCCTCCCCCAGGTACCTCTAGCCTCTGGCCATAAATGTCTCCCAAGCACAGAAATTGTCACAGGACAAAATAACATCAGACTGAGTATAATGACTTTATTGTGCTTTCTCTGCAATTCTCTGAATGGACACCTTAGCTCCAACTCCCAACCCTCCCTCTCACTGAGGGGGTGCTCCAGGACAGAGAGTGACCTTGAAGGCCTTGGGGAATGGGTTTTAAAACCTTCCTGAGGTTTTCTATCTGTTCTTTTATGATTGGTCAAAATTGGGTTGGGGGGACCAAGGACTTTTGCACAATTTTGATCCTTAATTTGAATGATTTTCTGTGGGCTGGCCCAGGCCCTGATTCCCTGGGGCCCCTCAGTCTCTCCCGTTCCTGCTCACCTCCCCAACCTCACAGAAAGGGGGATGCAGATGGCTGCTTTAATTCTTCCTGTTCCCAGGTCCTCTGCCCTGCCTCAAAACTTCCACTCTGCATAAAAATCTCACCTTTCCTGTTACCTCTCTTCTTGCCACTCACTGAAGCCTCACCAGACCATGCTCAATTTTTAAAAATTTTATTTATTTATTTTTAGTACTGGGAATTGGCCCATTCCACTGCTAAGCTACACCCAGCCTGATTTTATTATTTTTTTTTTATTTTGAAACAGTGTCTCTCTGGGCTGTAGAGGACCTCACTAAGTTGCTGGTCCTCCTGTCTTAGCCTTCCGAGTGGCCACCACGCTGCCCGGCTGACCACCCACTCTTTCCTGAACATGTCATTCCCTTTCCAGGGCCCAAGGCCACAGCACCAAGCCTAAGATGGTTGGGGTGTTAGAAACAGATTTTAGGGGAATATAGAAATCAATACTCATGAATACAAAAGTAACTCAATAAGTTCCTTTGCTTCTGTACAGATGGGTTGTGCGCACACCATAAATAAGAACCAGCATGCTGGGCTGGCAGGCCTGGCTCCTTTTTATCCTCCTGACATATAGCCCACTGTGTCATCCCTCATTGGCTGAGATGAGGCCTCATAATCTAATCTGATTGCCTATTTTCCCCCTAGGAAAAATTTTTTTATAGAACTAAGGAATAATAGGAAACCTATACTTCTGGTAGTGATGGGATGGTGGGGCGGGGGGCATATAGACACGTGTACCAGAGGGTTACAAAATGGATTCCTAATGTTACAAAATGAATACCAGTCAGTTTTTATATGACCTTGTAACTTTGATAAAAAGATCATTTTTCTTTCTTATATTGGGAATAAAGTCACATGTGCTTTTGATGAAAAATAGTAAACATCAGTATTTTAAGGTTTTTCTCTTACATCTTTGCAGATGTAACTAGTAAATTATGAAAAAGATGTAGAGAAAACAAAGAAAGTTCGAGGAATTAAACGCAGAAAATATGCATCTAAACAAACAGACTGCTTACCTCTTATCTAAGTCTAGCCAAAGAAGATATGAAAAAGTTATAGTTAAAACAGGGGAAACCGAGTGTGTGGCGCTTGTAATCCCAGGACTTGGGAGGCTAAGACAGGAGGATCACAGGTTCATGGCCAGCTTCAGCTACTTAGTGAGGCCCTCTACAACTTAGTTAGACCTTGTTTCTAAATACAGAATAAAAAATACGGCTGAGGGTGTAGCTTGCAGGTAGAATGCTCACTACTTGCTGAGGCTGTTCTGGAACCTGAGATCTCCCATCTCACACTACCAAGTACTGGAATTACAAGTGTGTGCCCTCATTCCCGGCTATAATTTGTATTTCTTTTATTATTATTGATGAGCTTGAATATTCTCATATCTTTCTTTCATAAATTTGCCAACATTTTTTTTTGTACTAGGGAGCATTTTCCCTCCAAGCTGCACCCTCAGCCCTATTGTATTTATTGACTTACTTATTATTTATTTATTTTTTCAAGTTAATGGAAACAAGTCTTTATTAAGTAACTTTTAATATCAGAAAAATAAAACTCGTATAATTCTCTTTACAGCAAATATATAATATCAGTGCTTTGGCCATCTTAAGTTAAAGGCCCTTTTTCATAAGTTATATGGTTTTAAACTTTACTCAAATTGATTTTATAATCCCTATGACTTCCCTACATATACATAACAAAAGAGTGTAGTAAAATTAGCAAATACTAAACTATATTGATAATTTATCATTCTTAGTTTGTGGTTTTTAGAAACAGTACACGCACCTAATATATGTTGATTCCTTGGCTTATTAGTTGCAGTGTACAATGCAACAAAATGGAAAATACGTGCTTGGTGAACATTCGTTCATATCTATAAGATGGCAGCTAGAGATTAGGTTTCAATACTGACATTTAACTATTCTACAAGCAATTAGCATTACATCATAATATGCCATCAAGGCAACTTTTTTATACTGAAAAATAAAAATAAAAACCGTTATTTGTCAACTTTTATACGAAATGTAACTCTTCAAGTGGAAATAAAAAATAAAATTTGTCTATTTACTATTGAATACACATAGGATTTCAATTTTCATTATACGGGGAAAAAAGCTCTTTTGTGTTGGGAAAATAATGCTTCAAAAAAAATTAGTAGAAAAACCCACCAGTATAATGTTTTGTTCTTCAATGCCAGCACAGATGTGGGAACATACTGAGGATGAAGTTATGGACATCCACAGGTGAAATGTACAAGTGTAATTTAAAGAAATCTTTCCTTGTGATTGGAAATAGTTTTGAAATGAAGTAAACTGATTGGAGGTCATCACAGCTGCTTTAGTGAATTATGCCAAGGACATTATTATCTCCCTCCCCTCCCCTAAAAAAATAAAAATATATGTATAATGTGCAAGACAAATATGGATTGAACAGAAAATGTTTCACATTTTGATCTATAGTCTAAAAATGAATCGATAGCTTGGTCAGACTAATGAATGGAATGTTCGCATCCTCAATTATCAGCTAATATAGGTACATCCCAAAGCCCTTCCTGAGACGGGAAAACCCAGGCGGTCATTTCCACATCCACCAGGGGAGGCTGTGGGCACGAATTCACAATGGAGACAACTACATTGCTGATCCACTGATCATACCAGCCTTGAGCGTTCTGGGCGAGATGAAGGTCAAGGTAGCAGTTTGTGTCCCAAATTGTAACCAGTGATCTAGTAAACTGCCATCAGCCCTATTATTATCAATAAGTAATCATCATGCATTAAAAAGTTACTTGCAATCCTGTAGAATTAGGCGTAAGTTGTTGTAAAATAAAAAACAAACGAACCTGTTTTGTCAGAACTGGCAGTGTAAAGAAGGCAGCACTGGAAGTGTCTGAGTCATCTGTAATGCCAAGTACCCTTCATAAACTCTTAATGTGGTTCGGCTTTGGGACCCAGTGTTTGGAATCTCAGACTTACACGCTTTTCCCATAGGTCACACAACCTATGATCTTCACTCAGCCTTATTATTTATTTATTTTATTGGAGACTGAACCCAGGGAATAAAATAGGCCTAGGGTGCAGCTCAGAGGTAAATGCCTATTCATTCAATTTTCAGTACCAAATACATTACGTGTGTGTGTGTGTGTGTGTGTGTGTGTGTGTGTGTGTGTGTACACACATATATGTATATATACCATGTATATATGTTTATATATATATTATATATAATAATATATATATTTTTTGTGGTAACTGGGGATGGAACCCATTCTACCTCTAAGCTACACCCCTAGCCCTAGTTTTTCTTCTTTACTGTGAAACAGTCTCACTGAGTGGCAAAGGGCCTCACTAAGTAGCTGAGGCTAGCTGCAAACCATGATCCTCCTGTCTCAGCCTCCCAAATGCTGGGATTACAAGTGTGTGCCACCATGCCTGGCTTAAATATTATTTTATATGGAGATGTACAGTCACTACTTCTGTGAGCCTAAAAGGGAATAAAGGCAAATGATCAGCAATTTTTATAAAATCATGACAGGTCTGACATAATTCATGACATTGAATTGCTTTTTTTCAGAAGTCCCTGAAACTGAATTATTTCATCTAAGGAAAAAAACTCAAGAACTGGTGAATGAAAATAATGACTTGAAAATGCTCATCCATCATTTGAACTTACAAATGAGCCGATATCAAGCAGAATTTGGGTGTTCATCCAAAGAAAAGGTAATGTTTTCAATTATGGAAAATCAGACTTTTTTATCCTTTTACTGTTGAGTCAATTTATAATTCTCAGGGGTTCTTATTTATTATAATTTAGCTAAAAAGATGCATCCAAAGCACAGTCTTTCTAAAGATCATTTCATTTCCTTCCTTCCTTCCCCATAATAAAGAAAAATAAGACCCTGTGTAAAACACTGGAGTCATATAGAAGGTCAATTATTGGAAGTCTATCTCATCTGCTTCATTTTCTATCCTGTTCCTAAGAGTTATAGCTCTTACTTATCAATACACAAACTTTGAAAAGAAAGGAGATGGATATATATTTTTACTTTTGTGTGTGTGTGTGTGTGTGTGTGTGTGTGTGGCATGGGGATTGATCCCAGGGGCATTCTACCTCCAAGTCACACTGCCGGCCCCATTTTATTTTTTATTTGGAAACAAGGTCTCACTGAATTGCTGACGCCTCACTAAGGTGCTGAGGCTGGATTCAAACCTGCGATCCTCTTGTCTCAGCCTCCCAAGTACTGGGATTTTCCATTGTGCACCCCACAGTTGGTGGATTTTTACTTTAGTAAAGTGATTGTTGAATTCAGTTTTACAGACTCCTACTGAGCAAGCTACTATGTCAGATGCTGTGAGGAATGCAAGGTAAACCAGGTCAGGCCCCTGGTCTTGGAGAACTCAGGGTGTGAAGGACACATGTGGACACAGGAGGATGACATGTGCCTGGCCCTTGCTGAGTCTCGCGCATCCACCACTGCAGTCAATTTGAGAGCACTCTCCTCACATCAAGGAATTTCATACCCACCGGCAGTCACTATTCATTTTCCTTAGCATCTGTTCCCTCCACTGCAACCATATAGGCATCCACTACTTTCTGTGTCTATGGATTTGCCCATTCTCAGAATATTTTTTTTGTGTGTGTGTTACTCGGGTTCCTGGAAACCCTTCTACCTCCGGGCTACACTCCAAGACCTATTTTTATACTTTTAAAATTTGGAAACAGGGTCTCATAAGCAGGCGAGGTTGGCTTTGAACCTGCGCGAATCTGCTGTCTCCGCCTCCCAAGCTCAGGGATTAGAAGCATGTGCTACCACGCCTGGCTCTCAGAATTTTTTTTAACTCCACTTAGCATAATAGTAATTGTGTGTGTGTGTGTGTGTGTGTGTGCGCGCAAGCACACATGCGTGTTACTGGGGATAGAGCCCAGGGGCATTCTACTTCTGAGCTACATTCCCAGACTTATTATTATTATTATTATTGTTATTATTATTATTATTATTATTATTATTATTATTTGGTACTAGGGTTCCTGGAAACCCTTCTACCTCTGAACTACACTCCCAGACCAATTTTTATTTTTTTAAGTTGGAAACAGGGTCTCTGAAGCAAGCGAGGCTGGCTTCGAAACTGCGTGAATCTGCTGTCTCCACCTCCCAAGCGCAGGGATTACATGGGTGTGCCACCATGCCCACTGACCTTTTTTATTTTTTGATTTGAAATAGGGTCTTGCTAGATTGCTGAGAATCTGTGTTGCTGAGGCTGGTCTCCTGTCTCAGCTTCCTAAATTCTGGGATCATTAGTGTATTCTACCATCCCTGGCTTGATATTAACTTTTATTTTTTGATACTCAATTCTGAACGCAGAGCCTCATGCATGCTAGACAAGCACTCTAGCTCTGAGCTACACCTCCAGCCCCATTATTAGCTTTGTTTTTTGTTTTTGTAGCACTAGGAATGGAACTCAGTGGGTATTCTACCTCTGAGCTATATCCCAGGACTATTTTTTATTCTTTATTTGAATAAGGTCTCACTAAGTTGTAGAAGGCCTCACTAAGTAGCTGAGGCTGTCCACAAACCACAATCCTCCTGTCTCAGCCTCCCAAATATTGGGATTACAGGCATGTGCCAGCACGCCCAGCCAGTATTACCTTTTAACAAGAAAACATTTGGGGGGTCACATGATAAAAAATGTATTCCCTGGTCAGGTTCTTGTATGGGCTATGGGTAGGACGGAGCACCCTGGCCCAGTGACAACCTTCCTGCAGCCCCACCCATCCTCTAATAACCCTTCCATACACCTTTCTTCTACTCTATGCCAATGCCACATTTTTGTGTTAACAGCCTTTCTTAATCACTCAAGCCAGAAGTGATATTTCTTTTAAATCATAGTAGACTTTGTTTGTACCACTCTGAAAGCAGGAATATCATTCTGCCCTGTATATTATCTATCTCTTGGATTCATTTTTATTAAAACACTTAGGTCTGTTATTAGACTATACAATCCTTGAAAATAATGTGTTGTGATGTCCATAATGACTTTGTGGAAAGAATGAGTGATGAGATAGAATGATTAAGTTAGAAAGCATTAGAAAGTTTTTATTAAAACTTATTTAAAGGCTTCTTGTGAGGTACTTCTTGGGAGGCAGGCTCTTCCTGCCTCTGGGCTTCCGGCCCCTGCCCCTGCCCTTGCCACTGGACCTCGACTTATCACTTAGTGAGGCCCTTTGCAACAGAGTGAGGCCCGGTTTCAAAATAAAGAATAAAAAACAGAGCAGGGGTATAGCTCGGAAATCAAATGCCACTTGGTTCCATCCACAGACACCCCCCCCAAAATAAAAGAAGAAAAAACCCCCAAAAGGACTAAAACTAAACTAGGCATGGTGGTACATGCTTGTAATCCCAGTACTTGGGAGGAAGAGACAGGAGGATGACAGGCTCATGTCCAGCCTCAGCTACTTAGTGAGGCCCTCCACAGCTTAGTGAGACCCTGTTTCAAAATAAAGAATAAGAAATAGGGCTGGCCGTGTAGCTCAGAGGTAGAATGCCCATGTTCAATCCCCAGTACCACAGAAACAAAAGAAGACTAAAACTATCGACAACTCAATATAATATATGGCGCTGAATTGGGTCATTGATTAGAAAAGGAAAATAAGAGAAAATGATGAAATTTGATGTCCTTTTTGAATATACTAACATATTAAGTTGACTCCCTGATTTTTATGATGTGCTGAGGTCCATTAAATGAATTTTTTCTTTTAGGAAATATACACTGAAGTATTTAAAGGAAAAGGGCATTACTCTCAAACATTTCAGAAATAATTTTTCATATATATAAATATATACACACACATATGTATAGATGGATAATGGCTGGTCTAGATTAAGACTATATAAGAGTTGTAATTTCAGAAGAAATATATATATATACTTTATTTTGTCTTGTTTTATTCTTAGACTTTCCATATTGAAGACCTCCCGTCAGAGGGCCCTATACCACCCTGGTTGGTAAGTGAAAGTTCTTTCATTTCAGTTCCATTTTCTCTGGGCTGTATTTGCATAGTTAGTAAGAACCATTTCAAAATAACTGCGTTTTCTTGCCTTTAAAAGTTTTGCTGATTGTGTTTAGATATAAGAAATACGTTGAACACCATGCAGGAGGGAGGGGGGAAGAAGAGAAGGGAGTGATTGGCAGAGCTGGAGGGGTGGGTAAGGATGGGGAGAGGTATGGTGGGATGGGTGCTGCCACATTTAAAGCCGTGGCCCCCTGGACGGGCAGCCATGCAGACACAGAGAAAGCAGCAGTAGGAGGCTCTTCTTTTCTGGGATTTTTCAGCTGCCAACACCACCACAGACAGGATATTTGGGCAAACAGGGGAAAGTAATATGTCAGGAGCATTTTAGGCCAACTTCAACGATCCTTTATTCCACGAAGGTCTGACTCCAGGGAAGTCCAATAACTGAGGTGTTGGAAGTGGATAGGAAATGAGGTCTATTTATCTCTGCCATATTCACCTCTGTTCCTGGGAATGGCTTCTGGCAACAGAGCTCATTAGAGTTGTGTAGGAGACCAAGCTTGGGCATTCGAGGTACAGCCATGATTTTCTATGGGGCATTCTTTGGCTTCCTCATTTAAGTGACCAAATAGATCTCTGGAAGTGGGAGGATCCAGGGAGAGAAGCATTGGTTTTTATGGGATCCTGAGTGGAAAGAGTCCTTTAAGAGTCACCCAGCCTGGCCTTTCTTCAGTCATGTTGTCCTAAGTAATGCAATTTGAATCCTTTTCTTCTAGCCAGGCGTGGTGTTGAATGTCTATAGTCACAGTATTTGGGAGACTGAGACAAGAAGATCACAGGTTTGAGGCCCACCTTGGCAACTTAGATACCCTGTTTCATAATAAAAACCATAGCTTGGAGGTACAGTGCTCCTGGGTCAATCTGCAGTACCACTCAGACATACACACACACACACACACACACACACACACACACACACACACACACAGAAAACAACAGCAAATGCCTAGACTTACTGTTGGACAGTTGAAGAGCGTGAATTAATCTTAGACTACTTAATCAAAAATCAATCCTAATAACAATAATACTCTTGATATACCTTCTAAATCAGAATTGGGCCACTTTTGCTGTAAAGGGCCAATTAAACATTGCAGTCTTTATAGTCTGCAGATTCAGTTTCTGTTTGCAGCTATCCAACTCTGGGTTATAATAGGTAAACAATGGGTGGGGCTGTGTCGCAGTAAAACATTCTTTACATAAACAGGGCTTGCCAGCTTTGGTTTGCTGAACCCAGTTCAAAAATGCTAGTGGACTGCCGGCATGGATGTGTGTCTGGGCGAGGGCGAGAAGAGGGAGGTGATTGGCAGTGCTACTGTACGATAAACAGGAACAAGCATGTATAGCTGTCAGCTGGGGACACCTCAGTGCACCCCACAGGACACGTTGGCACCGAGGGACAGCACAGGACCCTGAAGCCAGCCTTGTGAGGGTGGAGCCACGCTGCGATGGAGAGGGCCCAGAGAAAGGGCCACGCACAGATTGCCAGGAGCAGACACTGAGACTGAGCTGCAGACCTGGCGCTGGGCCAGTGGCTGGGGATGCTGTGTGACTGTGGGGACTGGTGCCTCCACGTAGAGAGGCTCTGCCACACTTGGACAAGGCAGGGAGAGCCCACCCAGCTCCCTGCCCAAGCAGCTGCTCACCAAGGATAAACAGCTCTCCAGTCTCGCCTCGATAAACAAAGGAAGATTACAGTGCTTATGGGCCTCTGTGCTTTTTCTCCCTTGTCCTTTTAAAATTTTCAAGCATTTGGCAGTTATAGGAAAATTGTGTCAAATTAGGAATTGGATGTTTGTTTGTACGTTTATTTATTTATTGGTGCTGAGAGGTTGAACCCAGGGGCATTCTACCTCTGAGCTACACCTCCGGCCCTATTTTACTTCTTATTTTGAAACAAGGTCTCAGTAAGTTGCAGAGGGCCTCACTAAGTCACTGAGGCTGGCTGCGACCTGCAGTCCTCCTGTCAAAGCCTCCCAAGTACTGGGATTACAAAAGTGTGCCACCATGCCTGGCTAAGTATTGAATATTTTAAACCCAGGGATCTTTGTCCCTGTGCTGGGTGACTTTGTGTTGTCTTGTGTTTTCTCACTAGACTGTCAGCTTTCTCAGGGGAGGCGTGTAGTGCTGGACCCCAAGGTGAAGGCCGTTGCTAGGTTCAGACTTTGCAGGGAGACTCTTGACATTTTTTTTTTTTTTTTTTGGTGGTACTGGGGTTCCTGGAAGCCCTTCTACCTCCGGACTACATGCCCAGACCTATTTTTACATTTTTATTTGGAAACAGGGTCTCCTAAGCCAGCGCACGTGGCTGGCTTCGAACCTGCGCGATCCTCCTGTCTCTGCCTCCCAAGCGCGGGATTACGAGCGTGCGCCACCACGCCCGGCCGAATCTTGACATTTGACATTAGCCAGGCAACAGGCCTGCAGCTAAGCACTAGAGACAGGAGAGGATATGTGTTAAAATGTACCTACATTTTATTTCAGGAGGAAATGAGAACGTTAAAAACTCGAGTCGATGAAGTGGAGAAGGAAAATGAGGAACTGCAGCTAAAGATAAAGAAGAGTAGCCTTGATGCCAGGGAAAAATGGCAAGTGGTATTATGTTTCTGGTATTTTGCTAATTTCAAACACAAGTTAATAAGGAAGAAACTCCATGGAATTATCTAGCACAAAAATACATTTTCTTAAAAGTATTTTAACAAGAGTTGCTAAGAAATTGATAAGGTACAATAAGGTGCAGGTAAACTATTCTATTTTTTTCTGTGTGTGTTAGTAGGGATTGAACTCAGGGATATTCTACCTCTGAGCTACATTCCCGGCCCAATTTTCTTTTTATTTTGAAGCAGGATCTTGCTAGGTTGCTGAGAGCCTCACTACTTGCTGAGGCTGCCCTTGAACCGGCAATCCTCCTCTCTCAGCCTCACAGGTACTGGTGTTACAGCCTTGCACCACCACGGCTGGCTTCCCATTTTATTTTCTAAGGTGGTGTTTTTCTAGGGCAATTTTTCCACTGCAAGCCTTAGACGTCCTTTAACTGCTCCTAGGATTTTGAAACAGGAGGTCCAGCATAAGGCATGCACACAAGGCAGTGTCCCCGCACTCCAATCCTGCTTCCCATGCTGGTTCCTTCTCTTTGTCCTCTGAGCTTCCGGGAGCTGCTCTAAGGCACCTGCCATCACTGTCCCTGACCCCAGATCTACTGCTCTCTCATCTGTTTCTGACATCATCCTAAACACTGGTCCTGCCAGTTACCTACCACATGATGTCTTCTTGTTCGATCTGTATCCAGGTCTGTCTCCTTTGCCCTCCACAAAGGCTGAGGCTATATCTTATTCATCTTAGTGTGGGACCCTGCATCCAGCACAGTAGAATAAATACCTATTTAATGCATTAGAGAAAGTATTTATCATGAAAAGTCTAGCAGCAATGTCCAGGCAGAGCTAAGGAAAGAAACTATTTGCTTTGAGTAGGTATGTTCAATTTAGCATTTTTAAAATGTCCTTATGTCACTGAAGAAAATGAAATAGCTTTCACCTTCAGTGTGCAGTATTCTAGTAGTGAGCCGTCAGTGTTCTTCCTGTTCGTCTGGGTCTCTGTGGTTTGATGGTCACTGGTGTGTCTGTGAGGACAGACTGGGCAGCCACTGGACTCTGGTGTACTTGACCTCCCTGTTGAACTTGGGATTTTCTTCTGTCACAGTCCCAAGTAGGTCTCTCCTAGGAGGGTTTCTCGATGTGCAAGAAAGGCAGGAAGGTGGCTCAGTAAGCCTGGGCTCAGGCCTCCGCAGGCCTCCTGAGAACCTGGAGCTGCACGGTCTACCCCCAGCCTCCTGCACAGCCACGGTCATGCCCCTTTATGTTCTCTTACAATAAAAATATTGCATGAGTAAGATAAAGGGAAGAAGGACCGGCCTGCATTCAAGGCGCCGGTCCTGCCCCATCCCCCGGCGCTATGTGTATTGAGATTCTTACCCTCGCCTGGCATGGTGGCTGTGCAGTGAGGGGCTGAGCTGGGGGACCCTGAGCTCTGGACCCTGGGAGTCCCCTCCTCCAGCCTCCAGGCTGCTTCCTGTCTTTGTGCAGCCTGTGACTGCTAGGCCTGCGCACAGTCCTTGGCTCACGGTGAACTCCACACGTTAGTAGAAGCAGTGCCCTCCTGGACTGAGCTAATCTCTCTACATTTCTTTTCCTAACTTTCCCTGACCAGCTGGGTAACCTCAGGCTTAATGGGCCTGTTTCTTGGCCAATACGTTTGAGGGAGTTTTAAACCAAATCTGAAGTTTTTGACTTATTTTTGAATGAGGGAATGTCTGTTATTAAAAACAGAAAAAAGGGAGGGAGTTGAGGGAGGGGAGGAAGGAAGGAAGAACAAACTAGTAATGGAGTCTTCTAAGGAAGTCCAACATTGCAAAGCAGGCCACAGTAGAGCCGCCCTGTGTGGGACAGGAGTGGGGCAGCTGCCCTCTTCCCTGTGCAAGCAGCAGGCGAACACCCCACTGTGCCAAGGCGCTGGCCTGCAGAGGCCTCACAGCCAAGGGGCTCACCACATGGTTCCTTTTACCTTTTTCTTCTTCTTCCTTGACCTGACTTTTAGAGTTTACAGCAGAAAATCCTAACTGGGAATGGTGGCACACACCTGTAATCACAGTACTTAGGAGGCTGAAACTGGAGGACTACGGATTTACCACCAGAGTCTGGTCCTTTAGCAAGACTGTATTTCAAAATTAAAAACTAAAATAGAGCTGGGAGTGTAGGTCAGGGGTAGACTGTCCCTGGATTCAATCCACAGTTCCACACAGACACCTAAAGGTAGAAAATCAAGAAATTTTTACCAGGCGTGGTGGCACACGCTTGTAATCCCTGCGCTTGGGAGGCGGAAACAGGAGGATCGCGCTGGTTCAGAGACAGTTTCGCTGGCTTAAGAGACCCTATTTCCACATAAAAAAGTAAAAAAATAGGTTTGGGACTGTAGCCCGTGGGAGTATATCCCGGAGGTAGAAGGGCTTCCAGGAACTCCGGGATGGAGTTATACAGCAGACCATCTGTAAGGATGGTGAAATTAAGGTTTATTTGTACACTTTTTTTTCTTTTGTAGATATTGGGGATGGAACCCAGAGACCTTCTATCTTTGGGCTACACTCCCAGACCTATTTTATTTATTTGGAAACAGGGTCTCCCTAAGTTTCTGAGAGCTTCACTAAGTTGCTGAGGCTGGCTTGGAACCTGCAATCCTCCTGTCTCAACTCTCAAGTACGGAGATTATAAGTGTGTGCCAGTATACCCGTCATATTTGTCCAGTTTTAAGAAATAATTTCAAAGTCTTCTAACACTGTAGTTGTTTTGTGCAAGTATGCTACTGATTATGTAAGGTACTTTTAATTAAAATGAGAACTTTGTAAACACTTTAAAATTTCCCACGGGCTTTAAAATAATGTACTGGATGTAGGGACTGTAGGTTTATGTAGATGAAATAGGATGGTCAGTTTGTGTGTGTGTGGTATTGGGAATTGAACCCAGGGCATTCTAACTCCAAGCTGCACTCTAGTCTTAGTTTTTTTATTTTGAAACAGGGTCTCACTAAGTTGCAGAGGGCCTCACTAAGTAGCTGAGGCTAGCTGCAAACCTGCAATCCTCCTGTCTCATCCTCCCAAGTGCTGGGATTATAACAGGCACCGCCACTCCCAGCTTTAAATGGTCAATTTGATGATTATGTAAGCTGCATATTATATATTTGGGAGTTTATTATTTTATTCTCTTTTTATTTTTTCATTATTTTATTTTATTTTGTGGGTTTGGGGATGGAACCCAGGTCCATTTGACCTCCGAGCTACACCCCTGACCTATTTTTTATTCTTTATTTTGAAACAGGGTCTCATTAAGTTTTGGAGGGACTCACCAAGTAGCTGAGGCTATCCACTAACAGTGATCCTCTCGTCTCAGCCTCCTGAATGCTACGATTACAAGTGTGCACCACCACGCTGAGTTATTATCTTTTTATATGCTTAAAATTTTTCATTTTCCACAGCTATAATTAGTTTGTGCTGGGGACCAATTTATGGCTTTACACATGAGCACATGCTCACCTACTTGGGCTATACTACCGTCCCATTTTTTTGGTGTTTTTTTTTTTTTTTTTTTGGTACTGATACTCAAACACAGAAGCGTTCTATACCCCCAGCCCTGTTTTACCTATTTTATTCTTTATTTGCAAAGAGGATCTTGCTAAATTGCTGAGAGCCTATGTAAATTGCTGAGGCTGGCTTTAAACATGTAAATTTCCCTGTTTTAGCGTGCCATGTACTGGGATTATCGGCATAGAAATTTAACCTTTTAAAAAGTCACTCGAGCTGGGCATGATGGTGCACACTTATAATCTCAGCATTTGGGAGGCTGAGACAGGAGAATCATGGTTCGCAAACAGCCTCAACTACTTAATGAGACCCTTTGCAACTCAGTGAGACCCTGTTTCAAAATAAAGAATAAAAAATAGGGCTGGAGGTGTAGCTCGGAGGTACAATGCCCTTGAGTTCCTTTCCCAGGACTGCAAAGAAAAAAAAAGAGTCAATCAAAACCTGGGCAAGGTGGTACACACTTATAATCCCAGTACTGGGAGGCTGTAATAGCAGGATTGTAGGTTCAACGCCAGCCTCAGCAATTTAAAGAGGCCCTCCAGAACTAAGTAAGACTCCGTGTAAGAAAAAATAGGGCTAGGGGTATATCTCTGTTTCCAGAATGTTTCTGGGTTCCAACCCTAGTATTACTAAAAAAAGAAAAAAGAAAGAAAGAAAGAAATACAGGAAGAAAGGAAGAAAGAGAAAAAACAAAAAAGAAAAGAAGTCTTAATAGCTGTGCATGCTGGCTCATGACTTGTACTTGGGAGGCTGAGAGTGGAGGATCGCTTCCTACCTCAACAAGTAGAAAGATTCTCAGCAACATAGGGAGACCCTGTTTCAAAATAAATTTAAAAAAATCTGTGCATGTTGTAATCCCAGTACTTGGGAGGCTGAGACAGGAAGATCACAGGTCCGTGGCCAGCCTCAGCCACTTAGGTCCTCCACAACTTGGTGAGACCTTGTTTCAAAGTAAAAAACAAAACAGGGCTAGGGTTGTAGTTCAGCCCCTGGGTTCATTCTCTAGCACCAAGTAGGTAAGTTAAGATAGATAGAAAGAAAGGAAGAAAGAAAGAAAGAAAGAAAGAAAGAAAGAAAGAAAGAAAGAAGAAGGAAGGAAGGAAGGAAGGAAGGAAGGAAGGAAGGAAGGAAGGAAGGAGAGAGAAAGGCTGATTGGGGTAGGTCAAAGGTAGAATGCCTCTTGGTTCAATTCCAAGTACCCAAGGAACTTGTGCATGAGAACACACACACACACACACACACACACACACACACACACACACCACTCAAGCTGAACACAGAGGTACATGCCTGTCATCCCAGTGCTTGGGAGGCTGAGACAGACGGATTGCAGGTTCAGAGCCAACCTCCGCAATTTAGCAAGATCCTATTCCGAAGTAAAAAGTAAAAAGAGTTTGGGGATGTACCTTGGGCACAGGAGGCCCCTGGCTTTAACCCCAATACAAAAAAAAAAATTACTCAAGGACTAGAGACTTAGCTTAGTGGTGGAGCATCTGCTTAGAGCACTTAGGATCCTGGGTTCCTTCCAGCACCAAAAGCAAAACAATAAAAGTTACTAAAGCAGCCCATAATTCAAATTTCATTGTGGTTCTTTTCCCCATTCAATACAAATGGCTGAATTTGCTGTTACTAATGATTAAATATGAAAATATCTTCAGATATTTATTACTGACACCACATCAGTTGCTTTCAGTGTGTTTCTCTCTTAACTCGGTACCTGACTGGAAGTATTTAATTTTGTGAATCAACTGTAGGTGTCTGTTTCTTAATCGAGTAGAAGTGATTTGGAAGGAAAGCAGCGCCGTGGCAGATCAATTGAAAATCATGGAAGAGAAAGCCAAAGACACTCGTGAGAAACACCTTCAAGAAGGTAAGCCACAACATCTCTACTGTATCCTTAAATGGGGACCAGCGACTTAGTGAGGCCCTGTTTCCAAATAAAATATAAAATAGGTCTGAGAGTATAGCCCAGAGCTAAAAAATCGAGTACCAAACACACACACACACACACACACACACACACACACACACACACACAAATTAAGACCTCATTTTTGAAGTGATGTTTTTCAATATTTATTTAAATAAATTTACTCATTTATTTTGTGTGTGTGGTACCAGAGATTGAAGCAGGGCGTTCTATCTCTGAGCTATACCCACAGAACTGTTTTTATTTGGAAACAGGGTCTTGCTAGGTTGCTGAGAGGCTCTGTTGCTGAAGCTGGTCTCAAACCTGCCATCTTTCAGCTTCCCAAGTACTGAAATTACAAGCATGCACTTCCACCTGGCTGAATTTGGTATTAATTTATAACCCTTAAATTAATTAGTTAAGTAATTAATTTATGTACTTTGTAGTACTAGGGATTGAACCCAGGGAATTTCTACCTCTGAGCTATACCCCCAGCCCTTTTTATTCTTTGTTCAATTTTATTTATATTTAGTGTGTGTGTTCCTGGGGATTTGACCCAGGTGGATTCTGCCTCTGAACTGTACCCACAGGCCTATTTTATGTTATTTTTTTCACTTTGAAACAGGGTCTCACTGAGTTCCAGAGGACCTCACTAAGCTGCTGAGGCTGGCCTTGAACCTGTAATCCTCCTGTCTCAGCTTCACAAGTGCTGAGATTACAGGCCTATATCTGCAATATACTATGCCTGGCTAACCCAAAACTTTGTTTTAAAAGATCATTCTTACAAGTTGACTTTCATTAGTATTTCCTGGAAGTTAGTACTCCTTTTTTTGCTGTTCTGTGCCAAGTCTGTATCACTTGCTTTTGCTTTCAGTTTCTCTCCTGGTTAAAAAACTGAAGCTCCTGGAGAAGAAAACACAGGTCCAGGAAGAGGCGCTGATGAAGAGCAGGAAGAGGAAGGAGCGTCTAAAGGACAAATGCCAAAAGCTCCAGGCACAAGTGGATGGCATGATAGCAATGGAAACCCACACCTCGATTGTAAACGATTTAAAAAGGTAAACACTTACCATCTGCCCAGGCACCAGTGAGGCACTTTGCCTGCTGTCACGGCAGTGCAGAGAGGCTGTTGTTTTTGTTTTGTTCGGTTCTGTTTTGTTTTGAGACAGATTCTCACTATGTTGCCCAGGGTGGCCTCAAACTTTTGGGCTCAAGTGATCCTCCCACATCAGTCTCCTGAGTAGATGAGGCCACAGACACATACCACTGGATCCAGCTGCTGAGTTTTTTCCTGTGTGTGTTTTTTTCCACACAGGTGTGTAAGAATGAGAATGGCAAAGAATGTGTGTGTGTGTGTGTGTGTGTGTGTGTGTGTGTGTGCGCGCGCGTGCGCACACACGCTAAGGATTGAACCCAGGTGCATTCTACTTCCAGGCTATACCCAGCCCTATGTATTTATTTACTTATTCTTGTGGTACTGGAGATAGAAACCCTTGGCATTCTACCTCTGAGCTACAACCCTAGTCCTATTTTATTTTTTGAAACAGCCTTGCTAAATGACTGAGGCTGTCCTCCAAATTTAATCCTCCTGTCTCAGCCTCCCAAGTACTAGGATTACAGGCATGGACCACCAAACCTGGCCCCAAATGGCCAATATGTTTTTAAGGTAGAACTGTGGCCAGGCATGGTGGCACATGCCTGTAATTCCAGTACTTGGGGGGCCGAGGCAGTTTGATCAAGTTTTAAGGCCAGCCTCAGCAACATAGGAAGACCCTGCCTCAAAACAAAAACATTAAAATGAATAGGGATATTGTAGAGGTAGAATGCCCTTGGATTCAGTCCCCAGTAGTACCAAAGGAAGGCAGGAAGGCAGGAAGGCAGGAAGGGAGGGAGGGAGGGAGGATGGATCATAAAATGGAAGTTTTTTTTGTGTGTGTGTGGTACTATGGTTGGAACCCAGAGGCTTTCTACCTCTGGGCTATAATCCCAGAACTACTTTTTATATTTTATTCGGAAACAGGTGTCACTAAGTTGCTGAGAGCCTTAGCCTCACTAAGTAGCTGAGGCTGGCTTTGAACCTGTATGATCCTCCTGTTTCAGCCTCCCAAGTATAGGCATTACAAGCCTATGCCACCACAACTGGCCATAAAATGGAATTTAAAGCAACTTTTACATATGATGTCATACACAACTCTTTTTGACATGGAAAGCAGCTATAATACATAGAATTTTTTTTCCTTTTGCAGTACTCGATATTTGCCCCACAGGCACTCTACCCCTGAGATATATCCTCAGCCCCACTTAATTTTTATTTATTTGTGTTTGTGGTAGTAGGGATTGAACCCAGGGGCATTCTACCAGCCCTTTCTGATTATTTTTCGAAATAGGATCTTGAGAGGTTGCTAAGAGGCTTGCTACGTTGCTGAGAAAGTCGTAAAACCTGCAATTCTCTGTCTCAGGCTCCTAAGTACTAAGATCCCAGGAATGCACCATCATGCCCAGCTTAATTTTTTCCTTTTGAAACAGGATTTTATTGTTCCTGTGCTGCTGGCCTTGAACCTGTGATCCTATCTGCGCCTCCCAAGTACTAGGATTACAGTTGTATACCACGGTACCTGGGTACACAGGTATATACAAATGGAAAAACACAATAATCAAAATTAAGAGTTCAAACAGGTATGGTGGCACATACCTATAATCCCAGTCTAGGAGGCTGAGACAGGCGGGCCAAAAGTTTGAGGCCAGCCTCAGCAATTTAGTGAGGTCCTGTTTCAAAAGAAAAATAATTTTAAAAGACCGGGAGTGTGGCTTGGAGGGAAAATGGGTAAAATTGTGCTTGGGCACAATTCCTAGTATCAAAACGAAAAAGAAATTTAGTAAATGGGCTGGGTGCAGTGGTAAACACCTATAATCCTAGTACTTGGAAGGATAAGGCAGGAGTATTGCAATTTAGTGAGACTCTGTTTCAACATAATAAATAAAAAGGACTAGGGGTCTAGCTTGGAGATAGAATGCCCCTGGGTATAATCCCCAGTGACCCCTCCAAATAATTCACTGTATAGATTTATATAGATTAGACATCACTGAAGATGGCAGTTCTGAGCTGAAAAATAGGTCAGAAGCCAATATCCATGGATGAGACGGAGAGGACAGAGAGCAGAGACAGTGAAGTCTTTGTATTTTCTTTTTCTCTTTTTAACAGCCTGGTTTACTCTACTTTCTGCGACCAGTGGGGTACTTATCTAAGTAGCTGTGCAAAGCCTTCATCTGCCAATGGCACTGTCCCTCTCACTTCTACATCTCTTCTGTTGAATTTGTTTCCTCCCAGTTATGAATTGTATTATTATTACATTCCTGCTGGATTTGATACACAATAGTGTACACTGTGTGTGAGTACGTGGTCACTGATCACACTGCTTAAGTAGGTTAGATTTTGCTCTGATGTACATACTTAAGTTAGAGAGTGGCTGAACTCATTCAAAGTGTGCCCTTGCCAGGCTGGGCCCAAACAGCCTTTCTCCTAGGGCTGGGCTAGCCCATTGTAGGCAGCAGTATTCTTCTGAGGATTCCGTCCAGTGTCCTGTGTATCATCAGGTTTTCCCGCTCTGACCGGTGGGCTCACTGGTGCTATTTCTTGTTCCAGCAGCAGTACCCTCAGTCTAGAAATCTGAGTGGAGGGGTGTGCCAACTCGCAGGGGGTAGAGGTTTATAAAGGAAGAGAACCACAAGTGGATGATCCATCTATTCTGCTAAAATAAGCAAGCAGGCTTACAGAAGCAGAAGCTTGCAGTTAGCTTATCTGGTGTACAAGTATGCAAGGCCATGTTGTTTTGTTACTCAGTATCATGGGGTTTGAGGTCAGGGGGAGTTGAAGATGGTTGCCAGGTTCTATTTTATTTCATTTTATTTTTTTATTTTATTGTGGTACTGGGGTTAGACCCAAGGGCTTTCTATCTCTGGGCTATACTCCCAGACCTATTTTATATCTTATTTGGAAACTAGGTCTCACTAGCTTGCTGAGAGTCTCACTACATAGCTGATGCTGGCTTTGAACCTGCAGGATCCTCCTGTCTCAGCCTCCCAAGTGCTGGGATTACAAGTGAGTGCCACCACACCTGGCAGTTGCCAGGTTTTAAAATGGACTTACCTTTGCTATTACATTTGGTTCAGGCACAAGAATTTGTGGAGTAATCCTAAACTTAGACAATTACAGAAAATGGGCGGCCCTTTCAGTTTCCAGGCTTTCTGAGTGAAGGAAAAACTGGCCATGAACCTGCAATCCTCCTGTCTCAGCTTCCCAAGTACTAGGATTGCAAGCCTGTATCACCGAGCTTGTTAAGTTAGATTTCACCTAGAGATCTGAGTTCTGAATTGTGTGTGTGTGTGTGTGTGTGTGTGTGTGTGTGTGTGTGTGTGTGTGTTGTTTTGTTTTTTAAGGATTGAAACCAGGGACATTCTACATCTGAGCCACACCTTCAGCCCTTTCTCTATTTTTTGTTTGGAACAAGGTCTTGCTGTAAAGCTGAGAGTCTGGTCTCAGACCTAAATTCTCCTCTCTCAGCCTCCTAAGAACTGAATTACAGGTGTGAAACACCACGCCAGGCTGAGTTCTGTATTTTATATGTTACAATTGACAAACTACACTGAAAAATCATCCATTCTCCTGTACTTGGCTGGGTTGCCAAGTACAGAGCTCCTGTCTCAAGTTGTCCTCTATGCAGACTTCTTAACAACGGAACTAGTGGTCAACAAACAAGGGTTCCATTTGTTCTTTGTTTCTTTTATCATAAAAACATGTTCTTAGTTACATTACTAACATTATTCTTTTTCTATTTCTTTCTCTCTCTATCTTTCTTCTTTTTTTTTTTTTTTTGGTTCTAGACAAGTACTCAACCACTGGTCTATGTCCCCAGCCCAATAGTTACAATGTTATTAAAGGAAATTTGTTTTAGTATTAAGTTTATTTTCTGGCAGTTATAAGCATGTGAAAACATTGAGCTGTCTTAGATTTTTTTCCAATAGGGTATAAGTGAGTGTATGTACACAGACATAGGCAAAACTCTATGTAAACAAAGGGTTAGGTCATCAGTGTCCAAAAAGTGTTTGCCTGGCCACACCCCCTCTCCTTTCCTCCAGCAGCTTGAGCCAGGCTTTCTAGAGCATCGGATTGAGCGGTTTGTCCTCAGAGGCCTTGCAGACCACTCACCAGGGGCTGGGCTGGTGACCACTTCCTGGCAGTGATGGCCTTGTCCTAGCTTGCCTGCACCACACCCATACTGTTCTGTGTCTGTCCTTCAGCCAGCTGCAGGAGGCAGAGGAGAGAGCAAGTGCGAAGATGGAAGAACTGATTCAGGAGTTGACAGGCCTGCAAGGACAGAAAGAGAGCCTGCTTCTGGAGAAGAACCATCTGACAGCCAGAAACCAAGCACTGGAGACAGAAATTGAAGAGGAAAGGAAAATAAAGAGGTATGTACATTCCTAGTCCTATGTTCCCCCACCTTTGATTATGTTCTTTCCCGATAGTTTAAAAAAGGACAGCTGAAGAAGAATTTATTTCCTTTGTTTTATCTCTTTCTTTTGTATCAGTGGCTATAAACTGGAAAAGAGTAATGGAGATTACTGGACATCAGAATACAAGTACAGCAAAAGCCTTTGTAAAACCTTAAACATTTCTCAGATGTGCATTTCCATTACTGTTGGTGATCAGATGCCAACCGTAAGACCTGAACGTTGTAGCAGCTCTTTCTTAACCACTTTCCCAGAGTCTACTTTGGAATTGCTGAATCCCTTCTTTTAAAAGTACCTTCCATAACATGAGCCAAAATGTTAATGGAATGATATTTAACTAACCTACTCATTGATACGTATTTTATGAGTTCTGGTAACCTGATTTGGAGTCAAAACTTCTGCTTTGTTTCAAACAAAACCCACTTACCTCATCTCACCCTGAAACTGAGTCAAAAATATAGGTTGTTGAACAATAGCATTTGATTTTTCATTTTTCATTTTTGAATGGTGCTGGGGATTGCACCCAAGGCCTCGCACATGCTAGGCAAGTGGTCTACCACTGAACTACATACACTCTAGTCCCAGGAATGGTATAAACATTGTGGCTGTTTTTATACTACAGCTATTCAGTGTGCCATAGTCATGAAAACTAATGAATTTTTTTATTTATGATTACTAGGGAACTTTCTAAGGACTTTCAAAATGAACTTAATATACTGAAGAAGTCACTGAAAAGTGCCATGAGGGGCGAAGAGTCTGCAACCTGGCACCTCGAAAACCTTATTTCCGTGACAGAAAATATGGCCCACGAACGAGATAGTCTTCTTATACGTCTGGTAAGTTTCCTGAAAGTTGTTTCTAGTAAACTGCAAGTTAATATGCAAATGTGAGTTTTTTTTGTTTTTTGTGTTTTTTTTTTTTTTTTGCAAATGTGACTTTAAGAGTATTTTTAAAGCTGGGTGTGGTGACACATGTTTATAATTCCTGTACTTGGGAGGCTGAAACAGAAGGATCTAGGTTCGTGGCCAGGCTTAGGTACTTAGGCCCTCCACAACTTGGTGAGAACTTGTTTTAAAATAAAGAATAAAATATCGCACTGGAGGTGTAGATTGGATTAAAAATGTCCCTGGGTTCAATCCCCAGTACCACAAAAAAAAAGCTTATATTTAAGCTAGTCTATGAAAAGCTTCCTATTTTAAAATTTCAATAATAGCCAAAAATGTTTGTGTGGGGGGGGCTAGGGATTGAACCCAGGTGTATTCTACCTCTGCGGTGTACCTCCAGCCCCATTTTTAATGTATGTATTTATTGTTAGAAATAAATTTCCTTGGTGCCGTAAGAAAAGACACATGTCTAAAAGTGGCTCAGCAAGGCAATTTTACTTTTTTATGGAACTAAGGATTGTACCTGAGGACATTGTACTTCAGAGCTATATCCCCAGCCTTATTTTTTCATTTTGAAACAGGGTCTCAGTAAATTGCAAAGGCCCCTACTGAGTAGCTGAGGCTGGCTGCAAACCTATGGTCCTCCTGTCTCGGTCTCCCAAGTGCCTGCGTGTACCACCACGCCCAGCTAGAATTTACTGTTTGCAAAACGCACTTGCCACCAGTAAAGTCGAGTGGGCAAGAACAAAATGGTGGAAACCTGCTGGGTCTTTTATGTCCAGCCTGAGGCTCCCGTGCTGCACTTCTTTTGGTGCGAGCATAGCCTTGCAATCTTTTTTTTTTTTTTTTTAACTGTCCTGGGGATAGAACCTAGGGGTGTTCTACTTGCAAGCTACACCAACAGCCGTAATTTTTTTAAATTCTTTATTTGAAACAGGGTCTCACTTTTAATTCTTTATTGAAACAGTAAAAAGGGCCTCACTAGGTAGCTGAGGCTGTTCTCGAACCACGATCCTCCTGTCTCAGCCTCCCAAATGCTGAGATTACAAGCTGGCTTCACCACGCCTGCCTAAAATCTTTATGTCATTGACTGAAGGGGATGCCAGAAGAGGGGTTGGCACTTGTAATTTCCAGGAGTTCTGACTTTACAAAAAAATAAGTGCCCACAATATTACAGAATGATGGTTTTAAGAAATGGAGCTTAAGACGTTATTTCTTTTTAAAAACTTATTTATCTATTTTATAATTTGCTCTTTTGGGTGCATTATAGTCTCATATCACAATGTAAATCATGTTGTCAGTGACATACATGTACACAACACTTGGTGGGCTAGTTATTTCTTTGATAGAAAAGATCTGATTAGCCGGGCGTGGTGGCGCACACTTGCAATCTCAGTACTTGGGAGGCTGAGACAGGAGGATCGCACAGGTTCAAAGCCAGCCTCAGCTACTTAGTGAGGCTCTCAGCAACTTAGTGAGACCCTGTTTCCAAATAAAATAGAAAATAGGTCTGGGAATATAGCCCAAAGGCAGAAAGCATCTGGGTTCCATCCCCAGCACCATAAAAAAAAGAAAAGGTCTAATTATGTTTTCACAGTATGTATATATGTATGTGCTATGTATGTATATATGTATATATGTGTCTTTGGAAGCAAGGTCTTATTCAGTTGCTGAGGCTGGTCTCAAATCTGTGATCCTCCTGTCTCAGCCTTCCAGGTAGTGGCATTATAGGCGTCTATCACCATGCTTGGCTAAACACTTTTTTGAAAGGCAAGTAACCCACACACTTAAATAATGGCAGTTGTTATTTTAGAAGGTAAAATAAGAGGATTTGTCCATTTAACTAAGTCGGAATGGTAGTCATCTTGTATTTAGTATGTCTGCGGATGCATCTTTGTTATCTTTTTAATGCTATCTAATATTTTCCCTGTTTGAATATGAAACATGGGAATCGTAGACAGGACTAGTGATTTAGCTCAGGGGCAGAACATAGGCTTAGCATGTTGTAAAGCTCTGCTTCCATCCCCAGTACCACACTAAAAACAAAAACAGCTGGGCGTGGTGGCACATGCTTGTAATCTCAGTACTTGGGAGGCTGAGACAGGAGGATCGCGGTTCAGCCCAGCTTCAGCTACTTAGTGAGGCCCTCCGCAACTTTGTAAGACCCTGTTTCAAAATAAAGAATTTTAAAAAGGAGAGCCGGGGGTATAGCTCAGAGGTAAAAATGCCCTTGGTTTCCATCCCCAGTACTGCAAAAAAAAAAAAATTAAGTAAATGAACAAACCAACCAACCATAGTTTAGAGGTCACCGTGTGGACATAGTTGAAAGGGCACAAAGAGGCAGCTGCAGTGAGTCCCAGGGAGGGACTTAGTCAGGTGTTGATGTCCTAGAGGATGGCACACTACACAGCCAGCAGTAGTGACATGTGGGCAGGATTCTAAACATGTCTGCATTGATGGAAAAGACATGAGCGGATTGTGTGTTGAAAGAAGACAGATGCTATGCCCAGCCATACGCACTGAAAAAGGTCTGATAGGAGTTACCCCAGTGAGTTATCGCCAAGGCATAGAATTCCAGGTGATTTTTCTTTAGAAAGTCTTCTCACTGATCTGCAGTTTATGTTTTTCTACATTGAACACTTCGTGCTTCTATACATGTAAGCATGTTTGAATAAGGCAGGTTGCAATCTCTTCTAGTATAGGATTTGGAGTAATAACTGAATGAATCAGAAACCAGCAAGCCTGGAAGTACCTTCTTCTCCAGGGTTGAATGAGGTGTGGAAAGTGTCTAGACATGCCATAGGCCCATTCCTAATTGTTAGAAAGATATTAAGCTCCTCCTTGGGAAAATAGACATCCCCTTTGAGTCCTTGTTTATATAGCACTGAAGTATAAGCAGGCAGCTGTAGCTGGGCGTGGTGGTACACGCTCGTCATCCCAGGACTTGGAGGCTAAGACCTGAATATTGCAGATTCGCGTGGCTACCCCGGCTATTTAGTGAGGCCCTCTGCTACCTAGTGACACCTTGGTCCAAAATAAAAAAAATAAAAAATAGGACAGGGGGTGTAGCTCAGAGGTAGAATGTCCCTAAGTTCTATCTTTAGTAGTGCAAAAATAATAAATAAATAAATAAATAAATAAATAAATAAATAAATAAATAAAAACAGGCAGCTCTTGGGAAATGTTGACTTTTATTTATTTACATTGTGTGTGTGTGTGTGTGTGTGTGTGCATGTGCGTGTGTGTGTTTTACTGAGGACTGAACTCAGATGCATCGTACCCGTGCATTAGATACCCAGCCTTTTTATCTTTGTTTTAAAACATGGTCTTGCTGGGTTGCTGAGAGACTTGATAGCCTCAAAACTGTGATTTTCCTGTCTCAGCCTCCCAAGTTCTAGGATTAGAAGAGTGTTCTACCAGGCCCAGCTGATCTTTAATCTTTTTGCAGTACTGGGCATGGAACCCTGGAACATTATTCTACCTCCAAGATACACCCCAGACATATATATATATATATATATATATATATATATATATATATATATATATATATGGGTCTGGGTATGGAACCCAAGGGCATTCAACCTCTGAAAAGCTACAACCCCTGACCCGTTTTTTATTCTTTATTTTGAAACAGGGTCTCACTGAGTTGCAAAGGGCCTCACTAAGTAGCTGAGGCTATCTGCAAACTGCGATCATCTAGTCTCTCCTCTAGTCTCAGCCTCCAAAATCCTGGGATTAACAACATGCACCACCACGCCCGGCTTTTAGTCTTTATTTTGAAAAAGGGTTTCACTAGTTTGCAAAGGGCCTCACTAAGTTGCAGAGGATGTCCACGAATTGTGATCCTCCTGTCTCAGCCCCCAAATGCTGGGATTATAAGTGTGCACCACAACTCCCAGCTGATCTTTCTTTTTAATAAAAAAAAACCACTAACTAGTCTTAAAAAACCACTCTGTACTAAATATTACAGAACACTTTTTAGAATTAGAATTGCTGGAGCCAGTGTGGTGGCACATGCCTGTAACCCCAGTATTTAGGAGGCTAAGTCAGGAGCATCTCAAGGGTAGTCTCAGCAACTCAGTGACACCCTATTTCAAAATACAAAACAAAAAAGGGTTAGAGATGTAACTTGGAGGTAAAATTCCCCTGGGTTTCATCTCCAGTACTGAAACACTGAAATAAAACAGTTATGATTGCTTGTAGGAGTGTGGTAAGTCTGGTCATACGTTATTGGTGATTTTTAAATTCTGAGAGAGAGAGAGAGAGAGAGAGAGAGAGAGAGAGAGAGAGAGAGAGAGAGAGAGAGAGAGAGAGAGGTGTGTGTGTGTGTGTGTGTGTGTGTGTGTGTGTGTGTGTGTGTGTGTAGTGCTGGGGATGGAACTCAAGGGCTACACCTTAGCCCTCTTTTTATTTTTTATTTTGAAACAGTCTTGCTAAGTTGCTGACAGCATCACAATACTTGCTGAGGCTGTCTTCAAACCCGCGATCCTCCTGTCTCAGCCTCACAAGTACTGCATTACAGGTGTGCACCACTGTGCCTGGCTTCCTGAGTCTTCTAAAAATCCATTGGTTTGACTTTGATGCAGCATTTCAGGAACCATGAGAAGACTCAGATGTTCTGGCCCCAAAGCCCATTCTCCTAAAAAGTTGCCATCACACCCAAAGTGCCAAACTTGCGTTGGTGGTACAGTGGTTAGCATAGCTGCCTTCCAAAGTGCCAAACTCACAGGTGTTTTCTGGATTGGCACTTCGTGTTTGCTTTCTCTTCTGCTTTGCCACTGGGCTTACCCACTGGGATGGTAAGAGAGTAAAGCAAAAGCTTGTGGTAAGCACACCTATTCATACAGCAAACATTCCTGAGGACCTTCCCACCACATCTCAGTGCCACCATAAATACATGCAAAGCCACCTTGTTTGTACGGCAGGACAGGAAGGCATCCAGGCCTTGTACTTCCCCCATGGGTCACGGAGCATCACAGGCTTCCATGATGAACTGAAGGTCCTCCTTTATCCCTCCTCTTTGTGGGCCAAGCATAAAAAAACAAATGGAGGCCACAAGGCCAGGCATGGTAGCCCACACCTATAACTCTAGTACTTGAGAGGCTGAAACAGGAGGATTCCAATTTGGAGTCCAGCCTCTGCAAATTATGCAAGACCCAGTTTCAAAGTGAGAAAAGGCCAGGAGTGCAGGTCAGTGGTACAGAGCCCCTGTGTTCTACCCTCAGTACCACATGAAAAAAAAATATTTTCAGTTTTCTGTAAAACTGAGAGCCTATTTATTTTTGTTCTTTCTTTTCTCGCCAGGGTCAATGTAAAGAAAGTGAGAACCCGAGAGTTCGTCACAGAATCATAAGAGACGATACTCGCTTGGAAAGGTTAGAGGAAGAGTTGAAGGTAAGTCCTTTAGCCTCAGAGATCTCGTTTTCACAAGGGAAAGGGGAATTACAAATGTAGACTCCTACGCCGGACTGTAATCCGGCACACGCTTGTAATCTCAGTAGTTGGGAGGCTGAGACAGGAGGATTGCCCGTTCGTGGCCAGCCTCAGCTGCTTAGTGAGGCCCTCCGCAACTTACTGAGACCCTGTTTCAAAGTAAGAAATAAATCGGGCTTGGTAGCACTCACCTACAATCCCAGTATTTGGGAAGCTGAGACACAATAAATAAATACTAATGATACTAAATAAATAAACAATAACATGAAATAAATAAGTAAATAAATAATACTAAATAAATACTAATAATGAATACTAAATACTACAATTAATAAATAGTAGGGTGAATATCTATGTAGTAAATAACACAGCAGAAAATTTATACTATGTAGGAAATAAACAGAAGATTTATAAAGTATAAACTAAAGGAAATACAAAGAAAAGATGAATACTTAGTAATAATAAGAGTTTTTAATCTGTTTCTCTTGGTCTGGGACTGATGAAGAAGTTGAACAAGCTATGCCTCTTGGGAAGAGGGCTTTTAAAGGTTACTGAGGTTCCCATCTGCTCTTTTATGATTGGTCAGAATTGGATTTGGGGGAACCAGTGGCTTTTGTACAGTCTTTATCCTTAATTTGAATTGTTCTCTGGTGGGCTGGTGGGCACTGGTTTCCTGGGGCCCACCCATCTGTCATCTTCCTTTCACTTGCACCCCACCTCACAACAGGTGATGCAGATGTCCTGCTGTATCCTTCCTCTTCGCAGGTCTTCTGCCCTGCCTCACTTGGGAGGCCTTGACTGGAGGATCACAGGTTCAAAGCCAGCCTCAGCAATTTTGCGAGGCCCTCCATAACTTAGCGAGACCTTGTTTCAAAATAAAAAATAAAATAGGACTTAGGGTGAGCTCAGAAGTAGAGTGACTCTTAGTTCAATTATCATACCACAATAAAAAGAAAGAAAAGAAAAAGAGTGCCCTAGTAGTTTAATTTCACAAACATCCAGTTTTTTTCAATGATGCTACTATTTTAAGTTTACTATTATTTGCAGCATTTAAAAACAAAAAACTGGCATAGCCTGGTGTTAAGCCCAGTTCGTGGGAGATTGAGACAGGAGGAACACAGGTTGGAGACCTGTGAGACCCTGCCTAAAAATGAAAAAGGGCTAGTGTTGGGTTATATGGGGACAAAGAAAACACAGTTTGATGGCAAGGAACAGGGTTTGTTCAGAACTAAAACCTGGGAGGAGGCAAGTGACCAGGAGAAGAGTCCATGAGCGTCAGGAGTCCCCTCCTTACAGTCTTGGGCCTTTTGTAGGGTGTTAGGAGTCAGGGAGAGCAAAGCAGTCATGTACTTCTCCAATTGGTGGGCTTGATGCCGGCCAGAGGAGGTGAGTTCATGAGACTAGGGGCAGGCGATGGTCAAGGTGTTTATGTTTGTGCCTTTCCTGGGTCCATTTGTTCTCGGTCCTCTGTAGTCAGACCTCACACCTGAATCTTACCATCAAATCTCACAGTGCCCACAGCTAGGAGTAGCTACGAGTGGCTCGGTGGTCCACTCCACAGTACCACAAACAAACAGACATAATACAAATGATATTTGGTCTTATTATACCTGAAACTTTTTTATCACTTATATATATGACTCTTAGGATCCAGATGCACCTCCCAGATCTGCCTTATCTAGGGCTTCCTCAACTTAGTGGGCTGGCAGTGCACAGGGCAGTAGGGAATGCGCCCGGAGGGAGCAGCCCCTTTGCTCACTGAGTCACTCTTCGCAGAGCTCTAAGAGGCAGGCAGCACGGAAGCTGGACCGCATCTCTCACCGTATGGCAGAGCAGGAGATGGACTTTGCCGACCAGAAAGCCCAGTACCAGCTCGAGATAAGACACCTCAGGCGGATAATACAAGAGAAGCAGGAGGTCTTGGATAAGGTGCAGCGACAGAAACGGTACGGTCACCCAATCACAGCCACCAAACAGGAGGCCCTTTGTGTCAGTGCTTCATAGAATTTTCTGGTAAAAACCCCCTTGGCCTGAATAATATTCCATTGTATATATGTACATTGTGCATATTCCATTGTGCCACGTGTGTGTGTGTGTGTGTGTGTGTGTGTGTGTGTGAGAGAGAGAGAGAGAGAGAGAGAGAGAGAGAGAGAGAGATACAGAAGGCTGAACCAAGGAGCATTCTACTTCTGAGCTCTACCCCCAACCCTATTTAATTTTATTCTTCTTTTTTTGGAAACAGGGTCTCACTAGGTTGGTTAGAATCTCACTACTTCCTGAGTTTGGTCTTAGCCTGGGATCCTCCTGTCTCAGCCTCCCACGTACTGGAAGTACAGGTGTGCGCCACCATGCCTGGTTTGGGGATGTTTTTAACCAAGCTGTGCCTGGTGCTTGGCCAGTAGCATGGACCTCGAGGAAGCCATGGCTCACAGGAAAAGCGACTCTGGACAAGTTGGCACGTCACCACCTCCCTCAGCCTCCTGCCTTGCTATGAAAACAATAGTGCTTGTCCCGCACTTGCTAATCGAGTCTCTAGCATTTTCCAGAACCATCTGGTAGTGTCTGAGAAGAGGTGGCCTCTCGAGTCCTGTGCTGCTGGGCAAGGCTTTTCCTGCTCCCAGGCAGCGGCCAGCTGTTTCCTTCCCATGCGCTGCCTTGGAGCTCCTGCCCTGTGAGGTGGTGGCGCAGGCTGATGAGGGCATGAATGCCTTTGTCTGCCCTGTTGCCCATACCACACATGGTCACTCACCCAGAGCCCCTGTCTTGCCACATTTCTGTATCTTGCAAGCCTCGGCTCCCTCTGGCCACTGTCCCTCCTGCACAGGGTCCAGGCCAGCATCTGTGTCCTCAGGTATGTGTCCCACTCCTCTGGCTCCTCCCCTCACCCCCTGACTCCTCGTCATGTCTGAGCCCATCGGGTTCTCTAGGTGGATGCCTGTGAAAGGACCCCAGGTTGCAATGTGAGTATTGTATGTGGTAATGGGAACTGGACCCAGGGGCATTCAACCTCTGTGATACATCTCCAGCTCCATTTTATTTTTTAGTTTGAAAAGGGGTCTTGCTCAGTTTCTGAGGCTGGCTTTGAACCTATGATACTTCTGATTCAGCCTCCCAAGAACTGGAACTACAGGCATGTGCTACCACCCTCCCTAATTGTTGCTATTTTGAATGTTTATTTTATTTTCTTTCTCTCAGAATAATGGAGAATCAGCTTGAAGATTTTTGCAAGCCTACGTCCACGGAGAACCAACGAATGCCAGAACTTGTCAAGGAAACTCCAGAGAAGACAAGCACATGGGATGCCTCAAGAGCTTTCCAGGACCCCTGCCCTAACACCAGCTCCCAGAGAAACCTTTATTCTTGGACTTCCTCATATGGACATGATAATTAAGTGTTGAATTGTATGAAATCCTTTTATAAATTTAGATAATATTTAAATATTGTTTAATGTTATTGATGTAAAGGGTAATGTAAATAAAATCGTTCATGTTAAAAATGAGAAAAATAGTTAGCTTTACATGTTTGTTGATACAGATGCAACTTTTCTTGATAAGTGGAGATGTTGTCTTTCGACTTTATTAAAGGTGCTGAATGGCATTAAATTCATTATTGTCCTTTTCTGTTTTACTTGTGAAAATATAATGCACTAAGGGGGAATGGAACAACTGTATTCACCGGTTATACTGGGCAGAAGGTTTTTGTGTAAGTATGTGTTGCCGTTTGAATGGTGGGGGTTCTTTTTCTTATTCAACTAAAATTTGTTGAATAGAAAAATTAATACTAATAGGCATCTCAGTGCAGCTTTAACAAATCTTTATTATGAAATCAGTAGGAGATAGAGCAGTAGGAAATGGAGAAGGAAAAAGCAACATGCTGACCCGCATGCTGGAGAGCCCGAAAATGGAACTCTGGCCCCTTTTGGGGAAGCCCAGCCTTTAAATAGATCTTGTATTGGTATCTTTCTTGTCAGCGTTACCAAGGCAATGGGCTAGTTACTTATTCCTTAGCCAGGTGGTGCCTCCTTTTCTCTGGACAGTGCACTTACTAAGTGCAAGGGTCAAGAATCTACCTGGCCCTTGTCTCTATTGTATTGGGCAGTATTAGTTGCTCATCAACTAGGGTGCTCTGAAGCCGCACACAGTTTACCTTTCCTTTGCCCAGGCCGGATCACAGAGGAGAGGAGGTAAACAGAGGCACAGGTTGGCTCTATTGTAGTTTTAGAACTAAAGGCTTCAGTTGACTGTAAAGTTTTACTATAGGTTAATCATTAGAATGAAGGGCAAAGACAGAGAGGAACTCTGCATTGTAATAGCTGCAGCCCCCTCCCTGCCTGAGTGCCTGCACAGCACTCAGGCCCTGACTATATTTTACATTTTGGATTATCAAAACAATTTTCAAATACCGACACATTAATACATTTTGATACCTCTTCCCAATACTGGTATAGTATGTATTGTATAATTGATGCATGTTTATTTTTAGCATTGTATTATTGACTCTGATGTTAATAAATGAACAAATGCCTATCTGAAGGAAGAGCTAAAAAATAAAAAGGCTACTGAGTTCTTCAGTTTTTCATATTAGGCAGGAGCCTGGCTATTTGCTTGATAATGCCTCTGGGCTAGAATCTAGAAGAGTACATTAGTCTTTTCCACAGGCTCCCTCTGAAGTGAACAGAGTAGGTCCTGCAAGAAAAAGCATATAACTCTGGAGAAAAGAGAAACAATGCACATGACTGCCATTGTGCTTCTGCCTCCTGTTTACACTAGGCAAAACAAATCTCACAATCACGCCACCCTTCTGAAGAGTAAGTAAGAAAGTGCATAAAAGAACTTGCATATTCTGAACTCAGGGCTTCGACCTGGAGCATTACTACTGAGCCTCACCAGTGAGTAAAGAGGCCTGCTATCTTAGTGGTGAGGTGGAATAGAAGAAATGACATTTTAGGGAGAAAGGAGACACATCGGGAAGGAAAGGAATATATTGTTTTAAAATCTGAAATCTTCAGATTCAGAGTAATAACAGAGCTTGGTTATGCTTAAAAAAGCCAGGCCCACACTTTTAGATCATAATGGGCTGGCTCAGGAAGTTCCTGAGACGGTTAAACCTGAGAGAGCTTCACCTTTTGTCAGAGTTCTAGAAGATCCCCAGCAAAGTCATGAACCTTTTGTTAAAGAGCCCTGCACCTCAGCAGCCCCACCTTCCTGCCTCCTCCACTCTTGAGGAGTCCTGTCCCAAAAAAGAATTCCTACCTTTTGTGAACCGGAAAGCTTCAAAACGAAGAGGCAGCCTTCTAAAAAATAGGACTGGGGGTGTAGCTCGTAGGTAGAATGCCCCTGGGTTCCATCCCCTGTACTGAAAAAGAAAAAAAATGGTTAGTTCTCTTGCCTTCTTGCTGGTGAAGTCAGCATGCCTGAACTCTTTTGAAGTTCATACATGAAGGTCATGTATGTATTTCCATACATCAGACAAGCATCTGGAGGATATGGTATTTGCTCACACCTACGGCCCTTCCAGGGGAGGTCAGAGAAGTCCTTGTGATGGCTGGCTGCCCAGGGGATGGCAAGGCCTCCCCAGCAATCACAGTCTTGGAGATTCTTGCACAGCAGGAGTTAGGCATGGTCCAGCAACACTCTCCCTCTCTGCCAGCCTTGGCCTGATCCCAGTGATGTCTTCCTGGAGCCCTGTGCCTTCCAGGCACACAGCACAGCTGAGAAAACCCCAGGCATGCCAGGCAGCTGTGGGTTGAATGGCAGGCCTGGTCCCCATCAGGACTCTGCAGCCCTGAGCAGGAGGAAGGGCTGAGGGTGAAAAAATATGGGCCTGAGGAGGACTGTCTTTCCTGAGGGAGCACCATGCCCTGAGGCTGGGCTAAGGCTGCTCCCCAGAGACCCTACTTCAACCTGGGCACAGGCTCTGCCCAGACTAGCAGGCTCATGCATCACTGACATTGTGCTCTGGAAGTCAGGCCTGGGTAGCTTCTAAGGGCTGATGTTCTGACGAGGAGCTTGAATCAGGTTTCTCTCTCTCTCTCTTTCTCTCTCTTTAGTACTGAGGGATAGAACCCAGGGGCACTATATCTTCAACCTACACCCCCAGCCTTTTATATTTATTTATTTTTTGTTTTGTGTTTGTTTGCTTTTTGTACTAGGCACTGAACCCAGGGGCTTTCTACCTCTGAGCTACACTCCCAGTCCTATTTTATTTTATTTTAAACAGTCTAAGTTGCAGAGGGCCTCAATAAGTAGCTGAGGCTGGCCTTGATCCGGCAATCCCCTGTCTCAGCCTCCCAAGTACTGGTATTACAAGTCTGTGCCATCATGCCCAGCATTCATTCATATTGTGGGACTGGGGATTGAACCCAGGGACATTCTTCCTCCAAGCTACACCCCAGCCCTATTTTTTAAATTTTTATTTTGAAACAAGGTCTCACTAGATTGATGCAAGTCTCACTACTTGCTGAGGCCGTCTTGACCTGCGGTTCTCCTGTCTCAGCCTCCCAAGTGCTAGGATTATAGGTGTGTGCCATGGTGCCCAGCTGGCTTTTTTTCTCTTTAGAAAGTATTTTTTAAGCTGGGCACGGTAGCAAAACTTTTTAGTCCCAGTACTTGGCAGGCTGAGATAGGAGGATTAAAGGTTTGAGAACAGCCTCAGCAAGTAGTGAGACTCTCATCAACCTAGTGAGACACTGTCGCAAAAAAAAAAAAAAAAAAAAAAAAAAAATAGGTCTGGGAATGTAGCTCAAAGGTAGAATGCCTTAGTTTAATCTTTTTTTTTTTTTGGGGGGGGGGCCTGGGGATGGGACCCAGGGGCATTCAAACTCCGAAACTCCGAGCTACATCCCCAGCCCCATTTTTTATTCTTTATTTTGAAACAGGGTCCCACTAAGTTGTGGAGGGCCTAAGTAGCTGAGGCTGGCCATGAACCTGTGATCCTCCAGTCTCAGCCTCCCAAATACTGTGATTACAAATCTGCAGCACCATCTAACCTCAGTTAGAAAATACTTTTTCTAGCCAGGTGTGGTGGCGCACGCTTGTAATCCCAGCATTCAGGAGGCTGAGACAGAAGAATTGCACATTTCCTGCCAGCCTTAGCAACTTAGTGAGACCCTGTTACAAAGCAAAAATAATAAAATGGAACTGAAGGAGCCAGGCTCAGTGGCACGTGCTTGTAATCCCAGTACCTGGGAGGCTGAGACAGGAGGATCGCATAGGTTCAAAGCCAGCCTCAGCTACTGAGTGAGGCACTCAGCAACTTAGAGACCATGTTTCTAAATAAAATATAAAATAGATCTGGGAATGTAGCTTAGAGGTAGAAAACCCTTGGGTTCCATCACCAGTACCACACACACAAATGGAACTGAATGTATAGTTCAGAGGTAGAATGCCCCTGGATTCCATCCCCCGTGCAACTAAATAAATGAATTACTTAAATAGAAAAATAAAATAGGGCTGGTAGTGTAGACTCCCTTGAGTTAAATGACCACAAATGAAAAAAAAAGTATCTAATTCCAGTACTTGAGGCTCAGTCAGAGGATGGCAAGTTCATGGCCAGTGCATGGTAACTTAGATACTATTTCAAATTAAAAATTAAAAGGGCTGCAAGTGCAATTCAGGGGTAGAATGCCCCTGGCTTGACTCTCCAGTATCACGAAAATTTATATAAAATAAAAATTATTTCTGCCCTCTATTGATATATAATACAGCAAACTGTCAGCTCACTCTTGCTCAGATAGATGAGTTGTGCTAAGTGAGCTACCTCCAAAGCCCTCTCTTGCTCCTTCCCAAGCAGGCTCCCCACCCTGAATCTCCATCACTGTGGACTGGTTTCGCTGTCCTGGAGATCCATGGGGAGCTCCTAGGAGCTGCTCCTAGAAAGTCTCACCCTACTCAGCGGCATCACAGAAAGTCCTCTGTTCCTGAGTGCCTCTCTCCTGGTGGGGAGCCTGTGGCCAGGACTCCAAGTCCTGGCTTTAGCCACTTGGTGGGAGAACTCCTTCCCACTCTGCCCTGCCAGGAGGTGTCTCCCAAGGGTCTTGGCTGGTGGCACCTGTTTGCTAAATCAGCCTGTGCGTGGAGAGCAGTAAGAGAGGGCTGCACCCTGAGCCAGGCCGGCCCCTTCTGGCTCCTAGTCCTGGTAGGAGTAGCTTTTCATGCCTCAGTTCTCTCCTCTGTGAAATGGGGTGGTATGGTAGTCCCAACTAATGGGGTTGTTGTGAGGATTAATCAATTTTTTTTTTGTTGCTGTACTAGGGATGGAAGTCAGGGGCATTCTGCCTCTGAGCTCCACTTCCAGCCCTAGTTTTTATTCTTTATTTTGAAACAGGGTCTCACAGAGTTGCAAAGGATCTCACTAAGTAGCTAAGGCTGGCCTTGAACCACATTCTTCCTGTTTTAGCCTCTTGAATGCTGGAATTACAAGCATGGGGCACCACGCCAGATTCCAGTTAATCAATTTAAAACAAGCAAAGCAGTCAAGTGGGCATATGCCTGTAATCCCAATACTTGGGATCACAGATTTGAAGCCAACCTCAGCAACCTAGTGAGATTGTGTTTCAAAAATTTTTCAGAAGAGCTGGGGATATAGCTCAGAGATTGAGTGCCCTGTGTTCAACCCCCAGTATCAAATATAAAGATAAAGCAAGCTAAGCCCCAGGCCCAGTGTCCTGCTGTTACCATGACAGCAGCTCAGGGTGGACGTGCTTGGGACGGGTTCAGTTTGGCTGCACTGGCCCTAGGTGGGAAAGGGCCATGTCTGGTCCCTCTGAGCTAGGGGGCTACAGTGACCCCTCCTCCTTCCTGCATGTCCCAGGTGGGCCTGCTGAGTGGCATCTGCATCATCATGGGCACCATCATTGGCTCTGGGATCTTCATTCCCCCAAGGGCTCCAGTACACCACTTGCTTCTTGATTCCTAACTTCCCATGATAGAGCTATTATCTACTTTGATATTAACAGCCAGTGTCTGAAGACTGAGTTTCTCCTGTGATGGGCAAGCTTCCTGCAGATGCTGTGTGAAGTAGATCTCATTTAACCCTGCACAATTGAAACATATCTTTCCCTTTTTTTCCTTTTTCTCTTTCCTTTGGGCCAGAGGGGCATTCTACCTGAGTTATACCCAGGCCTCTATATTTTTTTATGTTGGTTTGGGTTGGAAGGGGTGTTTGTTTTTGTTTTTGGTACTAGGGATGAAACACGGGGGCATCTATCTCCAAGCTATACCCTTAGTTTTATGGTGTGAGATACTATGGTTTTGGGGAAACTGTCCCCGAAGACCCCTGTTAGGGTTCTGGACACAGTTTCCCTCAGAACACACAAAAAAACCCAAACAGAAAAACCGTGGGTTGTTGTCCTAAGATAAGAGTTAATATAAATTAGCCCAGACATTTGCTGAAGATTTAAAGAACTTTATTGGGACTTCCGGGAAGATGGCGACGCAGAAAAGCAGCGCTTATGAGTCCCACTAACAACTTATCTCTACTATCACAAAATCAGTGCCTTTCATGGCCAGATAAGACTATCAGCAGAGAAAAAAAACTGTAAATACAAGGGACAGAGAAAAAGAGGGCTGGAAAAATGAGACACCAGAAAGAAGCCTGCAGGACTGCGGCCGGAACCATGGCACGGAGCTGCGCAGGCTCCATCTTCCCTTGCAGCACCAGGCTCCAGAGAGGAGGGGGAATCAGAACGGAGCTCTGAACCAGAGAGGAGATATGCCAGCCTCATGCCCAAGGACGTGGCAGCAGTGCCTTACTACCGGCAGCAGCGGCCAATTTACTAGACGGCTCCAGACCAACGCACTCAACAAGCCATCAGGCTCCAGAGAGGAGGGGTGGACAGCAAGCCGAGGTGAGTGGCTGCAGAACAGCCGGGTGGAATTCAGCAGTTTTTTCAGTGCAGGGAGCTTCTAAAGTTCCCAGGGGCTGGGCTCAGCACACCTTGCAGAGACTTAGAGCAGAACTCAAAACCAGAGAAGAAATACGCTAGCCTCACAAATGAGGGTGTGACAACGGAGCCATATTGCCAGTGGTGGCAGCAGCGAATTCACCGAGTCCATTAAAGCCCCATTAGCGCACTCAACAACTGTGAGTCAAATTGCAACCCCTAGAGGAGAAATCCCAATACTGCACTCCCAGGGACTTGCGTAGATAGTCTCCCTGGGCCAGACATTTTTGCAGTCCAACCCAGTAAGGGAATGGCGGGGACAGAGATATCACACTATAGTCACAACTCCCCGCAGGGGAACGCCCAACCTGGCACACCCCCATGGTCTAAAGCAGCCTTGATTGACTCCCTGGGTCTGAGACTTTGCGATACAACCCAGCAAAGGAGTAGTGGTGACTGAGATACCACAAACGTGAGATCCAGAGCACCCTAAGTGAATTCGTAGTAACCCAGGGAAGAACCCAGAGAAGGCACAAACTTGCAAAATCATGGAAAAGAGGGATAACAATGGAGCAATGAATGCCCACAACCCCACAACATCAGAACCCGATAAAACAGAAATTCAGAGATCTCTAGAAGATCAAATCAGGAAAATAACTTTAGAAATAATAGAGGCGTTTCAAAAAGAATTCAGAGAGAGCCAAAAAAGGCATAAAGGATGCAATCAATGAAGTAAAGGCCTCAATTCAAAGTACAAACAACCGATTAGACCACATGGAGAACAGAATCTCACTCTTAGAAGATGATCATTCAAAAAATGAATGTATAGTTTCTAATGTAGAAAAAAAATATCCGACAGCAGGAATCTGACATTGAAGAAATATGAGCCCATTTTAAGAGAGCCAACCTAAGAGTAATTGGAATAGAGGAGGGAAAAACAGGTGAAACCAAAGGGATCAACAATCTCTTCAAGGAAGTAATAGCAGAAAATTTTCCAAACATAGAGCAAGAGGTCAATACACAGGTCCAGGAAACTTATAGATCTCCCTTTAGACAGGATCAGAGAAGAGGATCCCCACGCCACATAATTGTCAAAATGACCAATGTGGAAGCCAAGCAAAGAATCTTAAAGGCAACAAAAACAAAGGGCCAAGTGACATTCAGAGGCAAGCCAATTAGAATCACTCCAGACTTCTGAAACCAAGTCATGAGAGCCAGAAGGGCTTGGAGTAACATATTCCAAACTCTGAAAGAAAACAACTTCCAACCAAAAATTTCCTACCCAGCCAAACTTTCTATCAAATTAGATGGGGAAATAAGAAGCTTCCATGACAAACTGAAGGAATTTATGTCTTCAAAACCAGCGCTAGAGAAAATACTCAAAGAGATTAACTACAAAGAAGAAATAGGTAACACACACCAGAACCAGAGTAACAAGAATTTCCATACAACAGATAACTAAGACTGGTTGTCTGTGGAAATTCATTATTTATGTTAGTCTTTTCCTATCTCTAAATTGTATTGTTTGCTTTTATTGTTGCTAATTTTTAGGATGTCTAGTTGGAATATTAATATACCTTCAGATATAGCATTTGGAAATTTTTTATCCCATTCTATCAGTAACTTTTAACTCTGTTTACATTGTCTTTGGATATAGAATATTTTTTTTATTTTTCAGGAAGTTTGTATACCCTTCTGTTGCCTGTGCCATTGAAATCATATCCAAGAAATCACTGCCAATTTCAGTGTTGTGAAGTTTTATGATCCAGATTTTCTTCTAAAAGTTTATAGTCTTAAGATTTATATTTAGGTCTTTTATCTATTTTTGTGTTAATATTTGTATATGGGATTATGTGAGGGTTCAGTTTCATTCTTTTTCATGTAATTATTATGTTTCAACAATATTTAGTTAAAATATTATTATTTCTACCACCAAATGTTCGTGGAAACCTTGTCAAAAATAACTTGACAATATATGGAAGAATTTATCTCTAGGCTTTTATTTAACTCCAATGGTTTATATATCTGCCTTTAGAACAGTACTACACTGTTTCAATTATTGTAGCTTTATATGGTTTGACATCAGAAAATATATATCTTCTAGCTTTGTTCTTTTTTGAGATCATTTTGGGTGTCTAGAGTCCATATTACATATTAGGATAGATTTTCTCTGAAAAATAAATAAATATATGATAGTTTCACCGAAAAAAAAATATTCTCTGGTAAGAAAGAAAGCAAAAAGAAATATTGAAATGTTATCTTTAAGTCATCAAAAGCTTGGTATCAGACAAATGAAACTGTTATGTGAGATTATCATTGTTAATATTGGATAAATTGCTATAAAACTAGATGTCAACCACTAAGGCAAGCAAGGGAAGGAGGGATGGGGAGGGAACAGGGTGGGGATCCGGTAGGGGCTAACTGGGCAATGTGTGCATGTATGTCTACAAAAGTTTTTTTTTTAATATTCTAGCTTTATTTTTTTAATTAATTTATTTTTTAAATTGGTGCATTGTAGTCATATATCAATCACATTGGAGTACAAAAATTGAGAGGATATACAAGCACACATCATCCAATTAGCCCTCCTCCAGCCCCCATCCCATTCCCTCCCCCTCTCTCCATCCCACACTTCTTTGGTGATTTACTTTGATACATTTGTTTATGTACCTCCTGCGTTTTAAAGAGGCTCCGTCCTCCAGTATTACATACCCTCTGATTGGTCACATTAGTTGCTTCACTATAGGGCCCTTTCTATAGCTCAACCTCTTCCTGTTGCCCTTTTCCTCCTAGTTATTGCTGATTAAGAGAAGCGTCTGATTTATATTTTCTGCGATATTTCTCTGTGCATGCTGCGTTGCAAGTACCAATCCCACTCTTGGTGGTCCCAGTAGTGGCCTGGCTACTCAATGGACTGATCCAGACCTTGCTGGCTCACGCAGCGGCCTTGCCTCATGGGAGGCCCCAGTTCTGGTCTCGCTGGCCCCTGAACCGGTCTAACCCCTAAACTGGCTTTGGTACCGACCTTGGAGGCCGCAGGAGTGAACTTGCCTCACGCCAGGCTCCGATGCTGGCCATTGGCCCCTGCACCGGTCTAACCCCTCGGCAGGCTCCGATCCCGGCCTCGGAGGCCCCAGCACCGTCCTAGCCTCATGGCAGGCTCCAATGCCGGCCTCGTTGGCCCCAGCACCAGCCTAACCCCTCGGCAGGCTCCGATCCCGGCCTCGGAGACCCCAGCACTGGTCATGCCTCAAGGCAGGCTCCGATGCCGGCCTCGCTAGCCCCAGCACCGGCCTAACCCCTTGGCAGGCTCCGATCACGGATTTGGAGGCCCCAGTACCGGCCTTGCCTCAAGGCAGGCTCCGATGCCGGCCTCACTGGTCCCAGCACCAGCCTAACCCCTCGGCAGGCTCCGATCCCGGCCTCGGAGGCCCCAACACTGGTAATGCCTCACGGCAGGCTCCGATGCTGGCCTCACTGGCCCCAGCACCGGCCTAACCCCTCGACAGGCTCTTATCCTGGCCTCAGAGGCCCCAGTACCGGCCTTGCCTCAAGGCAGGCTCCGATGCCGGCCACACTGGCCCCAGCACCGGCCTAACCCCTCGGCAGGCTCCGATCCCGGCCTCAGAGGCCTCAGCACTGGTCATGACTCAAGGCAGGCTCCGATGCCGGCCTCACCGGCCCCAGCACCAGCCTAACCCCTCGGCAGGCTCTTATCCTGGACTTGGAGGCCCAAGTACCAGCCTTGCCTCATGGCAGGCTCTGATGCCAGCCTCGCTGGCCCCAGCACCGGCCCAACCCCTCAGCAAGTTCCGTACCCGACCTCGGAGGCCCTAGCACAAGCCTTGCATCATGGCAGGCTCCAATGCTGGCCTCGCTGGCCCCAGCATCGGTCTAACCCCTCTGCAGGTTCCAATCCCGGCCACGGAGGCCTCAGTAGTGGCCTTGCCTCACAGCAAGCTCCGATGTCGGTCACTGGCCCCGGCGTCTGCCTAACCCCTCAGCAGGTTCTGACCATTGTCTCTGTGGTTATTATTTCAAAGGTTCCAATTGTAATGTATCAGATCTCTGCCTCCCCCAAATATTGGCCACTGGCATTGCCACTGCCTCCACCGTTTCAAATCCTTCCCAGGCTCTTTTTCCACTCTGAATGTTGTCCAGTGTTCCTAAGCATGCGTGATGGTAGCATTCGACATTTGGTGTAATTTCTTAAAAAAAAAATAAAGTTGGTAAGATCCGGTTTCTGCTTCTCCTGAATACAAGTCTCCACCACCATCGCGGAGAACTCTTTCAACACCGCATTTCTCCTTGGTCTCCGCTAAATTCTCTCCTTATATGTGATGTCTGAGATTCTTAACAATATAGAGAAATAGCAGTCCTCTTTCACGGCGAATTTTTCCATAAGTTCCAGTGCATTTAGATAAGTTTTGTCTGCATCTCCAGTGTCCTGGCATCCATAACGGCTTTCTTACCACCTCTCCAATATTTTTCTTTATCTTTTTCTGTTCTGGGCCCGGTTTCTCCAGGGGTCTGGCGTGCTACTCGCAGTTCGGCCTGGGGCCCAGAGTCCCGCGACCCGGGCCTCATCTGGCGTGCCCAGCCCGCGACCCCCGCCCAGAACCCAGCGTCTTACTGGGCCTGGTTTCTCCAGGGGTATGGCGTGCTATGCGCAGTTCAGCCGGGACCCAGAGTCCCGCGACCCGGGCCCCAGCTGGCGTGCCCTGTGCTCAACCCCCGCCCAAAACCCAGCATCTTACTGGGCATGGTTTCTCCAGGGGTCTGGCGTGCTACTCGCAGTTCGGCCTGGGGCCCAGAGTCCCGCGACCCGGGCCCCATCTGGCGTGCCCAGCCCGCGACCCCCGCCCAGAACCCCAAGTTGTTTTTTTTTTAATCCCACTATGATGTATATATACAGTGCACCAATAAAAAATAAAAAACCCCTTATTTGTAAACGTTTATATGGAATGTAACTCTTCATTGGAAATAAAAAATAAAATTTGTCTATTTACTATTGAATACACATAGGATTTCAATTTTCATTATACTGAGAAAAAAAGCTCTTTTGTGTTGGGAAAATAATGCTTCAAAAAAATTAGTAGGAAAACCCACCAGTATAATGTTTTGTCCTTCAATGACAGCACAGATTTGGGAACATACTGAGGATGAAGTTATGGACATCCACAGGTGAAATGTACAAGTGTAATTTAAAGAAATCTTTCCTTGTGATTGGAAATAGTTTTGAAATGAAGTAAACTGATTGGAGGTCGTCACATCTGCTTTAGTGAATTATGCCAAGGACATTATTATCTCCCTCCCCTCCCCTAAAAAAATAAAAAATATATGTATAATGTGCAAGACAAATATGGATTGAACAGAAAATGTTTCACATTTTGATCTATAGTCTAAGAATGAATCGATAGCTTGGTCAGACTAATGAATGGAATGTTCGCATCCTCAATTATCAGCCAATATAGGTACATCTCAAAGCCCTTCCTGAAACAGGAAAACCCAGGCGGTCATTTCCACATCCACCAGGGGAGGCTATGGGCACGAATTCACAATGGAGACAACTGCATTGCTGATCCACTGATCATACCAGCCTTGAGCGTTCTGGGCGAGATGAAGGTCAATGTAGCAGTTTGTGTCCCAAATTGTAACCAGTGATCTAGTAAACTGCCATCAGCCCTATTATTATCAATAAGTAATCATAACGCATTAAAAAGTTACTTGCAATCCTGTAGAATTAGGCGTAAGTTGTTGTAAAATAAAAAACAAACGAACCTGTTTTGTCAGAACTGGCAGTGTAAAGAAGGCAGCACTGGAAGTGTCTGAGTCATCTGTAATGCCAAGTATCCTTCATAAACTCTTAATGTGGTTAGGCTTTGGAACCCGGTGTTTGGAATCTCAGACTTACACGCTTTTCCCATAGGTCACACAACCTATGATCTTCACTCAGCCTTATTATTTATTTATTTTATTGGAGACTGAACCCAGGGAATAAAATAGGCCTAGGGTGCAGCTCAGAGGTAAATGCCTATTCATTCAGTTTTCAGTACCAAATACATTACGTGTGTGTGTGTGTGTGTGTGTGTGTGTGTGTGTGTGTGTGTGTACACACATATGTATATATACCACATATATATATACATACATATATATATATATATTTTTTGTGGTAACTGGGGATGGAACCCATTCTACCTCTAAGCTACACCCCTAGCCCTATTTTTTCTTCTTTACTGTGAAGCAGAGTCTCACTGAGTGGCAAAGGGCCTCACTAAGTAGCTGAGGTTAGCTGCAAACCATGATCCCCCTGTCTCACCCTTCCAAATGCTGGGATTATAAGTGTGTGACACCATGCCTGGCTTAAATATTATTTTATATGGAGATGTACAGTCACTACTTCTGTGAGCCTAAAAGGGAACACAAAGGCAAATGATCAGCAATTTTTATAAAATCATGATAGATGTGACATAATTCATGACATTGAATTGCTTTTTTCAGGAGTCCCTGAAACTGAATTAATTCATCTAATAAAAAAAACTCAAGAACTGGTGAATAAAAATTATGACTTGAAAATGATGATCCATCATTTGAACTTACAAATGAGTCGATATCAAACAGAATTTGGGTGTTCATCCAAAGAAGAAGTAATGTTTTCAATTATGGAAAATCAGACCTTTTTTATCCTTTTACTGTTGAGTCAATTTATAATTCTCAGGGGTTCTTATTTATTATAATTTAGCTAAAAAGATGCATCCAAAGCACAGTTGTTCTAAAAATCATTTCATTTCCTTCCTTCCCCATAATAAAGAAAAAAAAAGACCCTGTGTAAAACACTGGGGTCATATATAAGGTCAATTATTGGAAGTCTATCTCATCTGCTTCATTTTCTATCCTGTTCCTAAGAGTTATAGCTCTTACTTATCAATACACAAACTTTCCTTCTGGGAAGATGGCGACGGAGAAAAGTGGCACTTATGAGTCCCACTAACAATTGATCTCTATTACCACAAAACCAGCGCCTTTCAGAGTCAGAAAACACCACCAGCAAAGAAATAAAAACTGTAAATACAAGGGACAGAGAAAAAGAGTGCTGAAAAAACGAGACATCAGAAAGAAACCAGCCCACAGTGCCGTGGCCGGATCCACGGCGCGGAGCAGCTGCAGCTGCGGTGTGGAGCGGCACTGGATTGGCTCCATCTGCCCTCACAGCACCAGGCTCCAGAGAGGAGGGAGACTCAGAACAGAGCTCAAAACCAGAGAGGAGGTACACCGGCCTCACGGCCTAGGACACAGCAGCAGCACCTTACTGCTGGTGGCAGCGGCGAGTTCATTGGACGGCTTTAGACCAATGCACTCTGGAGCCACAAGGCTCCAGAGAAGAGGGGTGGACAGCGAGCCGAGGTTAGCAGTTGCTGAACAGCCGGGCAGCAGTCAGCAGTTTTTTCAAAATAGAAAAAACCGGGATTCTCCCAAATATAGTCTATGAAGCCAATATCACACTAATACCCAAACCAATACAGCAGACATACAGCAGATACAGCCCATACAGCAGACAACTAAGCAAAGAAGAATAAACAATACTCAAACAGAAATAAAATGTTAACATGTTAGGAATTAAAAATTATCTCTCTATAATCACACTGAAAGTAAACGGCCTCAACTCTCCAATAAAAAGACATAAAGTGGCAAAATGGATTAGAAAACAGAACCCACCCATCTGCTGCTTACAAGAAACACACCTGACAAGTAAAGATCTGAACAAACTCAAGGTAAAGGGCTGAAGCACGGTAATCCATGCTAATGGAACTCGAAGACAAGCAGGAGTAGCAACTATGATATCAGACAAGTTAGACTTCAAACCCAAACTTATTAGAAGAGACAAAGAAGGTCATATTTTACTGGTAAAACGAATAATCCAGCAAGAGGAAATAACAACAATCAACATCTATGCCCCAAACATAGGGCCAGCTACTTTCATAAATCAACCTCTTTGTGACATGAAGTCACACATAAATCCCAACACAATAATACTGGGAGACTTCAACACACCTCTCACAATATTAGACCAATCTTCCAGATAAAGGGTCAGTAAAGATGCCTCAGAACTAAAGAACACCATTAACCAAATGGACCTGTTGGGCACACATAGAATATTTCACCCAACTACAGCAGAGTTTACATTTTTCTCAGCTGCTCATGGAACCTTCTCCAAAATAGATCACATCCTGGGACACAAAATGAGCACTAGAAAATTCAAAAAATGTTGGGGACTTCCGGGAAGATGGCGACCGAGAAAAGCGGGGCTTAAGAGCTCCGCTAACAACAAATCTCCATTACCACAAAATCAGCGCCTTTCATAGCCAGAAAACACCATCACCAGTGAAACAAAAAATCACCAGGCTCCAGAGAGAAAGCGGACTGAGAAGAGAGCCACAGAGGAGATAACCGGCCTCGCGCCTGAGGACGCGGCAGACGCAGCAGCAGCGCCATACAGCCGGCGGCACCGGCGAATTCACGGGACGGCTACAGCAAGCCGAGGTGAGCCACTGCGGAACAGCTAGGCGGGATTTCTCCGCGCAGAGAGCATCTAAAGCTCCCAGTGGCCGAGCTCAGCACACACTGCAGGGATTCAGAGTAGAAATCAAAATCAAGAAGAAAAACGCCAGCCCCATAGCCGAGGGCGTAGCAGCGGCGCCATATTGCCACTGGCAGCAGCAGCAGCGAATTCAGCGAGGCCAGTACAGCTACATCTGCGTACTCAAGAACAGTGAGTCAAATTGTGGGCCACAGAGGAGAAATCCCAGTACTGTACTCCCTGGGACTTGACCCAGTGGGGGAGGGGCGGTGGCAGAGAGATCACACCATAGGAGAACGTGCAACCTGGCACCCCCCAGAGTCTAAAGCAGCCTCTATCGACTCTCTGGGTCGGAGACTCTGTGATAAAACCTAGTAAAGGAGTAGTGGGGTCCGAGATACTACTGACTCGAGATCCAGAACACCTTACGGGAAGTCATAGTGACCCAAGGGAAGAACCCAGAGAAGGCACAAACATCGGAAATCATGGGAAAGAGGAATAATACGGGAGCAATTAATGCCCACAACCCCACAACATCAGAACTCGATAAAACTGAAAATCAGAGATTTCTAGAAGATCAAATCAGGAAAATAACTGTAGAAATAATAGAGGTGCTTCAAAAAGAACTCAGAGAGAGCCAAAAAGAGATAAAGGATGCAATTAATGAAGTAAAGACCTCAATTCAAAGCACAAACAACCGATTAGAACACATGGAGAACAGAATCTCGCTCTTAGAAGATGAGCAATCCAAAAATGAACTCATAGTTTCTAATCTAGGAAAAAATATCCGACAGCAGGAATCTGATATTGAAGAAATATTGTCCCATTTTAAGAGAGCTAATCTAAGAATAATTGGAATAGAGGAGGGAAAAGAAAGTGAAACCAAAGGGATCAACAATCTCTTCAAGGAAGTAATAGAAAATTTTCCAAACATAGAGCAAGAGGTTGATACAAAGGTCCAGGAAACTTATAGAACTCCCTTTAGACAGGATCGGAGAAGAGGATCCCCACGCCACATAATTGTCAAAATGACCAATGTGGAAGCCAAGCAGAGAATCTTAAAGGCAACAAAAGCAAAGGGCCAAGTGACATTCAGAGGCAAACCAATTAGAATCACTCCAGACTTCCCAAACCAAGTTATGAGAGCCAGAAGGGCTTGGAGTAACATATTCCAAACTCTGAAAGAAAACAACTTCCAGCCAAAAATTTCCTACCCAGCAAAACTTTCTATCAAATTAGATGGAGAAATAAGAAGCTTCCATGACAAACAGAAACTGAAGGAATTTATGTCTTCAAAACCAGCACTAGAGAAAATACTCAAAGAGATTAACTACAAAGAAGAAATAGGTAACACACACCAGAACCAGAGAAACAAGAGTTTCCATCCAACAGACAATTAAGATTGGTTATCTGTGGAGATTCATTATTTATGTTGGTCTTTTACCTATCTCTAAATGGTATTGTTTGCCTTTATTGTTGTTAATTTTTAGGATTTCTAGTTGGAATATTAATATACCTTCAGATATAGCAATTGGAAATATTTTATCCCATTCTATTAGTAACTGTTAACTCTGTTTACATTGTCTTTGGATATACAATTTTTTATTTTTTTATTTTTTTAGGGAGTCTGTATACTCCTCTGTTGCCTGTGTCATTGAAATCATAACCAAGAAATCACTGCCAATTTCAATGTTGTGAGGTTTTATGACCCAGATTTTCTCCTAAAAGTTTATAGTCTTAAGATTTGTATTTAGGTCTATTATCTATTTTGAGTTAATATTTGTATATGGGATTAGGTAAGGGTCCAATTTTATTCTTTTCCATGTAATTATTATTTTTTAACAATATTTAGTTAAAAGATTATCATTTCCACCACCAAATGTTCGTGGAAACCTTGTCAAAAATAACTTGACAATATAGGGAAGAATTTAGCTCTAGGCTTTTATTCAACTCCAATGGTTTATATATCTGCATTTAGAATAGTACTACACTGTTTCAATTATTGTAGATTTATATGGTTTGAAATCAGAAAATATATATCTTCTAGCTTTGTTCTTTTTCAAGATTGTTTTGGGTACCTAGACTCCATATTCCATATTAGGATAGATTTTTTTCTGAAAAATAAATATATAAATATATGATAGTTTCACCTAAAAAATAGAAAAAATATTCTCTGGTAAGAAAGAAAGCAAAAAGAAATATTGAAATGTTATCTTTAAGTCATCAAAAGCTTGGTATCAGACAAATGAAACTGTTATGTGAGATCATAATTTTTAATTTTAGATAAATTGCCATAATACTAGATGTCAACTACTAAGCCAAGCATGGGAGGGAGGGATAGGGAGAGAATGGGGTGGGGATTGGGTGGGGGCTGACTGGGAAAAGTGTACATGTATGTCTACAAAAGTATGTATCCTACTATGATGTATGAATACAGTGCACCAATAAAAAAAAATAGTCTGCAAAAAAAAAAAATGTTACATACTTCCCTGTATCATTTCAGACCATAATGGAATGAAACTAGAAATCAACTCTAAGAAGACCCAGAGAAACAACATAAACATGTGGAGACTGAACACCACACTTCTGAATGAAGAATGGGTATCATAGAAGATGTAAGAGAAGAAATCAAGACATTTCTAGAAACAAATGAAAATAAAGATACAACATATCAAGACCTCTGGGACACTTTGAAGGCAGTATTAAGAGGAAAATTTATATTACTGAGTGATCACATAAGAAAAACAAAAAATCTTCAAAGAAAGAACCTAATGACACACCTCAAAGCCCTTGAAAAGCAGGAACAATTGAACCCCAAAGCCAGCAGAAGACAGGAAATTATTAAAATTAGAGCAGAAATTCATGAAATAGAAAATAAAAACAATACAGAAAATCAACAAAACAAAAGCTGGTTTCATGAAAAAATTAACAAGGTAGATAAACCACTAGCCAACCTAACTAAGAAAAAGAGACAATCAACCCAAATTACGAAGATAAGAGATGAAAAAGGAGACATTACTACTGACAGCATAGAAATCCAGAGGATTATCAGAAACTACTTTGAAAAACTATACTCCAACAAAATGGAAAATCTGGAGGAAATCGACAACTTCCTATATAAATATAACCTTCCTAAACTGAGTCAAGAAGATGTAGAAGAGGTAGCCTATTCAACAAATGGTGTTGGCAAAACTGGTTAACCATATGCAGAAAATTGGAAATTAATCCCACTTTCTCACCCTGTACAAAAGTCAACTCAAGATGGATCAAAGACTTGGAAATCAAACCAGAGACCTTGAAGCTCCTTGAAGAGGGCATAGGTCCAACACTGCAACACATAGGCATAAATAAACACTTCTTAACAAGACCCCAAAGGCACAACAAATTAAAAGGTGACTCAATACATGGGATTGCATGAAACTGAGGAGCTTCTGTTCAGCAAAGGAAACTATCAAGAACCTCAATCGAGAGCCAACAGAATGGGAGAAGATTTTTGCCACCTACATCTCCGATAGAGGACTAATATCTAGAATATACAGAGAACTCAAGAAACTCAACACTAAGAAGACAAAGCATCCAATAACAAAATGGGAAAGTGAACTGAATAGACACTTCACAAAAGAAGAAATTCAAATGGCCAATAAATGCATGAAAAAATGCTCAACATCATTGGCAATCAGAGAGATGCAAATCAAAACTACCCTGAGATTTCACCTAACTCCAACTAGAATGGCAATCATTCAAAACACAAACAACAACAGATGCTGCCGAGGATGTTGAGAAGTGGGAATTTTAAGACATTGTTGGTGGGATTGCAAATTAGTGCAACCACTTTGGAAAACAGTATGGAGGATCCTCAGAAGAATGGGAACAAATCTACCATTCGATCCAGCAATACCACTTCTGGGTATCTATCCAAAAGAAAAGAAACCAAACTACCAAACTAATGCATGTGTATCTATCTTCATAACTGCACGATTCACCATAGCCAAACTGTGGAACCAGCCAAGATGTCCATCAACAGATGAATGGATTACAAAACTGTGGGATATGTACACAATGGAATTTTACTCAGCCATTAAAAAAACTAAATGACATCATTTTCAGGGAAATGGATGGAAGTGGAGGACATTATGCTAAGTGAGATTAGTCAGTCACAAAAATGAGAAAGCAGATGCTTTCCCTAATATGTGAGAGGGAGAAATAGGTCATAACAGGAACTCTAGATAAAAAAGGAAATCCTACAGAGCAGCAAACAAGGCAACCTAAAGGAGGAGAAAGGAGGGGGGAAGAGAAAAATCTCTAAAACACACAAAGTACTTAAAAAATATGGCAGTCAACCACTAAGCCAAGCAAGGGAAAGAGGGACGGGGAGGTAATGGGGTGGGAATTGGGTAGGGGTTAAATCAGCAATGTGTACATACTTGTACACACAAGTTTTTCACCACAATATGATGTATGAATATAATGCACCAATAAAAATTAAAAGATAGAAATAAAAATAAAAATAAACAAAAAAATAAAGAATTTTATTAAAAAGATAGATATACAGAAGACATTAAAGCCCCATGCCATTCAGAAATGGCACAGGGATCTATTCGAGCAAATTCACCAAAGGGACGACACGTGGACCCAGCTTAATAATAAGATAATTAATAATTATTAATATATAATATTAATATATAATAATTAATAATCAGAGCTTTCTCAAATCTTCCTAAGCCATTACCAATACTGGTACATTTAGTCCTTTTTATTTTGAACCAGGGTCTTGCTGAGTTTTTGAGGCCTTTCTCAGTCTCCGAAGTATTAGGATTATAGGCACCACACCTGGCTGTGAACACTTCAATTTTCTTTTTTTTTTTTTTTTTCTTGTAGTGCTTTCGGCTGGTCTGTTCTTTTTTGTGTGTTTTTTTGCGTGGTCATATGGCACATTTCTCAATAATTTTACTCTTCTTCCTCATTTTCGGAACTTATCTGGCCTCTGATATCCCAGTTCGGTTAGCAACACGACTCCTCCGTCAAGTCCAGAACCCGGGGTGAGCCAGAAGGGATCCCACTCCACCCCAGCCTACAGGATCAGGGAAGTGGGCTCCTTCCTAGTTCCTACCAGCTGCTCCTGTCCAGTTTTTCTCCTGCATGCCCTCCACCTTCCACGGCTCCGGACTGGCTGTGGTGTCAGTGATTGACACCTGATCCCTCCAATAAAAGACTCGACAATGCAGCCACGTTCCTATTGGTGGAGATTCGATTAAAACCCAGTAGTTGCCAAGAGCAACGTTTGTGAAAGCAGCTTTGACTCTGTTTGGTCAAGGCCAAAACAGAGCCAACTGCAGAAGTTGTTGTTGGGAAGTCTTTTGGGAGAAAAGACTTCTGTATTTGAGCCAGAGAAAGCACAATAGTGCGATTGGGTGATAGTCTTATGTCCCTGCCCGGGACCAGGCCACCTCCAGGAGCAAGGATACTCCAGCGGGTTCAGAAAGCCAGCCGGAGGCTGTTGGTAAGTAGAACCCACTGGTCCTGCCCTAGCCTGGTGGTGCCTGGACTAAGGGTAAGAAGTTAGTGCTGGTTTGGGATTTGTCCTGAGACTGACACGAGGCAGGGCATGAGAGGGCGCGGTTTTCAGTTTGACCTGACCTGAGTTTTCCTTTTGTAAAGAATCTTGTCCCGCGTTCTTCACAGACAGACAGGAATTACTGTCTGTTTAGCAGCTTTTGCTCTGTGTCGGGGAGTGTGCTCCACTGCTGGATCCCCCATAGGAAATCTTCCTGACTTCTCCCTTTTCCACCCACCCCATCCACCCATTGGCATATCCACCGATTCCACCCACCATATGTACCTGTAAGTGGTGCCCACCCGACCTCCAGCGTCTGGCTGCCTGGCCTGCTCCGTAAACAGCTCCTCGCTAGCTACTCTGCCTTCACCCTTGCTCTCACCCGAGGTCCATTCTCTGCATGGCATCAGTCATGCCTAACATGTGCCATGCCTGGGTGGGATCCCCAGCACTATACCCCCAGGAAAAGTTGGTAGAATCAAGTTGTAGGTGAGCAGTAGGGAGGTATCAGAGGATTAGGGGACCAGGACCCTAGAGGAAATAAGAAGGACAGCAGGGGTATTCAAAGGATGAGACTGGGAGTATGAGCACACAGCGACAGAGTGGGCATGGGAAGATTTGGAGGGAAGCAAGGCAGGCAGAAGGAACAGAAAGGGGGAGGCCTGAGTGGAGCTGGTGGGGGAGGGGTGGGCGGTTGAGGGCACTGGGTTCTAAGGAGGGCAGTGGCACACTCAGGCTTGCGTCTTATTTTTATTTGTGTGTGTGTGTGTGTGTGTGTGTGTGTGTGTGTGTGTGTCACACGTGTGCTACTGGGGTGGAACCCAGGGGCTTTTCTACCTCCAGGATACACTCCCAGACCTATTTTATACTTTATTTGGAAACAAGGGCTAAGTTGCTGAGAGCATCACTAAGCAGCTGAGGCTGGCTTCTAACTTGTGCGATCCTCCTGTCTCTGCCTCCCAAGTGCTCGATTACAAGTCGGCACTAGCATGCCGGGCTCTAGGTTTGAGTTTTACAATAATTATTTTGAACCCGGCGTGGTGGCACAGGCTTGTAATTCCAGCATTTGGGAGGCTGAGACTGGAGGATCGCAGTTCATGGATAACCTCAGCTACTTAGGCCCTTGAATAGTTTGGCACAATCAATAATGTAGAACATATTGTCTTTTGGGAAAAAAATCTTGTGACCTCATTTTTCATTCTTTGTTGGCAAATTGAAGATAATAATGAGCAACCAATAAGGTTAA
>NC_137796.1:47233111-47263111 GCF_963383645.1 Muscardinus avellanarius
ACAGGTGGCTCCAAAGGGCAAATTCCAGAAGGCACAGGCACGCCCAGGACTTGGAGAATACGGCCTCTCATGGAATCTCCTTTAACTCTTTTCAGAACTTTCCGTTCCTAGGGCTTAGTCCATATGGCTGGCATGGGGAGATATGGCGATCCAAGGACCTGTGATGGAGGTCTCCCGGGTTTTGTCTGCATTGCCATCCAGAGTCTGAAAGCTTAAACAAGCTCACAACACAGTTTAGTAGATAAAAACCAAAAAGTAACATGAAGTTTTTAGATTTAGTTGTCAGATGTACTTCTCTAGCTGCTGAGCACTTTTCCTCAAATGATAGGCTTATTAGAAGCCTATTCCTCTTTTAATAAACCATTTTCCTATCACAAACCCTCTGCAACTTTCTTTTACTCTTTTCTGATTACCCTGATTCTCTCTTTCCCATTTGGGACAATCTTAGGAAAAGCTCTTCTTCATACAAAAATGCTTTCTTACTCTTACAGTATTTCCCTTCTTCATACTTGCACATTTATTATATCTGTCCTTTGTTCTGACATATTCATTTCTTAACCACGTGGTGTCTCCCTGTCTCAGGCAGCGCACATACTGGGTGCAAAGGTCAAGAATCTTCCTAGTCTTTCGGCTCTATTGTATTGGGAACTATTAGCTGCTCATCTACTAGGCTGCTTTGAAGTCACACACAAAGTTTATCTTCTCTGTATCTAGGCCAGATCACAAGGAGAGGGGGTAAACAGAGGCACCAGTTGCCTCCCTTGCAAGTTTTTAGGGCTAATGGCGTCAGCTGACTCTTAAGGCTTTTACTATAGGTTAATGATTAGACTGAAGGTCAGAGATAGAGAGGAATTCTGCGTTTGTAATTGCTGTTGCTGGAATGCTTCCACAGCATCTGAATTCTGACTAGATTTACATCTTTGAGCAAAGCCGAGGACGTTTAGAGGCTTAGACAAATTACTAGAAAATTTATTTTCCACAGACTCAGTTTCTCTCACAGTCCTGATCTTACATTACCGGAGCAATTCATGTGGAAAGTTAAAAGAATCATTACCAAAAGAATAATCGTTATGAAAGAATATCTAACAGTGGGGGAGTACTTTGGCCAGAGACAACACTTCCCCTCGTGGCTCTGCTTCTTTAAGCTTAGCCAATTTCTTGTGTGGGAAATATCTTCACACAGATACCAAGGAAAAGGAAGTAATGGCGGCAGCTAATGGCATTATATATAAATTATTACAAGTGATGGAGGAAACACTGTTCAATTTCAGTTTAATTCAGAACTTAACATTGGTAACTTTTGTTCCTTGTGTAGTACTGGAGATTGAAACCAGAGATATTCTACCTCTGAGCTTTTAAATATTTTTGTTTATTTTTTGTTTTTTATGTATATCTATTTTTATTGGTGCATTGTAGTCAAACATCACAATGGAGTACAAGACTTGTGAGGGTATACCAGCAACATCATCCAATTAACCCGTATCCCCTCCCTGTCCCATTCCCTCCCTCTCCCTTGATCCCATGCTTGATTTGGTGATTAACTTTGATTCATTTGTTTACATATATCATGCATTTTAAAGAGATTCCAGGGTCTCCGCGTGCTTCCCACTGACAGCATGGCACACTACAACTTCAAGAAGATTACGGTGGTCCCGTCTGCCAAGGACTTTATCGACCTGACATTATCTAAGACTCAACGAAAGACTCCAACAGTTATTCATATACATTACCAAATTCATCGCATTAGACACTTTTATATGAGAAAAGTTAAATTTACTCAACAGAATTACCATGACAGATTCTTACAGATTTTCCCAAATTGGATGACATCCATCCATTTTATGCTGATTTGATGAATATTCTCAATGACAAGGATCATTACAAGTTGGCTCTAGGACAAATAAATATTGCCAAAAATTTAGTGGACAATGTTGCTAAGGATTATGTATGGCTTAGGAAATATGGTGATTCCCTCTACTGCTGCAAACAGCTGAAGCACGCTGCCCTCGGCCTAATGTGCACTATCATTAAGAGGCAGAGGCAGAGTTTGGAGTATTTGGAACAAGTGCACCAGCATTTGTCCCATTTGCCCACCATTGACCCAAATACCAGGACCCTGATTCTGTGTGGATATCCGAACATGGGGAAGTCCAGCTTCATCAACAAGGTGACGAGAGCAGATGTGGATGTTCAGCCCTATGCATTCACCACCAAGTCTCTGTTTGTTGGGCATATGGATTATAAGTATCTGCGTTGGCAGGTCGTAGACTCTCCGGGGATTCTGGACCATCCCTTGGAAGATCGGAACACCATCAAAATGCAGGCCATTACTGCCCTGGCCCACCTCCGTGCCGCCATTCTCTATGTGATGGATTTGTCTGAGCAGTGTGGACATGGGCTGAAGGAGCATCCGACCTCTCTTCATCAATAAGCCTCTCATAGGTGTGGCAAACAAATGTGACGTGAAGTGACTCACGGAGCTTCCCGAAGAAGACCAGAAAATATTTGTAGACTTGCAGGCCGAAGGCTTCCCTGTCATAGAGACCAGCACCCTGACCGAGGAAGGTGTCATTAAAGTTAAGACTGAGGCTTGTGATAGGCTTTTGGCTCATCGAGTGGAAACCAAAATGAAAGGAAATAAAGCGAATGAGGTGCTGAACAGATTGCATTTGGCTGTACCAAACAAGAGAGATGATAAGGAAAGGCCCTGTTTCATCCCAGAAGGAGTGCTGGCGCACAGGAGGAGGATGGAAATTGCGGAGCAGCCCAAGAAGAAGCGGGATCGAGATCTTGAGCTGGAGATGGGAGATGATTATATTTTGGATCTTCAAAAATACTGGGATTTAATGAATTCTTCGGAAAAATACGATAAAATACCAGAGATCTGGGAAGGCCATAATGTAGCCGATTATATCGATCCTGCTATCATGAAGAAATTAGAAGAGTTAGAAAAAGAAGAAGAGCTAAGGACAGCTGCTGGAGAGTATGATAGTGAATCTGAGAGTGAGGACGAGGAAATGGTGGAAATCCGACAGCTGGCGAAGCAGATCAGAGAGAAGAAGAAGCTGAAAATCCTGCAGTCCAGAGAGAAGAATACGCGGGGGCCCCGGATGCCGCGGACTGCCAAGAAGTTTCAGCGGACGGTCTTGGAAAGCGAGATGCGCAGCCTCGGGGTCAACATGGACGACAAAGACAATGCCCATTATGCAGTGCAGGCAAGAAGATCTCGGAGCGTCACTAGGAAAAGAAAGCGGGAAGAATCGGTTCTGCCTTCTTCCGTAGCCCGGAGCCGGAGCTGCTCTCGCACTCCACGTGATGTTTCCGGTCTTCCGGATGTCAAGATGGTAAAGAAAGCCAAGACAATGATGAAGAACACACAGAAGAAGATGAACCGCTTGGGGAAGAAAGGAGAGGCAGACAGACACGTGTTTGACATGAAGCCCAAGCACTTGCTCTCTGGGAAGAGGAAAGCTGGTAAAAAGGACAGGAGATAGCATTCTGTCGGCAGACACAGTTGGCGAGACCGTCCTGTTTATTTCTCGGTTTGGTGTGGTATGGATTCATGAATTGGAACCCTAATCTATTAACTCAAAAGACCGTGGAAATGACTGAAGTGCTTGTTGCTTTGCTGAGAGCTGGTAAACTGTTTAGACGTGGGGAATTTTTGTCACTTCATAATACTACAGTTATGTGTAGTAGACTGTTACTGTACTTAATGGAGTTTCGATTGCTTCAGATTTGCAGATCTGAAAAATGTATTGGTGTGGTGAGGTTATTTTTGATCGTGAAAAAATTCTTTTATAAGATAGAAATTTGGCTCATCACACATGAATAGCCATCTTTGTGAGGAAAGCTTCTCCACTCTAGGGATGTAGGCAGAAGGTGGCCAGTCCTGTCCTGCAGGCTTGGGGAAAGACACATTTAGGGTGCTTTAGAATCCAGAGCGTAAAATACTCTCTTAAATTATTTTCTAGCCCATTTGTACAATGTATCATTGTAATCTATCTTCAGCTATTTTATCCAAAATAAACCTGTATAGGCAAATAGTTAAAAAATAAATAAATAAATTCCATCTTCCCACATCCCATCCCCTCTGATTGGTCACATTAATTGCTCTCTCATGGGGCCCTTTCTTCAACTAGATTTCCTCCTTACCCATTTCTTCCTAGTTTTTGCATATTAGGGAAAGCATCTGATTTTCTATTTTCTGTGATGATTCTTTAAGTATGCCACATTGCAAGTTCAGATCCTGCTCCTGAAGGCCCCGGTGCCAGCCTGGCCCCCTGGCAGACTCTGATCCCAGCCTCGCTGGCTCAAGTACCAGCCTTGACTCACAGCAGGCCCCAATCCCAGCCTCGCTGGCCCCAGTTCTGGCCTAACCCCTCAGTAGGCTTCGATCCCAGACTCGGAGGCCCCAGCAATGGCCTGGCCTCACGGCAGGCTCTGATCCCAACCTCACTGGCCCCGGCACAGGCCTAACCCCTCTGATCCTGGCCTCAAAGGCGCCAGCACCAGCCTTGCCCCATGACAGGCTCCAATCCTGGCTTCGTTGGCTCCAGCACCGGCCTCATCCCTGGGCAGACTCTGGTCCGGGCCTCAGAGACTCCCACACTGACCTTGCCTCAAGGAAGGCTCCAATCCCAGCCTCGCTTGTCCCAGTACCAGGCTCATCCCTTGGCAGACTTCGATCCCAGCCTCGGAGGCCCCAGCAGCAGCCTTGCCTCATGTCATACACTGATCCCAGCCTCACTGGCCCTGGAACCAGCCTCACCCCTCGGCAGGCTCCAATCCAGGCCTCTGAGGCCCCAGCACCCGCCTTGCCTTACGGCAGGCTCCAATCCCGGCCGTGCTGGCCTTGGCTCTGGACTCACTACTTGGCTGGGTCCAAGGCTGAGGATGGTCTTGAGCTTGCAATCCTCCTCTTCTCTCTCAGCTTTCCAAGTACTGGAATTACAGGTATGTTCCACCATGCCTGACTTAGTACTTACATTTCTAATTCGAACAAGTCTCTTTCTGTAGCCATTTGCTGCTACCAAGTCAGCTGTGGTGATATAAAGAATGCAGGATCTGCTGGACAGGTAAAAATCTACCAGTGTCAGGCCATCCTCAAAAATGTGTTTAATTTTCCCTTAAAATGGAGGAAATGAGCGCTGTTAACTTAGGCAATAGGTAGATTTTTAAATTTATCTTTATGACATATATATTTTTCTGAGTGTGAGTCTGGGGATGGGACCCAGGAGCATTTAATCTCCGAGCTAAACCCCCTGTCCTATTTTTATTCTTTAATTTGAAACAGGATCTCACTAAGTTGCAAAGGGCCTCACTAAGTAGCTGAGGCTGAGAACCATGATCCTCTGGTCTTAGCCTCCCGAATGCTGGGATAACAAGTGTGTGCCACCAGGCCAAGATTAAATTTATTTTTAAACCACGGAAAGGAAAGGGCATATGACAGAAGACAGGCCACTGACCTTGCATTTCCTGTGCCAGCTGATACCCACGCCATTTCTCATTGGCCACAATGTGCCCAAAAATATGTGTACTGGACCCGTGTGGTCAGGAGGATGCCTTTCCATAGGTGGTCTCGACCTAATGAGGAAAATGCAATTCACCTCTTAAGCCAGCCTTTCTGCACACAGCCCAAGGTACACTGGAAAGCCAGGGACTCTAGCAGGAGCCTGTCTGCTTAATGGTCTTTCAAAGATGGAACTGTGTGCTAAAGTCTAAGAACCTGGAGATTATGGCCCTGGCAGCTGTGATCCTCATTTTCAGAACTTGTCTGGCCTCTGATATCCCAGATTGTTCAGTGCCATGGCTCCTCTGTCCAGTCCAGGACCTGAGATAAGCCAGCAGGGAGACCCCTCCACCCCAGCCTAAGGATCAGGGAAGCATACTCCTTCCTGATTCCTACCAGCTGTGCAGGTCCAGTTTTTCTTCCTGCCCACCCTCCACCTTCCATGGCTCTGGATTGGCTGCCGTTTCAGAGAGTGACACCTGAACTCTCCAATAAGAGCTAGACAATGCAGCTGCTTTCCCATTGGTGGAGATTCAAAAACACCCGCTAGTTGCCAAGAGCAACATTTGTGAAAGCAACTTTGACTCTGATTGGTCGAGGCCTAAACAGAGCCAACGGCAGTTGTTGTTGTTGGACAGTCTTTTGAGAGAAAAGGCATCTGGATTTAAGCTAGAGAAAGCGCAATAGTGCGATTGGTGATAGGCTTCGGTCCCTGCCCTAGACCAGGCCACCTCCAGGAGCAAGGATGCTCCAGAGGCTTCAGAAAGGCCGCCGGAGCCTGTTGGTAAGTAGATCCCACTGGTCTTGCCCTCACCGGGTGGTGCCTAGAGTTAAGGGTAAGAAGTTGGGGTAGGTTAGGGGTTAGTCCTGAGACTAAGACTGAGGCAGGCGGGGCATGAGAGGGCGTGGTTTTCAGTTTGAGAAGACCTGAGTTTTCCTGTTGTAAAGAATCTCTGTCCTGGGTTGGCTGCAGACAGACAGGAATCACTCTGTTAGCAGCTTTTGCTCTGTGTTGGGGACTGCGCTCCTGCCAGGCGCAGACCAGCTCCAGTGCTGGATCCCCCATAGGGAATCATCTTGACTTTTCCCTTTTCCACCCACCCCATCTACCCATTGGCATATCCACCGATTCCACCCACCATATGTACCTGTAAGTGGTGCCCACCGACCTCCAGCGTCTGGCTGCCTGTCCTGCTCCCTAAACAGCTCCTCGCTAGCTTCTCTGCCTTCAGCCTTGCTCTCACTCGAGGTCCATTCTCTGCATGGCGTCAGTCATGCCTAACATGTGTCATGCCCTGGGTGGGATCCGCAGCACTATACCCCAGAAAAAGTTGGTAGAACCAAGTTGTATGAGAGCAGTAGGGAGGTATCAGAGGATTAGGGACCAGGACCCTTGAGGAAGAGAGAAAGACAGCAGGGGTGTTCAAAGGATGAGACGGGGAGTATGAGCACACAGCGACAGAGTGGGCATGGGAAGATTTGGAGGGAAGCAAGGCAGGCAGAAGGAACAGAAAAGGGGAGGCCGGAGTGGAGCTGGTGGGGCAGGGGCGGGCAGTTGAGGGCACTGGGTTCTAAAGGCATTGGCATGATCAAACTTGCGTATTATTCTTTTTGTGTGTGTTTTGTACAGGGGTGGACCCCAGGGGCTTTTCTACCTACAGGCTATACTCCCAGACCTATTTTATATTTTATTTGGAAACAGGTTCTCACTAAGTTGCTGAGAGCCTCACTAAGTAGTTGAGGCTGGCTTTGAACTTGTGCAATCCTCCTGTCTCAGCCTCCCAAGTGCGGTGATTGCAAGCGTCTGCCACCCCATCCGGCAATGATAATTTTACTAATTCAAATCAGCATGTTACTGAGTTTTTATCCAAAGCATTAACATTCAGAACAGTTTCCACTGTGTGCAGATATACACAACTGATTGACAGCCTATGGTGGCACTGTCTAGAAGTTAGACAGGTGACTGGCGTGGCCAGGGCAGCTGCTCTGGGAAGGACTACAGGGCCCCATGGTGGGCAGGTGCAGTGGCGCCCCCTGGTGGATGCACTGTCTGGCATATGGGGCTTGGGAATGGGAAGGCAGAGTGGGGCTCCTGGTGGGCTGGATCCCTGGTGGTCAGTACAGGTTTCCCTCCCACGTGGTGATGGTGATGGCGACAGGACCAGGTGATTCCCACCCCCCATGCCAGTGACCTGTGTTTTGTTTGTGCAGAAAAACATCTTCCCTTGTGTCCGGCCGGCAGCTGACATCGATCCCAAGCCAGCTGTGCCCTGCACACCTGCTCCCTGCAGCCCTAGCCAGTCTTCAGAGAGACCAAGGTGAGTCTCAGATGGCCAGGCACTGAGGTTATCCCTGGCTCAGCACCAGGTCCTGGATCCTGGAACTGTTCAAAGTGGCCAGAAAAATCACAAGACTTATCTTTAGAAAAATTTACCACAGTGCTGTGGTGCTGCACCTAATCTGGCTTCTCTGAGGGCTCATGGACTTGGGGATCTAGTCAAGTAAAGTGCACGATGTTCTCACATTTCAGGATAGGATGCAATTAGTATATTTTGAAATATAAGCATTAAAGTCCATATGCTTGGGTTAATACTACTTATTTTATTTTATTTTATTTTATTTTATTTGTGCTAGAGATGGAACCCAGGACCTTCTGCATGCTAAGCATGCTGTACCACTTAGCTACGCCCTCTCCACCCCTTTTATTCCGGAGACTTTTTTCTGTGTCCTCCAAGATTTTAGATACAGAGTTTGGAACATTTTTTTCTATACTGGGGATGGAACCCATGGTCATTCTACCTCTGAGGTATATTTTTATTCTTTATTTTGAAACAAGGTCTCACTAAGTTGCAGAGGGCCTCACCAAGTGAGACTTTCTGTGAACTTGAGATTCTCCTGTCTCAGCCTCCCAAGTACTGGGATTACAAATGTGTACCACCACACTAGGCTTGGAATATTTTTTCCATTCTTTCTTTCATTCTTTTGTTCTTTTCTTCTTTTTTAAAATGAGGATTGAACATAAGGACAATCCACCAGCCCTTTTTATTTTTTAATTTGAGACAGGGTCTCACTAAGTTGCTGAGGCTAGCCCTTAACTTGTGATTCTTGTGTCTTAGCTTCCCAAGTACTGAGATTACAGGTAAGTGACAGCACACTGTTTTGGGACTATTCCCAAATACACTGACTTGGAGCCAGGGATGGCGGTGCATGCCCTTAATCCCAGTACTAGGGATGCTGAGGCTGTCTTCAAACCTGCAATCTTCCTATGTCAACCTCCCAAGTACTAGGATTATAGGCATGGGCCACCATGCTGGGCTAGAATCCCTAATAGTTATGAAGTTCAGTTTATCAAGTTTCTTTACTGGATCATGCCAAAGAAATCTTTGCCTAATCCAAGGTCACAAATATTTTCTCCTATGTTGTCTTCTACAAGGTTTAGACTTGGGCTTCACATTTAATTTTATATTTTGTTTGATTTGTTTATTATTCATTGTAATTTTAATTTTTGTAGTACTGTGGATTGAATCCAGGGGCATTCTACCTCTGAGCCACACCCCTAGTCCTATTTTGTCTTCTTTATTTGAAACAAGTTCTCACTAAGTTGCAGAGGACTTCACTAAGTAGCTGAGGCTAGCTGTGAACCTGTGATCTTTCTGTCTCAGCCTCCCAAGTACTGGGATTACAAGTGTGCGCCACCACGCCTGGCTTGATTTATTTTTTGTTTTGTGGCACTGGGGATAGAACCCAGAGGCAGTCTGCCTGCAGGCTACATCCCAGTCTTGTTATATTATGTGTCTGGAAACAGAGTCTAACTGGGTTGATGAGAAATTTGCTACTTGCTGAAACTGGCTGTGAACATGAACATGAAGTTTGGAAGTAGAATGTTCCTGGGATCAATCACCAGCACCACAAAAAGGAAAAAAAAATTGGCTATAAGAACTTATTGTACACAAGACAGATTGTACATGTGTGTAGTGGAAACTATAAAAATAGGAAGAAAACTAAAAAATCCTAAGAGTGTACCAAGGGATCGATTAGTGCACAATTTCATCTTTAGCTGACATGTATTATGTGATATGACACTTTTCTGTTGGGGGCCTGGAGGCAGCACCATTAATATGTGTATATGTCAATGCCAAGTGTTCTGTTGCATGTTTATTTTACTCTTTAATGTTTTAATACAGACCGTGTGGGCAGAGTGAGAAGAGAAGACCATTACAGTTTCTGGAAACATTGAGCTCTGGGGAAGAAGCTGATGTTGAATCACAGGTGAGGGACATTTCAGTGATACTGTGGATGCTGTATCATCCAGGACTCAGGTGATTGCAATGTTCTAGAGTTTCTTCCTCAGAGTTAACACAGGGCAAACTGTATAGTGTGTAGGAGCAAGCATTTTGGTTTTTATGTGGTAGTGGAGATTGAATGCAGGGGCGATCTACCTCTGCACTATTGTTCCAGCCTTATAATTTTTTTATTTTTGGGTACTGGGGATGGAACCGAGGGACATTATTCTACCTCCTCTGAGCTACACCCCAGGCCTATATTTATTTTATTCTTTATTTTGAAACACGGTTTCACTGAGTTCTAAAGGGCCTCACTAAGTAGCTGAGACTGACCTTGAAAAATATCCTCCTGTCTCAGCCTCCCAATTGCTGAGATTACATGCGTGTGCCACCAAGCCCGGCTTTATAATTCATTTTGAGATAGGGTCTCACTAAGTTGCCGAGACTGGTCTTGAACTGGCAATCCTCCTGCCTCAACCTCCCTAGTACTGGGATTACAGGTGTGCACTGCTGCACCTTGCTGACTAAGTATTTTCTCTTCTGCATTTGATAGATTTTGCTTTGGGGTTTATAATTTTAATGTGTTCATCTGGTTAGCTAACATTTAACCTCTTTCCTCTGTCTTTCAAAGTCAAGTCGTTTAAAGACAACAGCTTCACATGCTAAATGTTGATTTCTATCAAAGATGAATAATGCAGCTCTTTCCTCTGACCTTGAGCTAATTTTCCTGTCACTCCTTTAGTACCAGGCTACACATTATAGCCTTTCTTCAAATTCACACTCAGTGAGCTTTCTTACTATTTTCTTAGGGTTTCTAATACTTTGCTTTAATTTCCAAATACAGAAGACTTTTGACTTTACATATTAGTTTTGTTCGGTTTGGGGACTTTATGTGCATGAAATTATGGAACACATATTTCTGCATATGATTACATTGCTCTATATGTGTAGAAATATAAAATGATGTCTTCCAGAGCCAGGTAAAGTGGTGCAAGCCTATAATCCTAGGCCTTGGTAGACTGACAGCAGGATTTCAGGTTCAAAGCCAGCATGCAGTCTCTTAGTAGGACCCAGTTTCAAAACAAAAAAAGAATTGAGGGTGTAGCTCCTGGCTAGAATGTTTCTGCATCTGATCCCTAGTACTACACACAAGCACAAAACTTCTATCTTCCTATTCATTGGAACATTATATTATCATTATAGTGAAGTGCTATATCTTTAAAAATGCATTTTGATGCGTACCTGTCATCACAGTACCCTCAGTAGGCTGAGACAGGAGAATTGCAGGTTAGAGTCTAGTCTCAGCGGCTTAGAGAGATTCTCAGCAGCAACTTTGTAAGACCCTGTTTCAAAAGAAAAATAAGGCTAAGTATGGTGGCACACGCCTGTCATCCAGTACTTGGGAGGCTGAGACAGGAGGATTGCGTTTGAAGCCAGGCTCAGCAATTTAGTAAGACCCTATTTCAAAATTTAAAGACCTAGGGGTGTAGTTTGGAGGTAGAATGTCACTGGGTTCAATACGCAGTGGGATTAATAAATCAATACATACATATATAAAAGTAAATATAAGCCAGGCATGGTGGTGCACACTTCTAATCCCTGCACTTGGGAGGCAGAGACAGGAGGATCGTGGAGCCTTGCTGGCTTAAGAGACCCTGTTTCAAAATAAAAATATAAATAATTGGTCTGGGAGCGTAGCTTGGAGGTAGAAGGGTTTCCGGGAACCCCAGTACTACACAAAAAATTAAACATTTCTTAGTAGAGTTAATTAACATCCTTATCTACTTTTTCAGCAGAAATTAGAAACTTAACATTATACCTATACATAATGGAAAATTTAGCAGACGTTCAAAGCCTTCCCTTATAAGGTTTGGATTGAGAAACATAATATCTTCTCTCAGCATTTTGAAAACATCATTTGTTGCAGTTAAGGGGGTTCTTTTTCAAATCTCCTGTAAGAAAAAGCCTGTTTGTGCACCTCTGCTCAGCATTTGCAGCCAAGTCCATGCTTTAGGAAGTGAACTTGCAGGCACAGAAGGGCATGCCTGGAATCCCAGTATCTGGGAGGCTGAGACAGCAGGATTGCAGCTTAGTGAGACCTATTTAAAACTAAAAATAACTAGGAGTGTAGCTCAGGGGTCATGGCCTCCTGGGTTCAATCCCCAGTACCACAGGGGGAAAAAAGGGTGGGGAGAAAGTGACCTGACAGCTGTCACTCATGGTCCTGCCTATAAAGATGGAGCACTGAACTCCTAGGCAAGAGACAGAAGAGAGCTCAGACAGAACTCAGATCTGCTCAGATCCACCAGGACAGGAGGGCTCTAAGGTTTAAAATTCAATTGTAAGAAATAGTGGAGATGAAATTCCTAAAGCTTAGAAACTCAGCAAGAGCCTCAGGAAATTAATAAGACCCTACTTCAAAACTAAACAATGGGCTGGGGATGTAGCTTGGAGGCAGAATGCCCCTGGGCTCACTCTGCAATATCACAAAATAAATCAATAAATTCCTAAAGCTAAAGCACACTAAGAAGCCCAGAGCGCAAAGGAAGGACCTGCACAGGTGACACCGATTCCTCTGTCCCGCGTCACTTTGGGAGGTGTTGGACTCCACACACACACTTACTTTCCTCTTTTCCTTCCCCAGAGCGAAGAAAGACCGGTATTTGGAAAGCCTTCTCCGTCCCCAGGTATTTGGCTTTTGAGGTTCATTATGATTGAAAAGTTTTTGTTGTAAAGCCAGGTTGGTGGCGCATGCTTGTGATCTCAGCATTCAGGAGGCTGAGACAGGAGGATCACAGTTTGCGGATAGCCTCAGCTACTTAGGAAGGCTCTCCGCAAGTTAGTGAGACCTGTTTCAAAATAAAGAAGTGAGTCAGACATGGTGTCACACGCTTGTAATCCCAGCGCTTGGGAGGCTGAGACAGGAGGATCACACAGGTTCAAAGCCAGACTCAGCTACTTGGTGAGGCCTTCAGCAACTTAGTGAGACCCTGTTTCCAAATAAAGTAAAAAGTAGGTCTGAGAGTATAGCCCGCAGGTAGAAAAGCCCCTGGGTTCCACCCCCAGTACCATACAAAAAGAAAAAAAAAAAAAACAGAAAGAAATTGGGAAGTGGTGTTGTTAAGCTGACACCTTTGCCTCCAGAGAGAAGACCCAGCCACTGGGTGGTGGATATGGATGTCCGCATGGGATGTGCTCAGGTTCTGAGTGTGGGGGGCTGTGGGATGTGTGTGTGTCCTGGGGTGGTGGGCTATGGGGTGTGTTTGGGTTCTGGGGCAGGGGGGCTGTGGGATGTGCTTGGGTCCTATGGAGGGGATTAGGGTTAGGGTGGTCTCAGGCCCTGGGGAGTGGTATATGTAAATCAGCCCACTTAGGGGCTGACTGTGGGATGTGCTTGGGTCTTAGAAGAGGGGATTAGGGTTAGGGTGGTCTCAGGCCCTGGGGAGTTGGTATATGTAAATCAGCCCACTTAAGGGCTGATCTTTATGGAGTTTGCCTTCATTGCATTTTGTCAGCTGCAGCAGCTTTCATAGTGGATTGAAATTTTTGACTATCATATATTACTCATGTGGAAATCCTCTTATTATCTATCCTGCATATCTTGATTGACAATATTTTTATCCTTTTTATTTTGGTGTTTTTGATATTATATTTTGGGAAAGTGCTGGGGCTTTCACGCAAGTTTATTCTCTATGATACTCTGCTAGCCAGGCGAGGTGGTGCACACCTGTAATCCCAGTACTTGGGAGGCTAAGACAGGAGGAGCAGAGGTTCCTGACCAGTCTCAGCTACAAAAAGCGATACATTCAAATACACGCACAGCCTCTCTTGATGGCTCCCTCCTAACCTCCTCCAGCTCCTGCTCCTCCCTCCCTGTACATACTGGTAAGGTTGTTGGTGATACCTTCATCTATGGACATAATATTTCTGCTGTTTCCTTCCCCAAGATTCCTCTCCCTCCCCTTCTACCTCCCCAGCCCCCTTCTCCTACTCTACTGGTCCCTCTCCGTATTATCACCAAGTTTCTCTTTCTTATTTTCTCTCTAGCTTCAGCTATGAGAACAATCATATGACCCTGACTTTCTGAGACTGATTGATTTCACTTAGCACCATGTTCTCTGATTCCATGTATTTTCCTGCACATGATGGGATTTGGGTCTTTAGTGTTGAGTCAAGCTCCATTGTCTATATAGACAACATTTTCCTTCCCACTCATCGGATGATGAATGTTAGTTCCATAATTTCCCTTTTGCACACTTTTCTGTTTTCAATATGAGTATTCTAACTTTAATTCTTTGGGAAAGAAACCAAAATTATACATTTAATTCCTTTGGGAAAATAGCAATGGCATAGCTATTCATTTTGTGTGTGTGCTGCTAGTGTTTGAACCCAGAGGCATTCTCCCTCAGAGCTACACCCCCAGCCTTTTGATTTTATACTTGTTTTGGCACAAGATCTCTCTGTTGTTGAGAGTCTCAGTAAGTTGCTGAGGCTGGTCTTGAACTTGCGATTTTTCCATCTCAGCCTCCCAACTATGTGGGATTACAGGCTTGTGCCACCACTCTGGCTGCTATTCATTGTTTTTCTTTCTTTTTATGATACTGAGGTTGAACCCCGGGACATTCTTTCCCCAAACACTACCCCTGGCCATTTTTTATTTTTTATTTTGAACGAAGTTCTCACTAATTTGCTGAGGCTGGACTTGAATATGAGATCCTCCTATTTCAGCCTCCCAAGTACTGGGATTACACGCATGTACCACCATACGCAGATTGGTCCTTAAAACCCTTTGCTATCTCTTGCTTCCTCCCTCAGGTACCTCTAGACTCTGGCCATAAAAGTCTCCCAAGCACAGAAATTGTCACAGGACAAAATGACATCAGACTGAGTGTAATGACTTTATTGGGCTTTCTCTGCAATTCTCTGAATGGACACCGTAGCTCCAACTCCCAACCCTCCCTCTCACTAAGGGAGTGCTCTAGGACAGTGACCTTGAAGCCCTTGAGGAATGGGTTTTAAAACCTTCCTGAGGTTTTCTATCTGTTCTTTTATGATGTTCAGAATTGAGTTGGGGGGAGGACCAAGGACTTTTGCACAATTTTGATCCTTAATTTGAATGATTATCTCTGGGCTGGCACAGGCCCTGATTCCCTGGGGCCCCTCAGTCTCTCCCTTTCCTGCTCACTTCCCCAACCTCACAGAAAGGGGATGCTTTAATTCTTCCTGTTCAGATGGCTGCTTTAATTCTTCCTGTTCCCAGATCCTCTGCCCTGCCTCAAAACTTCCACTCTGCATAAAAATCTCACCTTTCCTTTGTTACCTCTCCTTGCCAATCACTGAAGCCTCACCAGACCATGCACTCACTTTTTAAAAATTTTATTTATTTATTTTTAGTATTGGGAATTGGCCCATTCCACTGCTAAGCTACACCCAGCCTGATTTTATTATTATTTTTTATTTTGAAACAGGGTCTCTCTGGGCTGTAGAGGACCTCACTAAGTTGCTGGTCCTCCTGTCTTAGCCTTCCGAGTGGCCACCACGCTGCCCGACTGACCACCCACTCTTTCCTGAACATGTCATTCCCTTTCCAGGGCCCAAGGCCACAGCACCAGGCCTAAGATGGTTGGCATGTTAGAAACAGATTTTAGGGGAATATTGAAATAAATACTCATTAACTCAAAAGTAACTCAGTAAGTTCCTTTGCTTCTGTACAGATGGGTTGTGCACACACCATAAATAAGAACCAGCATGCTGGGCTGGCAGGACTGGCTCCTTTTTATCCTCCTGACATATAGCCCACTGTGTCATCCCTCATTGGCTGAGATGAGGCCTCATAATCTAATCTGATTGGCTATTTTCCCCCTAGGAAAATTTTTTTTATAGAACTAAGGAATAATAGGAAACCAATACCTCTGGTAGTGATGGGATGGTGGGGGGGCATATAGACACGTGTACCAGAGGGTTACAAAATGGATTCCTAATGTTACAAAATGAATACCAGTCAGTTTTTAAATGACCTTGTAACTTTGATAAAAAGATCATTGTTCTTTCCTATATTGGGAATAAATTCACATATGCTTTTGATGAAAAATAGTAAACATCAGTATTTTAAGGTTTTTCTCTTACATCTTTGCAGATGTAACTAGTAAATTATGAAAAAGTTGTAGAGAAAACAACAAAGAAAGTTCGAGGAATTAAACGCAGAAAATATGCATCTAAACAAACAGACTGCTTACCTCTTATCTAAGTCTAGCCAAAGAAGATATGAAAAAGTTATAGTTAAAACAGGGGAAACCGAGTGTGGTGGCGCTTGTAATCCCAGGACTTGGGAGGCTAAGACAGGAGGATCACAGGTTCATGGCCAGCTTCAGCTACTTAGTGAGGCCCTCCACAACTTAGTTAGACCTTGTTTCTAAATACAGAATAAAAAATATGGCTGAGGGTGTACCTTGCAGGTAGAATGCTCACTACTTGCTGAGGCTGTTCTGGAACCTGAGATCTCCCATCTCACACTACCAAGTACTGGAATTACAAGTGTGTGCCCTCATTCCCGGCTATAATTTGTATTTCTTTTCTTATTATTGATGAGCTTGAATATTCTCATATCTTTCTTTCATAAATTTGCCAACATTTTTTTTTGTACTAGGGAGCATTTTCCCTCCAAGCTGCACCCTCAGCCCTATTGTATTTATTGACTTACTTATTATTTATTTATTTTTTCAAGTTAATGGAAACAAGTCTTTATTAAGTAACTTTTAATATCAGAAAAATAAAACTCGTATAATTCTCTTGACAGCAAATATATAATATCAGTGCTTTGGCCATCTTAAGTTAAAGGCCCTTTTTCATAAGTTATATGGTTTTAAACTTTACTCAAATTGATTTTATAATCCCTATGACTTCCCTACATATACATAACAAAAGAGTGTAGTAAAATTAGCAAATACTAAACTATATTGATAATTTATCATTCTTAGTTTGTGGTTTTTAGAAACAGTACACGCACCTAATATATGTTGATTCCTTGGCTTATTAGTTGCAGTGTACAATGCAACAAAATACAAAATACGTGCTTGGTGAACATTCGTTCATATCTACAAGATGGCAACTAGAGATTAGGTTTCAATACTGACATTTAACTATTCTACAAGCAATTAGCATTACATCATAATATGCCATCAAGGCAACTTTTTTATACTGAAAAATCAAAATAAAAACCGTTATTTGTCAACTTTTATACGAAATGTAACTCTTCAAGTGGAAATAAAAAATAAAATTTGTCTATTTACTATTGAATACACATAGGATTTCAATTTTCATTATACTGGGGGAAAAAGCTCTTTTGTGTTGGTAAAATAATGCTTCAAAAAAAAATTAGTAGAAAAACCCACCAGTATAATGTTTTGTTCTTCAATGCCAGCACAGATTTGGGAACATACTGAGGATGAAGTTATGGACATCCACAGGTGAAATGTACAAGTGTAATTTAAAGAAATCTTTCCTTGTGATTGGAAATAGTTTTGAAATGAAGTAAACTGATTGGAGGTCATCACAGCTGCTTTAGTGAATTATGCCAAGGACATTATTATCTCCCTCCCCTCTCCTAAAAAACTAAAAATATATGTATAATGTGCAAGACAAATATGGATTGAACAGAAAATGTTTCACATTTTGATCTATAGTCTAAAAATGAATCGATAGCTTGGTCAGACTAATGAATGGAATGTTCACATCCTCAATTATCAGCTAATATGGGTACATCCCAAAGCCCTTCCTGAGACGGGAAAACCCAGGCGGTCATTTCCACACCCACCATGGGAGGCTATGGGCACGAATTCACAATGGAGACAACTGCATTGCTGATCCACTGATCATACCAGCCTTGAGCGTTCTGGGCGAGATGAAGGTCAAGGTAGCAGTTTGTGTCCCAAATTGTAACCAGTGATCTAGTAAACTACCATCAGCCCTATTATTATCAATAAGTAATCATAACGCATTAAAAAGTTACTTGCAATCCTGTAGAATTAGGCGTAAGTTGTTATAAAATAAAAAACAAACGAACCTGTTTTGTCAGAACTGGCAGTGTAAAGAAGGCAGCACTGGAAGTGTCTGAGTCATCTGTAATGCCAAGTACCCTTCATAAACTCTTAATGTGGTTCGGCTTTGGGACCCAGTGTTTGGAATCTCAGACTTACACGCTTTTCCCATAGGTCACCCAACCTATGATCTTCACTCAGCCTTATTATTTATTTATTTTATTGGAGACTGAACCCAGGGAATAAAATAGGCCTAGGGTGCAGCTCAGAGGTAAATGCCTATTCATTCAATTTTCAGTACCAAATACATTACGTGTGTGTGTGTGTGTGTGTGTGTGTGTGTGTGTGTGTGTGTACACATATATGTATATATACCATGTATATATGTATATATATATTATATATAATAATATATATATATATTTTTGTGGTAACTGGGGATGGAACCCATTCTACCTCTAAGCTACACCCCTAGCCCTAGTTTTTCTTCTTTACTGTGAAACAGTCTCACTGAGTGGCAAAGGGCCTCACTAAGTAGCTGAGGCTAGCTGCAAACCATGATCCTCCTGTCTCAGCCTCCCAAATGCTGGGATTACAAGTGTGTGCCACCATGCCTGGCTTAAATATTATTTTATATGGAGATGTACAGTCACTACTTCTGTGAGCCTAAAAGGGAACAAAGGCAAATGATCAGCAATTTTTATAAAATCATGACAGATCTGACATGATTCATGACATTGAATTGTTTTTTTTTCAGGAGTCCCTGAAACTGAATTATTTCATCTAAGGGAAAAAAATCAAGAACTGGTGAATGAAAATAATGACTTGAAAATGCTCATCCATCATTTGAACTTACAAATGAGTCAATATCAGGCAGAATTTGGGTGTTCATCCAAAGAAGAGGTAATGTTTTCAATTATGGAAAATCAGACCTTTTTTATCCTTTTACTGTTGAGTCAATTTATAATTCTCAGGGGTTCTTATTTATTATAATTTAGCTAAAAAGATGCATCCAAAGCACAGTCTTTCTAAAGATCATTTCATTTCCTTCCTTCCTTCCCCATAATAAAGAAAAGTAAGACCCTGTGTAAAACACTGGAGTCATATAGAGGTCAATTATTGGAAGTCTATCTCATCTGCTTCATTTTCTATCCTGTTCCTAAGAGTTATAGCTCTTACTTATCAATACACAAACTTTGAAAAGAAAGGAGATGAACATATATTTTTACTTTTGTGTGTGTGTGTGTGTGTGTGTGTGTGTGTGGCATGGGGATTGATCCCAGGGGCATTCTACCTCCAAGTCACACTGCCGGCCCCATTTTATTTCTTATTTGGAAACAAGGTCTCACTGAATTGCCGACGCCTCACTAAGGTGCTGAGGCTGGATTCAAACCTGCGATCCTCTTGTCTCAGCCTCCCAAGTACTGGGATTTACCATTGTGCACCACCACAGTTGGTGGATTTTTACTTTAGTAAAGTGATTGTTGAATTCAGTTTTACAGACTCCTACTGAGCAAGCTACTATGTCAGATGCTGTGAGGAATGCAAGGTAAACAGGTCAGGCCCCTGGTCTTGGAGAACTCAGGGTGTGAGGACACATGTGGACACAGGAGGATGACATGTGCCTGGTCCTTGCTGAGCCTCGTGCATCCACCACTGCAGTCAATTTGAGAGCACTCTCCTCACATCAAGGAATTTCATACCCAGCAGCAGTCACTATTCATTTTCCTTAGCATCTATTCCCTCCACTTCAACCATATAGGCATCCACTACTTTCTGTGTCTGTGGATTTGCCCATTCTCAGAATATTTTTCTTGTGTGTGTGTGTGTTACTCGGGTTCCTGGAAACCCTTCTACCTCCGGGCTACACTCCAAGACCTATTTTTATATTTTTAACATTTGGAAACAGGGTCTCATAAGCAGGTGAGGTTGGCTTTGAACCTGCGCGAATCTGCTGTCTCCGCCTCCCAAGCTCAGGGATTAGAAGCATGTGCCACCACGCCTGGCTCTCAGAATTTTTTTTAACTCCACTTAGCATAATAGTAATTGTGTGTGTGTGTGTGTGTGTGTGTGTGTGTGTGTGTGTGCGCGCGCGCGCACACACATGCGTGTTACTGGGGATAGAGCCCAGGGGCATTCTACTTCTGAGCTACATCCCCAGACTTCTTCTTCTTATTATTATTATTATTATTATTATTATTATTATTATTATTATTTCGACTAGGGTTCCTGGAAACCCTTCTACCTCTGACCTACACTCCCAGACGAATTTTTTATTTTTTTAAGTTGGAAACAGGGTCTCTTAAGCAAGCGAGGCTGGCTTCGAAACTGCGTGAATCTGCTGTCTCCACCTCTCAAGCGCAGGGATTACATGGGTGTGCCACCATGCCCACTGACCTTTTTTATTTTTTGATTTGAAATAGGGTCTTGCTAGATTGCCGAGAGTCTGTGTTGCTGAGGCTGGTCTCCTGTCTCAGCTTCCTAAATTCTGGGATCATTAGTGTATTCTACCATCCCTGGCTTAATATTAACTTTTATTTTTTGATGCTCAATTCTGAACGCAGAGCCTCATGCATGCTAGACAAGCACTCTAGCTCTGAGCTACACCTCCATCTGCATTCTTAGCTTTGTTTTTTGTTTTTGTAGCACTAGGAATGGAACTCAGTGGGTATTCTACCTCTGAGCTATAGCCCAGCACTATTTTTTATTCTTTATTTGAATAAGGTCTCACGAAGTTGTAGAAGGCCTCACTAAGAAGCTGAGGCTGTCCACAAACCACAATACTCCCGTCTCAGCCTCCCAAATATTGGGATTACAGGCATGCGCCAGCACGCCCAGCCAGTATTACCTTTTGACAAGAAAACATTTTGGGGGTCACATGATAAAAAATGTATTCCCTGGTCAGGTTCTTGTATGGGCTATGGGTGGGACGGAGCACCCTGGCCCAGTGACAACCTTCCTGCAGCCCCACCCGTCCTCTAATAACCCTTCCATACACCTTTCTTCTACTCTATGCCAATGCCACATTTTTGTGTTAACAGCCTTTCTTAATCACTCAAGCCAGAAGTGATATTTCTTTTAAATCATAGTAGACTTTGTTTGTACCACTCTGAAAGCAGGAATATCATTCTGCCCTGTGTATTATCTATATCTTGGATTCATTTTTATTAAAACACTTAGGTCTGTTATTAGACTATACAATCCTTGAAAATAATGTGTTGTGATGTCCATAATGATTTTGTGGAAAAAATGAGTGATGAGATAGAATGATTAAGTTAGAAAGCATTAGAAAGTTTTTATTAAAACTTATTTAAAGGCTTCTTGTGAGGTACTTCTTGGGAGGCAGGCTCTTCCTGCCTCTGGGCTTCCGGCCCCTGCCCCCACCCTTGCCACTGGACCTCGACTTATCACTTAGTGAGGCCCTTTGCAACAGAGTGAGGCCCAGTTTCAAAATAAAAAATAAAACACAGAGCAGGGGTATATACCTCGGAAATCAAATGCCACTTGGTTCCATCCACAGACACCTCCCCCCAAAATAAAAGAAGAAAAAAACCCCAAAAGGACTAAAACTAAACTAGGCGTGGTGGTACACGCTTGTAATCCCAGTACTTGGGAGGAAGAGACGGGAGGATGACAGGCTCATGTCCAGCCTCAGCTACTAAGTGAGGCCCTCCACAGCTTAGTGAGACCCTGTTTCAAAATAAAGAATAAGAAATAGGGCTGGGCGTGTAGCTCAGAGGTAGAATGCCCATGTTCAATCCCCAGGACCACAGAAACAAAAGAAGACTAAAACTATCGACAACTCAATATAATACATGGCGCTGAATTGGGTCCTTGATTAGAAAAGGAAAATAAGAGAAAATGATGAAATTTGAAGTCCTTTTTGAATATACTAACATATTAAGTTGACTCCCTGATTTTTATGATGTGCTGAGGTCCATTAAATGATTTTTTGCTTTTAGGAAATATACACTGAACTATTTAAAGGAAAAGGGCATTACTCTCAAACATTTCAGAAATAATTTTTCATATATATATAAATATATACACACACATATGTATAGATGGATAATGGCTGGTCTAGATTAAGACTATATAAGAGTTGTAATTTCAGAAGAAGTATATATACTTTATTTTGTCTTGTTTTATTCTTAGACTTTCCATATTGAAGACCTCCCGTCAGAGGGCCCTATACCACCCTGGTTGGTAAGTGAAAGTTCTTTCATTTCAGTTCCATTTTCTCTGGGCTGTATTTGCATAGTTAGTAAGAACCATTTCAAAATAACTGCATTTTCTTGCCTTTAAAAGTTTTGCTGATTGTGTTTAAATATAAGAAATACGTTGAACACCATGCAGGAGGGAGGGGGGAAGAAGAGAAGGGAGTGATTGGCAGAGCTGGAGGGGTGGGTAAGGATGGGGAGAGGTATGGTGGGATGGGTGCTGCCACATTTAAAGCCGTGGCCCCCTGGACGGGCAGCCATGCGGAACCAGAGAAAGCATCAGTAGGACGCTCTTCTTTTCTGGGATTTTTCAGCTGCCAACACCACCACAGACAGGATATTTGGGCAAACAGGGGAAAGTAATATGTCAGGAGCATTTTAGGCCAACTTCAACGATCCTTAATTCCACGAAGGTCTGACTCCAGGGAAGTCCAATAACTGAGGTGTTGGAAGTGGATAGGAAATGAGGTCTATTTATCTCTGCCATGTTCACCTCTGTTCCTGGGAATGGCTTCTGGCAACAGAGCTCATTAGAGTTGTGTAGGAGACCAAGCTTGGGCATTCGAGGTACAGCCATGATTTTCTATGGGGCATTCTTTGGCTTCCTCATTTAAGTGACCAAATAGATCTCTGGAAGTGGGAGGATCCAGGGAGAGAAGCATTGGTTTTTATGGGATCCTGAGTGGAAAGAGTCCTTTAAGAGTCACCCAGCCTGGCCTTTCTTCAGTCATGTTGTCCTAAGTAATGCAATTTGAATCCTTTTCTTCTAGCCAGGCGTGGTGTTGAATGTCTATAGTCACAGTATTTGGGAGACTGAGACAAGAAGATCACAGGTTTGAGGCCCACCTTGGCAACTTAGATACCCTGTTTCATAATAAAAACCATAGCTTGGAGGTACAGTGCTCCTGGGTCAATCTGCAGTACCACTCAGACATACACACACACACACACACACACACACACACACACACACACACACACAGAAAACAACAGCAAATGCCTAGACTTACTGTTGGACAGTTGAAGAGCGTGAATTAATCTTAGACTACTTAATCAAAAATCAATCCTAATAACAATAATATTCTTGATATACCTTCTAAATCAGAATTGGGCCACTTTTGCTGTAAAGGGCCAATTAAACATTGCAGTCTTTATAGTCTGCAGATTCAGTTTCTGTTTGCAGCTATCCAACTCTGGGTTATAATAGGTAAACAATGGGTGGGGCTGTGTCGCAGTAAAACATTCTTTACATAAACAGGGCTTGCCAGCTTTGGTTTGCTGAACCCAGTTCAAAAATGCTAGTGGACTGCCGGCATGGATGTGTGTCTGGGCGAGGGCGAGAAGAGGGAGGTGATTGGCAGTGCTACTGTACGATAAACAGGAACAAGCATGTATAGCTGTCAGCTGGGGACACCTCAGTGCACCCCACAGGACACGTTGGCACCGAGGGACAGCACAGGACCCTGAAGCCAGCCTTGTGAGGGTGGAGCCACGCTGCGATGGAGAGGGCCCAGAGAAAGGGCCACGCACAGATTGCCAGGAGCAGACACTGAGACTGAGCTGCAGACCTGGCGCTGGGCCAGTGGCTGGGGATGCTGTGTGACTGTGGGGACTGGTGCCTCCACGTAGAGAGGCTCTGCCACACTTGGACAAGGCAGGGAGAGCCCACCCAGCTCCCTGCCCAAGCAGCTGCTCACCAAGGATAAACAGCTCTCCAGTCTCGCCTCGATAAACAAAGGAAGATTACAGTGCTTATGGGCCTCTGTGCTTTTTCTCCCTTGTCCCTTTAAAATTTTCAAGCATTTGGCAGTTATAGGAAAATTGTGTCAAATTAGGAATTGGATGTTTGTTTGTACGTTTATTTATTTATTGGTGCTGAGAGGTTGAACCCAGGGGCATTCTACCTCTGAGCTACACCTCCGGCCCTATTTTACTTCTTATTTTGAAACAAGGTCTCAGTAAGTTGCAGAGGGCCTCACTAAGTCACTGAGGCTGGCTGCGACCTGCAGTCCTCCTGTCAAAGCCTCCCAAGTACTGGGATTACAAAAGTGTGCCACCATGCCTGGCTAAGTATTGAATATTTTAAACCCAGGGATCTTTGTCCCTGTGCTGGGTGACTTTGTGTTGTCTTGTGTTTTCTCACTAGACTGTCAGCTTTCTCAGGGGAGGCGTGTAGTGCTGGACCCCAAGGTGAAGGCCGTTGCTAGGTTCAGACTTTGTAGGGAGACTCTTGACATTTTTTTTTTTTTTGGTGGTACTGGGGTTCCTGGAAGCCCTTCTACCTCCGGACTACACGCCCAGACCTATTTTTACATTTTTATTTGGAAACAGGGTCTCCTAAGCCAGCGCACGTGGCTGGCTTCGAACCTGCGCGATCCTCCTGTCTCTGCCTCCCAAGCGCGGGGATTACAAGCGTGCGCCACCACGCCCGGCCGAATCTTGACATTTGACATTAGCCAGGCAACAGGCCTGCAGCTAAGCACTAGAGACAGGAGAGGATATGTGTTAAAATGTACCTACATTTTATTTCAGGAGGAAATGAGAACGTTAAAAACTCGAGTCGATGAAGTGGAGAAGGAAAATGAGGAACTGCAGCTAAAGATAAAGAAGAGTAGCCTTGATGCCAGGGAAAAATGGCAAGTGGTATTATGTTTCTGGTATTTTGCTAATTTCAAACACAAGTTAATAAGGAAGAAACTCCATGGAATTATCTAGCACAAAAATACATTTTCTTAAAAGTATTTTAACAAGAGTTGCTAAGAAATTGATAAGGTACAATAAGGTGCAGGTAAACTATTCTATTTTTTTCTGTGTGTGTTAGTAGGGATTGAACTCAGGGATATTCTACCTCTGAGCTACATTCCCAGCCCAATTTTCTTTTTATTTTGAAGCAGGATCTTGCTAGGTTGCTGAGAGCCTCACTACTTGCTGAGGCTGCCCTTGAACCGGCAATCCTCCTCTCTCAGCCTCACAGGTACTGGTGTTACAGCCTTGCACCACCACGGCTGGCTTCCCATTTTATTTTCTAAGGTGGTGTTTTTCTAGGGCAATTTTTCCACTGCAAGCCTTAGACGTCCTTTAACTGCTCCTAGGATTTTGAAACAGGAGGTCCAGCATAAGGCATGCACACAAGGCAGTGTCCCCGCACTCCGATCCTGCTTCCCATGCTGGTTCCTTCTCTTTGTCCTCTGAGCTTCCGGGAGCTGCTCTAAGGCACCTGCCATCACTGTCCCTGACCCCAGATCTACTGCTCTCTCGTCTGTTTCTGACATCATCCTAAACACTGGTCCTGCCAGTTACCCACCACATGATGTCTTCTTGTTCGATCTGTATCCAGGTCTGTCTCCTTTGCCCTCCACAAAGGCTGAGGCTATATCTTATTCATCTTAGTGTGGGACCCTGCATCCAGCACAGTAGAATAAATACCTATTTAATGCATTAGAGAAAGTATTTATCATGAAAAGTCTAGCAGCAATGTCCAGGCAGAGCTAAGGAAAGAAACTATTTGCTTTGAGTAGGTATGTTCAATTTAGCATTTTTAAAATGTCCTTATGTCACTGAAGAAAATGAAATAGCTTTCACCTTCAGTGTGCAGTATTCTAGTAGTGAGCCGTCAGTGTTCTTCCTGTTCGTCTGGGTCTCTGTGGTTTGATGGTCACTGGTGTGTCTGTGAGGACAGACTGGGCAGCCACTGGACTCTGGTGTACTTGACCTCCCTGTTGAACTTGGGATTTTCTTCTGTCACAGTCCCAAGTAGGTCTCTCCTAGGAGGGTTTCTCGATGTGCAAGAAAGGCAGGAAGGTGGCTCAGTAAGCCTGGGCTCGGGCCTCCGCAGGCCTCCTGAGAACCTGGAGCTGCACGGTCTACCCCCAGCCTCCTGCACAGCCACGGTCATGCCCCTTTATGTTCTCTTACAATAAAAATATTGCATGAGTAAGATAAAGGGAAGAAGGACCGGCCTGCATTCAAGGCGCCGGTCCTGCCCCATCCCCCGGCGCTATGTGTATTGAGATTCTTACCCTCGCCTGGCATGGTGGCTGTGCAGTGAGGGGCTGAGCTGGGGGACCCTGAGCTCTGGACCCTGGGAGTCCCCTCCTCCAGCCTCCAGGCTGCTTCCTGTCTTTGTGCAGCCTGTGACTGCTAGGCCTGCGCACAGTCCTTGGCTCACGGTGAACTCCACACGTTAGTAGAAGCAGTGCCCTCCTGGACTGCAGCTAATCTCTCTACATTTCTTTTCCTAACTTTCCCTGACCAGCTGGGTAACCTCAGGCTTAATGGGCCTGTTTCTTGGCCAATACGTTTGAGGGAGTTTTAAACCAAATCTGAAGTTTTTGACTTATTTTTGAATGAGGGAATGTCTGTTATTAAAAACAGAAAAAAGGGAGGGAGTTGAGGGAGGGGAGGAAGAAAGGAAGAACAAACTAGTAATGGAGTCTTCTAAGGAAGTCCAACATTGCAAAGCAGGCCACAGTAGAGCCGCCCTGTGTGGGACAGGAGTGGGGCAGCTGCCCTCTTCCCTGTGCAAGCAGCAGGCGAACACCCCACTGTGCCAAGGCGCTGGCCTGCAGAGGCCTCACAGCCAAGGGGCTCACCACATGGTTCCTTTTACCTTTTTCTTCTTCTTCCTTGACCTGACTTTTAGAGTTTACAGCAGAAAATCCTAACTGGGAATGGTGGCACACACCTGTAATCACAGTACTTAGGAGGCTGAAACTGGAGGACTACGGATTTACCACCAGAGTCTGGTCCTTTAGCAAGACTGTATTTCAAAATTAAAAACTAAAATAGAGCTGGGAGTGTAGGTCAGGGGTAGACTGTCCCTGGATTCAATCCACAGTTCCACACAGACACCTAAAGGTAGAAAATCAAGAAATTTTTACCAGGCGTGGTGGCACACGCTTGTAATCCCTGCGCTTGGGAGGCGGAAACAGGAGGATCGCGCTGGTTCAGAGACAGTTTCGCTGGCTTAAGAGACCCTATTTCCACATAAAAAAGTAAAAAAATAGGTTTGGGACTGTAGCCCGTGGGAGTATATCCCGGAGGTAGAAGGGCTTCCAGGAACTCCGGGATGGAGTTATACAGCAGACCATCTGTAAGGATGGTGAAATTAAGGTTTATTTGTACACTTTTTTTTCTTTTTTAGATATTGGGGATGGAACCCAGAGACCTTCTATCTTTGGGCTACACTCCCAGACCTATTTTATTTATTTGGAAACAGGGTGTCCCTAAGTTTCTGAGAGCTTCACTAAGTTGCTGAGCCTGGCTTGGAACCTGCAATCCTCCTGTCTCAACTCTCAAGTACGGAGATTATAAGTGTGTGCCACTATACCTGTCATATTTGTCCAGTTTTAAGAAATAATTTCAAAGTCTTCTAACACTGTAGTTGTTTTGTGCAAGTATGCTACTGATTATGTAAGGTACTTTTAATTAAAATGAGAACTTTGTAAACACTTTAAAATTTCCCACGGGCTTTAAAATAATGTACTGGATGTAGGGACTGTAGGTTTATGTAGATGAAATAGGATGGTCAGTTTGTGTGTGTGTGGTATTGGGAATTGAACCCAGGGCATTCTAACTCCAAGCTGCACTCTAGTCTTAGTTTTTTTTATTTTGAAACAGGGTCTCACTAAGTTGCAGAGGGCCTCACTAAGTAGCTGAGGCTAGCTGCAAACCTGCAATCCTCCTGTCTCATCCTCCCAAGTGCTGGGATTATAACAGGCACCGCCACTCCCAGCTTTAAATGGTCAATTTGATGATTATGTAAGCTGCATATTATATATTTGGGAGTTTATTATTTTATTCTCTTTTTATTTTTTCATTATTTTATTTTATTTTGTGGGTTTGGGGATGGAACCCAGGTCCATTTGACCTCCGAGCTACACCCCTGACCTATTTTTTATTCTTTATTTTGAAACAGGGTCTCATTAAGTTTTGGAGGGACTCACCAAGTAGCTGAGGCTATCCACTAACAGTGATCCTCTCGTCTCAGCCTCCTGAATGCTACGATTACAAGTGTGCACCACCACGCTGAGTTATTATCTTTTTATATGCTTAAAATTTTTCATTTTCCACAGCTATAATTAGTTTGTGCTGGGGACCAATTTAGGGCTTTACACATGAGCACATGCTCACCTACTTGGGCTATACTACCGTCCCATTTTTTTGGTGTTTTTTTTTTTTTTTGGTACTGATGCTCAAACACAGAAGCGTTCTATACCCCCAGCCCTGTTTTACCTATTTTATTCTTTATTTGCAAAGAGGATCTTGCTAAATTGCTGAGAGCCTATGTAAATTGCTGAGGCTGGCTTTAAACATGTAAATTTCCCTGTTTTAGCGTGCCATGTACTGGGATTATCGGCATAGAAATTTAACCTTTTAAAAAGTCACTCGAGCTGGGCATGATGGTGCACACTTATAATCTCAGCATTTGGGAGGCTGAGACAGGAGAATCATGGTTCGCAAACAGCCTCAACTACTTAATGAGACCCTTTGCAACTCAGTGAGACCCTGTTTCAAAATAAAGAATAAAAAATAGGGCTGGAGGTGTAGCTCGGAGGTACAATGCCCTTGAGTTCCTTTCCCAGGACTGCAAAGAAAAAAAAAGAGTCAATCAAAACCTGGGCAAGGTGGTACACACTTATAATCCCAGTACTGGGAGGCTGTAATAGCAGGATTGTAGGTTCAACGCCAGCCTCAGCAATTTAAAGAGGCCCTCCAGAACTAAGTAAGACTCCGTGTAAGAAAAACTAGGGCTAGGGGTATATCTCTGTTTCCAGAATGTTTCTGGGTTCCAACCCTAGTATTACTAAAAAAAGAAAGAAAGAAAGAAAGAAAGAAAGAAAGAAAGAAAGAAAGAAAAAAGAAAGACAGGAAGAAAGAAAGAAAGAGGAAAAACAAAAAAGAAGAGAAGTCTTTTCTTAATAGCTGTGCATGCTGGCTCATGACTTGTACTTGGGAGGCTGAGAGTGGAGGATCGCTTCCTACCTCAACAAGTAGAAAGACTCTCAGCAACATAGGGAGACCCTGTTTCAAAATAAATTTAAAAAAATCTGTGCATGTTGTAATCCCAGTACTTGGGAGGCTGAGACAGGAAGATCACAGGTTCGTGGCCAGCCTCAGCCACTTAGGTCCTCCACAACTTGGTGAGACCTTGTTTCAAAGTAAAAAACAAAACAGGGCTAGGGTTGTAGTTCAGCCCCTGGGTTCATTCTCTAGCACCAAGTAGGTAAGTTAAGATAGATGAAAGAAAGAAAGGAAGAAAGAAAGAAAGAAAGAAAGAAAGAAAGAAAGAAAGAAAGAAAGAAAGAAGGAAGGGAGGAAGGAAAGAAAGAAAGAGAGAGAAAGGCTGATTGGGGTAGGTCAAAGGTAGAATGCCTCTTGGTTCAATTCCAAGTACCCAAGGAACTTGTGCATGAGAACACACACACACACACACACACACACACACACACACACACACACATCACTCAAGCTGGACACAGAGGTACATGCCTGTCATCCCAGTGCTTGGGAGGCTGAGACAGACGGATTGCAGGTTCAGAGCCAACCTCCGCAATTTACCAAGATCCTATTCCGAAGTAAAAAGTAAAAAGAGTTTGGGGATGTACCTTGGGCACAGGAGGCCCCTGGCTTTAACCCCAATACAAAAAAAAATTACTCAAGGACTAGAGACTTAGCTTAGTGGTGGAGCATCTGCTTAGAGCACTTAGGATCCTGGGTTCCTTCCAGCACCAAAAGCAAAACAATAAAAGTTACTAAAGCAGCCCATAATTCAAATTTCATTGTGGTTCTTTTCCCCATTCAATACAAATGGCTGAATTTGCTGTTACTAATGATTAAATATGAAAATATCTTCAGATATTTATTACTGACACCACATCAGTTGCTTTCAGTGTGTTTCTCTATTAACTCTGTACCTGACTGGAAGTATTTAATTTTGTCAATCAACT